>NW_008331504.1:279972-282171 GCF_000622305.1 Nannospalax galili
GGTCACAGATGTCTCTGTCTCTGCTCAGCTTCCTAATAAGCTGAACTTGAAGCAGTCTGTAACAGATAAGCTTTCATATGTGTTGGAAAACTTGTCAGAGGCCTGGAATCAGGCAACAGATGTTAGTGCATTATCCCATCACGTCTGATGCAGCTCTGGAAATGATGAGTTGTCTGGATGCACACTTCAGATGGAATCTTTGTATATTAAATTGTTCCGGAGCCCTGTGGAAGGAAAGCTTATGGATAATTGACAGTAATGCTGCCAAACAAGTTTTGAAGAGACAGAGATGTGGGGAACGCCTATAATTTCAGCACTTTAGAGGCTGAAGGAGGATCATGGTGAGTTCCAGGCCAGCCTGGAATGTAAAAATCAGATCCTATCTTTAAAAAAGTAAAATAGTGCCTAGAATTGTAGCTCAGGGGGAGAATGCTTGCCTGGGAGGTTCGAGACTCTAGGTTTGATTCCTAACACTGAAGAAAAAAAAATAGACTGAATTACTAATTAGTGATTAATTAATTCAGAGCCTCACATTTCACAGATTGGCCTTGAACTCTCTAAATAGCCAAGGACAATGCCTGCAGGGGCCAGAAGCTGGCGTTACAGGCAGTTAGTTGTGAACCATCTAATACAGGTGCTGGAAACTGAAGTGGGGTCCCCCGGAAGAACAGGGAACGCTGTTAACTGCAGAGCCACCTCTCCAGGCCCTAGATGTATTTTATAAATAAAAATAATTAAATGAGCGTGGTAGTGCACGCCTTTAATCCCAGAACTCGGGAGGCAAAGGCAGGCGGATCTCTGTGAGTTCAAGGCCAGCCTGGTCTACATAGTGAGTTCCAGGACAGCTGGGGCTACAGGGAGACCCTGTCTCAAAAAGACCAAAAAAAAAAAATAAAAATAAAAAATAAAAAATAAAATAAATAAATAAATATTAATTTCCAGTAAAAAGATAAGCCAAGAAACTTCATTTTATTGTCCCATAGATTATAACCATCTTTCTGTTAATTTCGTCCAGATTCCAGAGGTGGGAATTGCTATCTTAAATCAACAGGGGGTCATTCTGCACTGTCCTAGAGGTCCAGCTGCTGCGGAGCCCGGGGCTCTGGGATCTGGGTGCAGCCAGGACTCGGTTCTTCACCTCGAAACAGTTGGAGTCTGGAATTTTGGGATTAGAGATGCTCCGCAGGTCCTGCGCCAGCTGGACTGGGTGGAGATCCCAGAGACTTGGGTAGGCTCTCCTGGACGCAGGAAACAAAGTGGCAAAATCGCAGGTAGAACAAAAGAAACAGAAGTCTCTATTGACTCCCCGTCGGGAACCCCGGTCTCCCGCGTGACAGGCGGGGATACTCACCACTATACTAACGAGGAGCTCAATGCAGTGCCTGGCCGGCCTCGTGGAAACCCGAGTGACGGTCCCTCTGTGTTTTCCACTTCTTTCTCACTTCTTCCCTCTTTTTTCTCCCTTCCGGCTCCTCCTCCCCTCCTGGGAAACGGGAAATGCACCGCTTTTCATTCGAGGGAGGTCATAAGATTGTATTCAACACCATTTGTTGACACAGGAGGATCTCTATCCCAGGGTTCCAGCCTTGGGTACATCATGAGTCCCAGGCCTTGTAGCGAAATGTCACTGCGCCAAGCCAACACAGTGAGTTCCAGCATAGAACCCTGTTTCAAAAACCAACAAACCCGACTCAAACTATAAACAGTTTGTTAAGAGCTTGGTGAGGACCTGTAATCCCAGCATTCTGAGTTTGAAGCGAGTGCAGGCTATGGAATGAGCTCTGAGTCAGCCTGGGCTATAAGTGAAACCATTTCTCAAAACAAAGGGGGAGGGAGAGGGGGAAGGGAGGGGGGAGGGGAGGAGGAGGGAGATGCAAATTACATGAGATACAATTTCTCTATTATTAGACTGGCAAAAATTAAAAATACATCAAGGCTATGGGGAAGAGTCCCTGCCATTTATTTCTGTCAGGAATGCTAATTAATAAGATCTTCAAAAAGGGTAATTTATGTGATAGGATTGCAGATGCATGCATCAGAGTTCCCAAATATCGCAATTCTAACCATTTATCCTGAAAACCTACATCCAACAAAATAAAAATACACATGAATACATTTTATTGATTGACTGAGACAGGGTCTCCCTGTGTAGCGCTGGCTGGCCTGGCCTGGAACTTCATTTGCTCCTTTTAAAAAAAA
>NW_008331504.1:282253-292230 GCF_000622305.1 Nannospalax galili
TTTATTTATTTAATTTTTGGTCTTTTTGAGACAGGGTCTCCCTATAGCCCCAGCTGTCCTGAAACTCACTATGTAGACCAGGCTGGCCTTGAACTCACAGAGATCCGCCTGCCTCTGCCTCCAGACTGCTTGGATCAAAGGCTTCGCGCTCGGCTGATTTGCTCTTTTACACCCTTGTCATTGCAGAATATTAGAAATAACTAAATGTCCAATGTTTAATAGGAGAAAGTTTAAATATAAAAAAATGCCACTTCCTCATCCTTAAGGACTTTTACTATAAAAATAAAAATACTACTGACATCTCAAGACAAGACGAACCATGTTGACTCCCCCACACCTTTGTTCTGCTGAGCAGAGAAATCATACAAAGCCTAGATGAGTCACTGGCCATAAGTATATTTCAGGGTAAGGATAAAAACTGCAAATTTAGAAAAGGTAACTAGATTGAGGGCAGCTTGGACTCTGCAGAGACTCAGTTTGAAACAAAGCAACAAACCAAGGGAGATAGTTTCCCGACGTGCTTGAGTGTTCTGCAGATTTTCTTTCTTCCCCAAGGTGAGCTGATCTAAAGTGTAAGAAACTCGGAGACAGACTGCAAATGTTTTAGACTGGAGTTACAACCTAGGGATAATGAATCATTTCAGAGGGGGCGTATTTTGAGACAGGATCCCAGTGTAGTTCCTGCTGTTCTGAAACTCACACCACCACCCAGCTCAAGGGAGTTTATTTTATTTTAGTTAGTATATACTAATTATTTATAATGGGTCTCATTATGGCATTTCCATATACGTATCCCATCATGTATATTTTTACCGTTACTTATGTCTTTTCTGTTTGCTTTATTGGGAGGAGTCAAAATCAATTTTAAAGACTTTAATCCCACGACTGGATTTATTTATTCCTTCCTTCCTTCTTTCTTCCTTTCAGAAGGACTTCTTCGTTAAGAAGGATAGTGATCAGGAGCATACAAAAGTATTACTTCGCGCCTGAACAGGGACTTGAACCCTGGACCCTCAGATTAAAAGTCTGATGCTCTACCGACTGAGCTATCCAGGCTCTCGCAAGCCAAGAAAGTGTTGTTTCATTATATAAAATGACTCATGAGTCGCTAAACCTTGCCACTGGGATTTAGAAATTTAAAAAGATTTGTCTTTCCAAAGGGTCACGGTACGACTGACCTTATGCCTACCACAGCTCAGCGGTGCTGATCGTCCAGATCCAAGAGCACAGGAAACAGATACAAGGACTATGTGTACCAATCTGGTGTAGGGGGAGAGAAAAGATCAAGCTAGCAGAGGATGGTTTCGATCCATCGACCTCTGGGTTATGGGCCCAGCACGCTTCCGCTGCGCCACTCTGCTCTCTATCTAACGTAACTTCGCCTAGAATCCTTCTAATTGACCAGCCTGGTCATCCATGCCTGGTCTGTATTTCCGTGATCTTCTGGAGCCTCTCTGATCCGATCAGCTCCGTCTTGCATATTACGGTCCCTAAACTCGCCTACAATCTCTAACCTGTCTGCAGCTTAATGAAAAAAGCCCAACCGCTTCTCAGAGCTTGGAATTCCGCCCGCTGTGGCCTCGCACTGGTCCTGGGGATGGACTTAGAGTACAGATGCCTTCACAGCCCCGCTCCTGTGGGCCTCACCCCCTCTCGCCCTTCCACGCTGCTGTGGGGTTAGTGGTCCCCGTCCGTGTGGTGTGTGGTCTTGTCGAGTCGTGTACGCCCCCCCCCCCCCCCCCCCCGCCCTGTATTGAGGCTTCAACTCAGGGCCAGGCAATTTCTCTACCAGAGTCATATTCCTAGCCCTTTTTTATAATTTTTTCTTTTCTTTTCTTTTCTTTCCTTTCCTTTCCTTTCTTTTCCTCCCTCCCTCCCTCCCTCCCTTCCTTCCTTCCTTCCTTTCTTTTTTTTTGGTCTTTATGAGACAGGGTCAACCTTTAGCCCCAGCTGTACGGGAACTCCCTATGTAAACCTTATTGGGCCATTGGTTGGTAATCAATGTTTGCAGTTCTTTATATATTCTGGATATTAGCCCCTTGAGTTGCTGGTAAAGGCTTTCTCACATTCTGTGGGCTGCCTGTGTGCTCTGCTGACAGTTTGCTTTGTTCTGTAGAAACTTTTAAATTTCATACCCTGCCTTAAATTTTATTTTTTTTTCCTACAGTGACTCTTGTAGCTCAAGTTGGCCTCAAACTTGCTATGTATCCAAAGCTAACCTTGAATTTCTGATCCTCCACTTCCTGACACCATGCCCTGACCTTGAAATTTTTTTTAATGATTTTATTGATGAGGCTGGAGAGATGGCTCAGCAGATTAGAGCATGTACTGCTCTTGTCCCAGACCCAAGAGTCCCAGCACTCAGGTGGCTCACAACCAGCTCTGACTCCAGCTCCACAGGATCTGATATGCTCTTCTGGCCTCCGGGAGGCACTGCATTCACATGCACACACACACACACACACACACACACACACACACACACAATAAAATAAAAGTCTCAAAACTTTTAAAAAAATATTATTTTATGTGTGAATGTATTGCTGCACGTGTGTAAGTGCACCCATGTCATGCAATGCCTGTGGAGGTCAGAAGGTCAGAAGAGGGCGTTGGATCCCTCGGAACTGGAGTTAGGGACAGTTGTTAGCTGTCATGTAGGTGCTGGGAATCAAATCCAAGTCCTCTGCAAGAGCAACCAGTGCTCTTAACCACTGAGCTATCACTCCAGCCCTTGAAAGTCTTAAAACTTTATATTGAGGCAGAGTCTCACTAAACTGCCCAGGTTAGCCTTGAACTTAAGCTCTTTTTGCTTTTGCTTTCAGAGTAACTCTGAAAAGTAGATGCCCAGCATCTACTGAAATTCTTGTTTTGTTTCATTTGAGACAGGGCCTCCCTATAGCCCCAGGTGGCCTGGAACTCAGTAAGTTGTTCAGGCTAACCTCTATCTCACAGAGATTCACCTGCCTCTGCCTCCTGTGTGCCAGAATTAAAGGTATGCGCCACCTCACCCAGCCTTTCCACCGCTTTTGAACAAGGGGTCCCCACTTTGATTTTTACTGGCCTTTGAATTGCATAGCTGGTCTGGTTTGCTTAGTCTCCCTCATGTTCGATTCTCTTTCCTGCTTCATTTTTTTTTTTTTTTTTTTTTTTTTTTTTTTTTTTTTTTTTTTTAAAAAAAAAAGAGGAGGCTATCTTGTTCTTACTCTTCAAAAAACTCTGTTTGGGGTTTCAAGGGAAGAATCTGGATTCTTCAGTGCTTAATGTGACTTAAACTCAACCCAGGAGCTCCTCAGTAGACTTACTTTGTGAATTCGGTCATAGGACTTTATACTGAAATGACATTTGCTGGATAGTTTTAGTGTCAACTTGACACACCTGGGTTGAGGGAGCCTCAGTTGGGGAACTGCCTCTGTTGGACTGAATAAGAAAGCAGGCCGAGCAGGGACCAGGGGAGCAAGCCAGTAAGCAGCATTCCTCCATGGCCTGTGCTCTAGCTCCTGCCTGCAGGTTCCTGCAGGAGCCTGAGTTCCTACCTTGGGCTCCCTGATGAACTGCGACCTGGTAAGACAAATAAACCCTTTCCTCCCCAAGTTGGTATTGGTCAGAGTATTTTGTCACAGCAGTGAAGAAACCTACTAGAACAGACCTTAAAGTGAATTTCTTTCTAGAAGGGAAATAAAACATAAACATCTCGAAGACACCACTGAAGAATATCTTTAAGATAAATACAGAAAAAAACAAAACAAAACAAAAACAAAACTGTTAAGCTGGACATACTAACTCACGCCTGAGGAGAGGCAGGCATCACCTTTGTTCCTTATTTATTTATTTATTTATTTATTTATTTATTTATTTATTTATTTTTCCTTCAGACAAGGCTCCTTGTAGCTCCAGCTGGCCTAGAACTTCCAATGTAGACCTGGCGGGCCTCCATCTCACAGAGCTCCATCTGCCTCTGCCTCCCAAGTGCTGGGATGAAAGGCGTGTGCCTAAAATCCAACCAGGACCCTAGCTGCTTTATCTTTGGATTTAAGTACTGATTCAGTCCACCTGGAAGCTGCCCAGAGTCAATGCCAATTTAAAATTCCATCAACATCACTGAATTTCTATAGATTACAAGGGTTCAAATCTGCTGTGCACCTAAATTTGGGGACTTAATTATATCTCAGTCACTGATGACAGTCAGGGGACAAGTATTACTGTAAAGCTCGGTGGGTAGATTTGTTTTTACAATGCTACAAGGGTACTTTTTACAAGGGTACTTTGCTTGTCAGATTTTTATTTTCTTTAAGACATGATCTCTCTGTGTAGCCCAGGCTAGATTTGAAATTAAGACCTTTCTGCTTTAGCAAGGGTTGTAGGTGTGGTTGAATTTTTCTCTTTACATTAACTGTGCAGTTGTAACAGCATGTTGTAATGCTGTCTATTATCTTAAAGTCTATGCATGTGTTTTATGTGGAAATAAAAAACCTTTGAATGACTTTAAAAAGCATTTAGGATAAGACTGAAAAGATGGCTCAGCTATTAAGAGAGCTTGCTACTCTTCCAGAGGACCCAGGTTCAGGGGGCTCTCAACTGCCTGTGACTTCACCTTCAAGGGATCAGATACCCTCTTTTGGACTCTGCAGGTATTTTCAGTCATGTGCACATGAACACACATAAATAAATAAAGTTTTTAGAAAGTATTGGGTGGGAGCTAGCGAGTTGGTTAGTGGTTAAAGTACTGGCTGCTCTTGCAGAAGACCCTAGTTTGGTTCCCAGCACCCACATGGACGTTCACAACCATCTTTAACTCCAATTCCAGGGGATCCAGAGGCCTCTCTTGGCCTCATTAGGCACTGCATTTATGTGATGCACATACATACATGCAGGCAAACATTCAAACACACACACACACAAATCTTAAAAAAATATATTGGGATACCTAGAAGTATATATTATCCAGATGTAACCTGAATATAGGCCTGGATAGTCTTATACCTTGGTTCGTGGGGGTGAAGCAGTCAGTATTGGGTTGCCTATATTGCACATCAACCACTGTACTGATGCCTGAAATTTTCCCCATGGGGGTTCCGTTTGAGGTAGGTATCTATGGGAGATTGGTCCCAGGAATTCCCTCTTTAACACCATAAAGATCCCCTTATCCCTAAAAGGGCTAAACAACTCAGAGATTAAGAGCACTGGTTCAGCGGTTAAGAGCACTGGGTGCTGAAAACCCAGGTTTAGTTCCCAACACTCACATGGGGGCTAACAATTGTCCAAAAGTCCAGTTCCAGAGGGATCTGGTGCCCTCTTTTGGCCTCTGCAGGCATTGCACACACGGTGCTCTTGACATATATGCAGGCAAAACACTCATACACGCAAAATTGAATAAAATGAAAAATAAGAACAAAAGAATCAGGCGAAATCTCCTGAACTGTCACCTAGGAGGAACTTCAGGATGGGATAGGTTCTAATGTTGTGCAGTTCCCTTATTCGTTTCTTGGGGTATGACTTTTGGAAGCATGCAATGCTCATGAATCTTCTCAGAAGAGAGAGGAGAGCTTACACATATGAGATATGATGTCTAAAAAGCAGATGGAGTTTGGGGAGAGTTAAGAAAGATGGCTCAGAGGGTACAGGCTCTTGCTGACAACCCTGGAAACCTGAGTTTGAGCCGTAGGACCCGTATGGTGGAAGGAAGGAACCAACTCTCACAAGTTGCCTGCTGATCTCCACATGTGCCCCCCAATAATTAAATGATAAATAAATGTAATATTAAGAATATAAGGAGCTTTACAAAGAAAAAAAAGAGGAAAAAAATCCCAAAGTGTGAGAATTTTAAAGCAGTGTATCTCCCAGCTTTTGACCACTGGTTATTTTTATTTGATCAAAATACAGGATTTTTTGCTGGGCGTGGTGGCATGTGCCCTTAATCCCAGCCCTTGGGAGGCAGAGACAGGTATGGATCCCTGCGAGATCATGGCCACCCCGGTTCACATCTTGACTTCCAGGTGGGCTGTGACTAGGGAGACCCTGTCAAAAAACAACCAACAAAAAGACAAAAACAAACAAACAAAAAACCAGATGATTTTTAATGGTTTGTTTTTTTTTGTTTTTGTTTTTGTTTTTTTTTTTTGGTCTTTTTGAGACAGAATTTCCCTGTAGCCCCAGCTGTCCTGGAACTCACTATGTAGACCAGGCTGGCCTTGAACTCACAGCGATCCACCTGCCTCTGCCTCCCAAGTGCTGGGATTAAAGGTGTGCACCATCACGGCCAGCTAATGCTACTTTTTAAACAGAAAAGGGAAAGTGTGAAACTTATAAGATAATTTATTTGAGGATTCACATTTCCTTTTCAATAATTATGACCCTGTAAAGTTGCTTTTCACGTGTTTAGTGACCTTTAAGGAAAGGTTCTAGAATGTTGGTGCCTCAATCCACTTTTCAGAAATACAATAAAAAACTAAATCTTTTTTTTAAGGGTTATAAGAGGACTGAGGATGCTCAGAAGAAGAGCGCTTGCCTAGCAGTGTGTGGGACCCTAGGTTCAATCCACAGCATGAAAATATACATATAGATTTAAAGACTAACGTTCTGATACAAATCCACTGCCCAGCTCTGGGGGTAGTGAACTGTAATCCAGTATCTGGGAGGTGGTAGAGTCTTCACACTAATGGGTGATCAGAACTTTGTGACTGTGGAGTTGAAATATTGCAGACTGAGAGCCAATTATCTTGGGGATCTTTACTTCCTTAACCACCTATCACCACCTTTGTTTCTGACCTAACAACCTTTCGAGTATCAGGTCAAACCTTTGAAAGGTGGAGAATGTCATCAGGTGGCATCTGAAACCCACAGCAGAGATTTCCCCACTTTGTGTCATCAGCTAGCCTGATGTTTCCACCAATGCATTGGTTTATGACCTTCTGTTCTGTGACTGTAAAAAGTTCATGCAACTGCTTTCACTGTGGAATGGTCTTCAGGGCAACCATTTTCCTGGGCCATGGTCACTCATAGCCGGCGCAGGGCAATGGCTGTTTTGCTTCAACAGCATGGTAAGCTGTTAGGAGCCGTCATGATTTCCAGCAGTCTGTAGAAGCTGAGGTAGAGCCAGGTCTCTCCTGATTGGGGAGTTCTCTGTAGAGTTTATCTGTCAAGGAATCTGTGTTGCTTTCTCATCACTCCTCACTTTAAGCCATTATTGAGCGCCCACGTGCGGGGGTGGGGCTGAGGTGCATGGCTGTGCTGGTCTGTACTCTCAGCACTTAGGAAGTAGGAGTGTGACTGGCATTTCAAAGCCTGTGCTGCCGGTTACCACTGTTAAAGCTGCCCTGTATTCAGTCAGTGATCTGACAAGGCAGGAGGCTAGCTCCAACATCTCATCTACAGCTAGCAGGCTCACCGGGAGTCCGACCCTTTAGCCCTCTGACATGATGTTGTCATTCCAAAGTTTATGTTTGAGAAGTGCTCTTGAGTTACAAAGTCCAGTCACAAAAAAAGTTCTTGATTTTTTTAAATGTTTGAGACTTTGTTGGGCTGGGGTGGATGCAGGTTGAACAGGCCTGGGTGGGGGGCGGGGGGGACACAGGCAGTCAGCTTCTCTGAGCTCAGTGTCGCTCCTCTGCTCCGGTGGTCAGGCGGAATTGAGACTTTGATGCCTTTCTTGCACCCTCCTCTGGTTCTCTGGACATCTGGCCTCAGCATGTCACTGAGTCTAGTTAGGATCTGTTGGTATCAGCCTTACACTAGTGCCGGTGTCACCTGGGCTGGTGAGAGAACTCAGAACAACCCATTAACAGTGTGACAAGTGTGTACCTGCAGATTCCTTTCCACAAAGTGGGATACAAAAGAGCCTCTGTGCCTCTCCCCACCAATTATTCAAGAAAGACCATGAGTTGGTATGCCAGGTGACAGCTGCCTTTTAATTAGACCCCCTCCTCCCACAACACACACACACACACACACACACACGCACACGCACACGCACACACTGGTGGCCTGGAACTCTTTACAGTCCCCCTGCTAGAGCTCGAGTGAGGGGATTTACGAGAATGAGACACCACGCCTGGCTAGCAAATTTGACCTCTATGGAGCATGTGGCAGGACTCTGTAAGGACCCTCTAGAGAAGGTCGAGGCAGGGGCGCAGCTGGCATGCACATCGTCCTGAGCTCCGTGCGCGCTGCACAAATTAGGAACGGTGTCACCAGATTTCCCTCGAGAGCGCCAGACCAAATGACTCTGCAATGCCGCGGGGGGGGGGGTGTTTTGGCAGGATGAGGGAGGCTTTGGGATAAACTCGGGGAGCAGGTAAGGGACCGCGGCGGTTTCCAGAGCCTGCGGGGTTGAGCAGGCTAGAGGTCTGTTCCGGATCTAGCAGGCAGCATCCGGAGCCAGCAGGTGCGCGGGGATGCTGGCAGTCAGCTAGGGTTTTCTGCAAAAGCCTCCTCCAGAGGACGGGGCAGAGCTGCAGTCCCTTCCCTTTCTTCACGATGAATGCTGGTTCCAGGTACCCGGGGTGGGGTCACGTGGGCGCTTCTAGCCTGGGGGATGTGCCCAGCTGGGAGCGCGCTTTCTGTACCAGGCGTGCTCCCGCTCCTGCCTCTGTAGAGTGCGCACAGCCGGTAAGGAGAAAGCATGCTCCAGTGGCGCAATCGGTTAGCGCGCGGTACTTATACAGCAGTATATGTGCGGGTGATGCCGAGGTTGTGAGTTCGAGCCTCACCTGGAGCATGTTTTCTTCCCTTCCCGGCTCCAAATACGTCTGGAAATGCATTTTTCCAACATCGCTTTAAAGAAATCGCTGCAATGGTAATATTTTCCACGGTGAGAATGCATAGATTCTCATGATAACAAAGGACATATGGCCCATCTCAAACATGGATAGAGTACCACAGACCAGGAGGTAAAATGAAGTGACCCTGCACAGGATTCTCTATTCACGACAGTGTGTGGCGGAGCTTCAAAGCTTCTCCCCTCGCTCCTTGCCGGAGGCCGCCCTACAGCTATTCGCGGACTGAGTAGGGAGCCCTAACCCGAGTGCAGGTCTGTGCGCTCCTATTTCCCGTAACCGAGGTGCAGAAGATTAACGCTGAAGACCACAACATTTACTGAGATTGAAACCTCAGTGTGCTGAGTCCGGGTTCACTGCCCACTTGATAAAAGCGCACTGGATAATCTCACCACTGGGGCGCCGAGGTAGGAGGATTGCTGAGAGTTCAAGGCTAGTCTGGGCTACGGACTGAGTTCCAGGCCAGCCTGGGCTGCAGTTAACTTTGTCTCAAAAAAACAAAATAAATAGCTGAGCTTGGAGTCTCATGTCTGTAATCTCAGTCCTGGGGAGGCAGAGGCAGGAGGATCAGAATTTCAAGTTCATGAGGCCAGCCCTGGCTACATGAGAACCTGTTTCAAATAAACAAAATCCACAATAATAATTAATAATAATACCACCACCAAACCAGAACAAGAAAAGCCAAACTTCTCCAAACACTGAAACAGCATATATAGGCAGACAGAGATGAATTTCTTTCTAATTTCATAAGGAAATAAACACCTTTTGCTGTGAGAGTTACATTCATCCTGAATCTTGAGCGCAAGCTGCTGTTTTCATCTCATCCTGCTTGGATTTTTCTTTTGTCCTGAGGTGTTCTCCTTCTCCTCTAAGCTCTTTAAATGGGATAACCCCGGAACCTTTCCATCGGCAAGTTTCCTCTCATGTAATGATATGCACACCCCAGAGAAAGAGAACCAACTGCAGAGAATTCCACACGCTAACAGAAACCAGTAGCTGCTGGTGTAAATCTCTGTTTAAAAGGCAAAACAAGTTTCAGCACCAGAGAGAGTGAATTTCTTTCACAGCTGTTTTGTTCTGAGTCTCAGTAGATTCTATAATGGATCTGAAATCTTTCAGAAACTTCTACAGACACACTTAGCAACGTTTTATTAGATATCTGATCTCTCTCTCTCTCTCTCTCTCTCTCTCTCTCTCTCTCTCTCT
>NW_008331504.1:292258-313545 GCF_000622305.1 Nannospalax galili
AGCTGGTCTAGAACTCACTATGTAGACCAGTCTATCCTGAAACTCAGAGATCTGCCTGCTTCTGTCTCCTGAGTGCTGGGATTAAAGGTGTGACCCACCACACCCAACATCTGAGCATCTATTAACCCAGTCAACACAGAAATTTAACTGTTACAGCACCATCCCTGGTCAGCTCCATCCTCTCACTCCCTAAGCTACCACCTTCTGACACCACTGTAGAGAATTCCACTCCCCAATGAGCACACTTAGACCCTCAGAAGTTTGACTCCTAGTGACCCATGCTTGCCTTACACTGATAGCCAGACCCCAAAACAAACAAACCTATACTGTGTCCCACCTGATGAGACCCAATACCAAGTCCTGAAGTTCTGTAGCAGCCACTTACAATGCCTCTGTGCAGTTTCCTGTCTTGCCTGCTGTGCCTGTACTGTAGTGTATCTAATAAATTCTACCTTTTCCTGTCTTTGCTGAATTCATACACAGCTTGATTGTCACCATCTGGTTAACACTGTCCCTGGTACAGTAACCCTTTCCCCAGATGAAGTAAAGTCCTTATATGGTATTTATTGTTCACCTGCTATCATGTAACTTAAATTTTATGGAATAACATGAGCAATACTTTAAGAGTAAGAGAAAGTCAGCATGTCTGGGTTACATGATAAGAGACTAGAAAAGGAAATGGAAAGGTGTTTACTATAAGTGTAAACAAAGAGAAAAGTATTCATAACAAAATAGACAGGAAATGTTTGTGGAAATGACAGTTCTCGGGCCAGGCATGATCACCCATGCCTCTTACCCCAGCATTCAAAAGGCAGAGGTAGGCAGATCTCTGTGAGTTCAAGGTGAGCCTGGTCTATATGGGGAGTTCCAGGCCAGCTACATCATGAGAACTTGTCTCAAAAAAAAAGTTACAGTCCTCTTCTGTGTAGCTGGTCACACATGTCATGACCGCTGTTTTATAGTTTTCTTCTTCTTTTGGGTTTTTTTTTTGAGGCAGGGTCTCCCTGTAGCCACAGGTGATCTGGAACTCACTATGTAGACCAGGCTAGCCTTGAACTCACAGAGATCTGCCTGCATCTGCCTCCCAAGAGCTGGGATTAAAGACATGTGCCGCCACACCCAGCTTTCATAGTTTTCTTTTATTACCCATTCTGTGTCCCCTGCCCGTTTAGTAAACAGTTTTTTTAGTTCTTTATCTGTCAGGTGACCCAGACCTTTATTTCAGATGGGTCTGGGCATTGACCTTAATCATAGGGCACAATACTACTAAGAGATAGCCTAAAGGACCTCCTGTCTTCCACCTTCCCCCTTACCTCTAAGTGGAGTAACAGTCCACTTTCCTCCTGGTGGTCAGGGTAAGTCACCCAGTCAATACCGTAACGCCCTTCTCCACTTGTTGCCTCAGAGGCGTAAGGACTCCAAGTGACTAGATGGCACTTATTTTCCAGTTCAGTGAGATTGTTACTTCTGGTGAAAGCGCTCTTCCACTGGAATTAAGACTCTAAGCCAGAAGGACATACAGTTGTAGGAACAGGAGCCAAAGATTTGCTAGTGAATCAATAGGAGTCGCAGTGAATGGTACCACTGTTATCTCCATGTGTTTATTCTCGGTCTCGAAGTCCTGGATAGGAGAAAGCCCAACCTGTCTACTGCCCTGTCACCATTCCATCAAGCCATCTGCTTCAGGGTCTGTGGCAGTAGACAGGTTGGACTTGATGAGTGGAAGGCCATATTGTTGAGCCCAAGCAAAGCCTACATTGCCCACTTCGTTCATGAGCCAACAGATGATGATGCAGGTGGCAGAGGAAAGAGGCCCAGTGGTGTCCACAAAAGAGGTTCTCATACCACTGGATTACTAAAACCCTCCTCTGCTAGATTCACTCTTTGGCAAACATTCATATGAAACACAAATATCTATTTTTCCTTTTTCCGGAGAGGACATATCCATATACCTTTTCCCCAAATATCTTTTTCATCTGTTTCTTCATCATGTTCCACATCCCTGGCCATCGAGCCAAACCATTAGCCACATTACATAACTAACTGCACATCTGGCCATTTCTCCCGCCAAGTAAAATGTCCAAGCAGATTCTCTGTGCGGATTCACTGTGTGGAGCTGTGCCTTATGAAGTTTCCTTTGTTACTATATTGCAGACCGTGCCAGGTAGACGAGACTGCAGCTGACCACTTTCTGGGGGTGCCTGCATACTATGTCAAGGCTTGTGTAAACCCAGGCCTGAGACTTCTCTTCCTCCACTGATTATAGAGAACTCTCTGTGAGGCCAGGAGGGCAGGCTGTAAGGGAAAAGGGTATGTCACGTGAGACTGAGGGTATTTTGTCTACTTCTTTATGAAAATCAATTGTGTTCAGGACCTGATAATGTGCTGCGTGCTTCCACTGGATATGGGATGTTACTAGGCACATCTTCCTTTGTGTCCTGATTGGTCAAATGCTATGCACTTGTAGATAGGAGGCCAGGCATATTGAGACTGTGAGATCTCCCAACATTGCAATAGTGGCACTTGTATCTTGGAGGTTACCAACAGCCGTCTAATTGTATCTCAAGTTGGCTCGATGGTGAAGAACTCATGCCTGCACTGAAAATCTAGCCTAGAACCCATGGCTGGAGAGGTCATAGGCCCTAGAGGAGAACCCACTACCACACATTACTAAAATAGTATAGTTTCTAAGTATGTATCCTTAAAGTCACAGGAAAGTGCAGCTCTCACATCTCATGAAATGATCTTGTGTTTTCAGCAGATGGAGACTAGAAGAGAGATGTACAAATGGAGACAGTATGTGACCCCAAGGTTCTCAGGCCTAAATAGGCTATCTATAGCACAGTCCCTACCCCTAAGGCTTGGGGAACATTGCAGAAGGTTGGGCAGAAAGATTTCAAGAGCCTGAGGATCAGGATGACTGCTGTTGACAGCGTCCTCTGGACAGAACAGGGATGCTGCTCCCGTGGACTCTCAACAACATGGCTGCCTGCACAAGGCCTGCAAAGACCACATCAGTTGGCATGTCATCAGGGATGGAGGAAAATTTCACAAGGTCCCATCTCTAGACGAAGAGCTACTGAGGTCAAGAGCTGCTGACGGAGGGAGTTTTGTTGTTGTTTGTTTTTCAGGGATGTGACCCCCAATCCTAAGAGGTCAGCACTATTCACATGTAAATAAGGGCAACACTAATTGGAGTTGGTAGGTTTCATATATATATATATATATATATATATATAAATTACAGAATGACAAAATAACAGAATATCAAAATATAAGGTATCAAATTATAAAGGCTAGAGAGATGGCTCAGTGGTTCACAGCACTGGCTGCTCTTGCAGAGGACTCAGGTTTGGTTCCCAGCACTCCCTTTGCAGGCATTGCAAAATGAGTCCTTAGCTGGGTGTGGCGGCACTTTTAATCCCAGCACTCTGGAGGCAGAGACAGCCGTATCTCCGTGAGTTCAAGGTTAGCCTGGACTACTTAGCTAGTTCCAGGACAGCTGGGGCTACAGGGAGACCCTTTCTCAAAAAGACACACACACACACACACACACACACACACACACACACGATATATGAGTCCTCTCTTACATACATGCAGGAAAAATGCTCCTACACATAGTAACATAAAAGTAAATTTTTAAATAAATTTTTTTAAAAATCAAAAAATAGCAAAATATACACCAAAATAAATATAGAAGACTTGGTCATGAGTTTGAGAGAGAGTGGTTGGAGAGGAGGGGAGTGGAAGTGATGCAAATGCAGCATACTAATGTATGAAATCCTTAAAATAATAATAATAGAAAAGGAGCTCAGGTTGCATGATAATTGGTAGGCCACAGCCAAGCAGTCAGCTTCCACTAAGGTCCTGTAGAAAACTGTGATAGGGTTCGCCCTATAGCTCAGGGGTTAAAACACTGGTGTAAACCAGGGTTCTCAAGTTCAAATCTCACTGGGGCCTGCAGGGACACTTTTAGCCAGGTGTGGTGGAACATGCCTATAATCTCAGCACTCAGGAGGCAGAGGTAGGTGGAGTTCCATGCCAGTTGGGGTTACAGGGAGACCCTGTCTCAAGAGAAAAAAGAAATAAAAACTATGATGGTTAATCTTGTCAACTTGCAGGATCTAGAACCACCTAGGAGGCAAATTTCTGGGCATATGTGTGAGAAATTTTCTCGATTAGGTTAACTGAGGAGGGTAGACACACCCTAAATATGGGCAGTACCAATCCACAGAGTAGAAAGCTCTCTGCCTCCTGGCTGTGGTCACATGGCTAGCTGCCTCATGCTCCTCTTCTGCTAGTCTATCTTCCCCACCATGATGGACTGACAGTATGAGTCAACCCTTCCTTCCTTGAATTGATTTTGCCTGGTATTTTGTCATAGCAATAAGACAAATAACTGATGCAGAAAATTGGTAACAGAAGAGGGGTCACTGCTGTGACAACCCTGACCATGTAGTTCTTAGAAATGTGGAAGAGTTTGGAGCTTTGGTCTAAAAAAAGCCCTAGAATGCTATGAGCAGAGCTTAGTAGACCATTCTGGTTGGAGTTTGAAAGACCACAATGCCAAGAGAAATACAGACTGTGGAGAACCAGCTAGCGAGTTTCCAGAAAGGAAATAAGGACTCTACTGAGAGCTGAGCTAGAGGCCATTCAGGTTACATTGTGGCAAAGAATCTAGCTACATTTTGCCAGTGTTATGAGAAACTGAGTAATGCTAAATTAAAAACAATGGACTGATGTGTTTGGAAGAGACAATTTCAAGGCAGGAGAGCATTCAGGTTGTGGTATAGTTACTGCTTAACATCCTTTTCCAGGTCTATAGAGGGAAAGAGCAGCAAGTCAGCCAGAAAAGTTTTTTTTTTTTTTTTTTTTCATGTGTAGTCTGTCAAGGAAAACTTCTTGAACAAATTTAAAGTTGCAGCCAAGGCGACTTGCTTAAAAAGAGGCTATAATGGTTAAGGGGGACCTCCTGTTCTACACAGGGACAATAGGAAAGGTTCTATCAAAGGCTCCAGCTACCAAAACTGCAAATCCATTTGAAAGGAGGGCATAAACTCAAAGTATCAAGGGGTTCCGTGCTCCTGAAAGCAACTGCCACTTAGGGAAGAGTTTCCCCAGGGTCAGCACACAGAGGCCACAGCAGCTACGAAGGGCCAGGGAACATCTCAAGCCAGCTGTAGGACTTGCTAGTGCTAGTGTTGTCCACATAATATACTGATTTTGCCGGTATGAAGGACGCAAGATTGAAGGGGGCATGGAATCTGGCTCCACAGTTTTAGAGAGCCAGTGAGGCCAGACAGTGTGTGACTGGGCTGGAGTCCCTAAGAAGCCACTGAAAGAAGTTGTAAAGGTGAGCTTAAGTTGCAGTGGAGACACCAGAAGGTTGGAAATGCCAGAACCATGTGACGTTTGCTGAGGGAAACTGCAGACATAGAATGCAGGTGACCTAAGAGAGAGACTGTGTGTGCTGCAGTCCACAGAGTTGGAGGGTCAGGGCCACCCAGTTCTGTTAGAGCCCAGATGATTCTGTCACGAGCCCTAGATGCCTGGCACACAACTTCAGGGTTTGGTGTTCCCCTACTCTTTTGGCCTTCTGTGGTCTGATTGTCCCTCGCTATGTCCCTACTCCTCTCCTTTGGAACAGGAGTGATTATTCTGTGCTATTTTATAACAGAATTTTGTAATTTGGTTTTGATTTACAGAGACTGCCCAGTCTCAGAAGAGGCTTTGTACCTAACATGTACCTAGTGGTGTTGGAACTGTTAAAGAATACTTTTGAAGTTGAAGTTGGACTGAATGTTTTGTGTATTATGAGATGGCCATGAACCTTTAGGGACAAAGAGTGGCAGGTTATGGGTTTAAAATTATGTGCTTGGGTGTCAGTTGACATGGGGTGGAGTTGTGATGGTTAATCCTGATTGTTGACAGGATCTAGAATAATCTTGGAGACAAAACTCTACGCATTTCTGTGAGGGAGTTTCTAGATTAGGTTAACTAAGGTGGGAAGATCTACCTTAAATATGAGCAACACCAATCTATGGGTCTGGGGTCCCAGAGTGGCTGGCTAACAAGGGAAAGTAAGGTGGTGTCAGTGTTCATATCTGTCTTCCTGTGGACACAGTGTGGCTCTGCTTTCTGTGCCTGCTGCTGTATTTTCCCCACGGTGATGCGCTGTATTCTCTGGACCTGCCATCTGAAACAAGCCCTTCCTTGAATTGCTTTTGCAGGTATTTTTTGTCACAGCAATGGGACAAGTAACTAGTCCAAAAGCCAAGAGTGTGTCATGTAGGGAGGATGGCAGTGCTTGATGCATAATTTTATTTATTTTTAAGTATTTTATTTATTATTATTATTATTATTATTATTATTATTATTATTATTATTGTCTTTTTGAGACAGGGTCGAACTCACTATAGACCAGGCTGGCCTTGAACTTACAGAGATCCACCTGCCTCTGCCTCCCAGGTGCTGGGATTAAAGGCATGAGCCACCACACTCGGCTTTTTTATTATTTTTATTTTATGTGTATGATTGTATCGCCTGCATGTAATGAGCGCACCCTTGTCGTGCAATGCTGCGGAGGTCAGAAGAAGGTTTCAGATTCCCCTGGAACTGGAGTTAGGGATGGTTTATAGCCGCCATTGGGTGCTGGAAATTGAACCAGGGTCCTCTGCAAGAGCAGTCAGTGCTCTTAACTGCTGAGCCATCTCTCCAGCCTCTATTTATTTATTTTTAATAGATTATTATTTTTATTTTATGTGTATGAGTGTATTGCCTGCATGTGTGTAAGTACGCCCATGTTGTGCAGTGCCTGTGGAGGTCAGAAGAGGGCATCGGATCCCTTGGAATTGGAGTTACGGATGGTTGTGAGCCACTATGTGGGTTCTGGGAATTAAACCTGGGTCTTCTGTAAGAACAGTCCTAACCACTGAGCCATCTCTCCAGCCCCCTTAATGCATAATTTTAAAGGTTTATCTTTATTTTATGTGTATGTCTGCCTGTATGTATATGCTCCTGAGGTCAGAAGAGGGCATTGAATCCCCTGGAACTGGAGTTACAGACAGTTGTGAACCACCATGAGGGGAGCAGCCAGTGCTCTTAACCCCTGAGCCATCTTTCCAGCCCCCTTGCTGCATGATCTTAAAGGCCTGAACTCCAGTTGCTCTATGGAGGACTGTCAGGTGCTCTAAACAGCATCGCTATCTGCCCTAGACACGTCAAGCGCCTTCGTGTCTTCTGATTTCGTGTCCTGAGTTGCAGGCAGCTTGCCTAGCAGCCTGGACCTGTCACAGAGCCTCTCCTTTTCTGGTCTCTAATCACTAGACAGTGGCCAGAGTGGCAAACCCAAGTAAGGAATGTGCTGCCTCTAAAATCCAAGAGGGCAATTAGGTACTGGTCTCCTTGTTGGTTCTAGGAGGGGCAGGTGCAGCAAATTGCCCTTCCCCCTAAAGGTTATAGACACATGGTAGAAGACCCCTAAACTTTCGTTGGATTTATTTCCCACCATCTGATACACAAATGTCTTTCCAGAAAGTCTACAGCAGCTGCTCCTTCTCCCTGGCCTGCTAGGGCCGTGCGTCATCAATGTATGAATGAGCATGTTAGTTGCTCTCTTCCTCCTTGTGACCAAACACATGATGAGAAGCAGCTGAAGGGAAGAAGTGTTTATTCTCGCCCATGGTGGAGAAGGCAAGTGGGGGACCAGTTCCTCCTCCTGGCCCTGGCAGCAGGCAGGTGATGCTCACATCCCTTTGGATCAGGACACAGAGAAGGGAATGGCCCTCTTCTGGCTTTCTCCTTTCCCCGTTCTAGGTGGACCCAGCCCGTGGCATGATGCTGCTCATGTACAGGGAAGGTCTTCTTGCTCTCAGTTTAATCCTCTCTAGAAAAACCCTCACAGACGAATGCAAAGTGGTGTCTCATGAATGCCCAGGTGCTTCTCAATGCAATGTAGTTGACAATTGAGATTAACCCTCACCATCTTCCCATGGAAGGGAAAGGCACTCATAGTCCCTGTAAACTAAATTATGACACGAGGCTGGAGAGTTGACACACTCCTGCCAGGGACAGCTAAAGAGTAGCACAAACTTTGCCAGTTGGAAGGAAGCTGCTTCTGGGGGCCTGATGGACTGGGAGAGAGGAAAAAACTATTTGCCTGATTGATAACTGTGTAACAGGCTGAGGGGATATGTTAATTTGCTTAAAAAATGAAATGACTGGATTTAGCAGTTGCAATAAGAGTCGCCATTTGGTGACTCTTACGATCATCCGTTATCATCTTCCTAGTGGACCAGACAGGCTGCCGAATAGAAGCATGCTGGGAATCACCACTGCATCCTTCACAACACCAGGAACCTCTGCAGCCTCTCCAGGAATGCAGTAATGCTCTTTCTTTAATCACTTTATTGTAATGAACTCACAAATAGAAATAACACACAGCTTGTTCAAGGAAGCCACTTACACTCTCTATGCATCGCAGGGAACATCTATACAGTTAGAATGGCCATCCTGAAGCCACAGAGCTCTGCTTAGGGTTTTACACTTTCATCAATTAATTATTTTTTATTCACTTCTCCACCATGAAAACAGAAATACAAACTCTGACAGGATTGAAATTAGAAGAGAAATCGCCTTGTCTCCTCTTCCGTGCCTTTTGCTTGCGTTCCATCTTTCCTCATCACTTAACGTTGCTCTCGTCACTTCTTAAATTTTATGCTATACCCGCACTTACCCCTGTCACATATGAACATTATAAGCTAGGACCCACAGTAATCCCTGGAACTCACTATGTAGACCAGGCTGTCCTCGATCTCACAGAGATCCACTGGCCTCTGCCTCCCGAGTGCTGGGATAAAACGTGTTTGCTACCATGCCTGGCTTTTGCTTGTTTTTTGAAACAAGGATTTAAAAAAAGTATTTTCTTATTTTTATTTTATGTGTATGAGTGTATTGCTTGCATGTAGGTAGGTGTATCTGTGTTGTGCAATGCACGCAGAGGTCAGAAGAGGGTGTCAGATTCCCTGGACCTGGAGGAACAGATGGTTTTTAGGCACCATGTGGGTTCTCGGAATCAAACCTGGGTCCTTTTCAAGAGCAGACAGTGCTCTTAGCTGCTGAGCCATCTCTCCAGTCCTGGAACAGGGATTTTCTATGTAGCCCTGGCCAGCTGGGTATTTAGCCCAGGATGGCTCAAACTCATAGCAATCCTCCTACCACATCCTCCCAAGTGTTGGGATTATAGATGTGTACTGCTGTTGTGGGAAAGATCCGGGAGTACACTGGCAGTGTACAGGAAGCAGGTAGTTTCCTTAGGCTGCAGCCTGGTCCAGTGGGCTCAAGCCTCCAAATCTGGACCCGAAAGGAAAGTAATGTACATCTTTTATACCTTGGGCACTGGATTACAGCGAGAAATTTACATACTGATTGGCTATCAGTACAGTCTTAAACTAGAGAAATTATATAAATTCAGAAAAGAAAAATATGCTAAAAAACACTCCCAACTGAAAATCATTGCAGAAGTCTTTGTCTAAAAAATGCAGAATTGAGGACATTTTGTTAGGACACAAATGGTTCTAGCTGTGTTAGTAATCTAACCCCAAACTTTCCAGATGAACTTTGCTGATGAAGACAGAGAGAGAACAAGGTCTAAAATCCATATCTTCCTTGAATATTCCAGCAGGCTCTACATCACTACCATACCTGCTTAAATAAATACATATATTTCTTTGATTAAAACAGTCCTACAAATACTGCTGACCATGACACTTCTCCTCCACCCAGTTATGCTGAGGAGTGAACATTTCTGACAGCAATTTCCACAGATCTGTAAGGTGTTTCCCCCTCACTTGCTCTTCATCTTAACACAGTCATTATGTAATTGCAGAGTCTCATTTTCCTATGTGTTCTCTAGGTGCCGAGTCCAAGCAGTACAAGAAAAGGAGAAGCCTTTGCTCTCTAGAACGTGAACTCTAGAGGACAGACATAAAGTATAGACAGTTAAATACACCAGGCATAGTGACTCGTTCCTGTAATCCCAGAACTCAGGAGGTACAAACAGGAAAATCCAGAATTCCAGGACAGCCTAGAGCTACTGAATGAGACCTTATCTCAAAACCAAAAGCATGTAGTGCAAATATATATTGTATATATACAGATCTAATTAGATAAGGTGTCATCACGTGATGCTATCACTGGAAAGCCATGAGCAAGCACCTACTCACTCCAGATCGGGAACTAACAACAGACCAAAGTGAGGGTACCACCAAAGGCCACCTTGGCGAACCAGTGAGTTTTGCTGGGATTACTTACAGGTGAGAGGTTACTCACAGGAAGAGAAATGACTCAAGGACAGCTGCGTCACCAAAAGCTCATGTCAGCATGTGCCACAACTCCCAAAAGCTTGAAACTCAGGTCAACAGTAGACAGCTCAATAGGTCAGGGGATGTCTCATCCCAGCAGTTCCCAGCAGCTCCGCAGGCATCTTGCAGGCAGCTCAGCTTGTCTGTGAGTGTCCCCCCACAGTCCTTCCCCATATGTACACTTGTAGGGAAGGTAGAGCCTAGTGAATCTGGTCAGTTCAGGGACTTCCTGAAGCTTTTGAGTTGTTTTTTACTTCCACAGTTTAATGAGGTTCTTTGAAGATGGACTGTTCCACTTCCCCTCAGAAGTCCTGTGTCTTAAGGAGCTTCCTTCCAAGATGGAATGCTTTAGTCTTCCAGGAAATTGCTACCCAGCCAGTGTACATGTACATATAATTAGATATCTAATTGGATATGTGATTAGATCTGTGTATGTGTAGATGGGTATCTAAATGAGACAGTGCTAAGGTCTAAAGGGAAAAATAAAAATGGGCTGCCAAGACATAGAATACATGATGCTATGGTACATAAGGTTGCCGTGTGGGGTTCATGCCTTTAATCCTAGCCAGATTTCTCTGAGTCTGAGACCAGCCTGGTCTACACAGTGAGTTCCAGGCCAGTCAGTGCTATACAATGAGACTCTGTCTTTAAACAAACAAACAACCCCCCCACAAAAACAACAACAAAAAAGCAAAAACAAAATTTAATGTAAGACCACTATGGAAGTTTTCTCTAAACAATGACATTTAAGCAGAAATGTCATCTAAAAGAAATAAGAGAGGCTAGAGAAATGACTCAGTGGTTAAGAGCACTTGCTGTTATTGTAGAGGACCATATTTCAGGTCCCAGTACTATGCCAAGCAGCTTACAACCACCTGTAACTCCAGCTCCTTGGGGATCCATATCCTCTGGCCTCTGTGGGTACCTGTATTCACATGCACATGCACAAACACATTTTTAAAACAAAAGAAAATAAATGAGAGTCAGGTGTGGTGGTGCATGCCTTTAATCTCAACACTTGGAAGGCAGAAGCAGTCATATCTCTGAGTTCAAGGCCAGTCTGGTCTACATATATAGCCAGTTCCAGAACAGCCAGGGTAGCATAAAACTTGTCTTAAAAAAAGAAAGAAAGAAAGAAAGAAAGAAAGAAAGAAAGAAAGAAAGAAAGAAAGAAAAGAGAACATCTTGCATATTTGAAGTAAAAGAGAGGGTGTGGCGTGGCCCTGAAGCACAGCAGGGAAGCAAGGGAGGAAAGAGGTTGTTGGGTATTTTTCAACATACAAAATTTTTTTAAAACTGAGGTTTGATTACATGCCTGTAATCCCAACACTCAGGACGGTGAGGCAGGAGGAGCCCCACTTTGTGGACAGCAGCCAGATATGTTCACCCTGAGGCTGGCAGGCTGCATGGGTTCCAGGACAACTATGAATCTGGCTCAACACATTTGTGGCTCACAGCAGTAGCCTGTGGTGTCAAAAGGTTGGACCCCCCCCCCCCCCCCCACTAGGCCAGACTGGGCTATGTAATTGGACCCCGTCTCAAAAACAAAGTAGTTTTTAGGGGCTGGAGAGATGGCTCAGCAGTAAAGAGCACTGGCTGCTCTTGTAGAGGACTAAGTTCCATTCCCAGCACCCACATGGTGGCTCACAGCTGTCTGTAGCTCTAGTTCCAGGGAATCCAATGCATCCTCTGAGGGCAGTACATACAGGTGGTGCACTTACATAAATGCAGGCAAAACACTCATGTGCATAAAATGAAAGCAAATCTTAAAAAAACAAAAACAAAAACAAAGAAACCAAAACACCAAAATAGTTTGTAAAAAGCTGACACTTCACATGACAGTGACAGAATGATGCCCAAGGGGACCATATTAAATGACCAGAGGAACAAAGCCTGTCTTCTGGTATTGTGAACGGGGGTTTATACCATGTGACTTGGGAAGGGGATAGGCCCTAATGGGGAGCCTACAGCTTTTGATTTGCTGATGGACATAATGTACCTGTCAAATTGCCTGCTAAATAACTGTTTATACCATAGATTAGTGCTGCTGTTTGCCTCGCTCAGAGAAGTATCTTTCTCCAGTGGGCAATAGTTACTGCAGAGGCTCTTTACTGTCAGAGGGCTGAGAATGTGACTGTTGGATGCCCAGGCATAGAGGTCACACCTGTATCACTTCCTCCAGGGCTCAGGGAACATGGAGGAAGAGGGACAGACAGAACAGGAGCTGAGACTGCTTGCACAGGATCCAGCCATCAGCATTGGATCACAGAGGAGGGAGAGGCTCCGGAGGCCCACCCCTCCCTGAGAATCTGTAGCCAGTTAACCATTCTCTACAGAGGTGGAGCCACGGCAAAAGCGCCCATGCTCCTGTAAATAACCTTTCAGCCATGCTCCTGTAAGAACCCTAAGGAAACTCATTGAGTCACACACACAAAGACTTCAAAGTAGGAGGGGAGGGGGCAGGGGGAGGGGGACAAGAGAGGGTGATGTGGTAAATATGACAATACATTATATACATGTATTAAATTGTCATGAAACCCCTTATTATGTATAACTAACAGGTACTGATAAAAGTCTTCATTTTGTGTGTGTGTGAATTTCTGACCAATTTGGTTGGTCCTGGTTTTTCCATGGTCCGATTTGAGAATCCGATGATAATTCTTTTTTCACCAACTTCTATGGAGTTATTCAAAACAGAAAACAAAGCAGGGTGAGCCATGTGTAACCCCAGCACTCAGGAGACTGGGGCAGAAGGATTGCCATGAGTTTGAGGCCAGCCTGGGCTGCAGAGAGACATTGTCTCAAATTAAACAAAACATACCCCCCCATAAAATAGTAATGTAGTTTTCTTTTTTTAATTTTAATTTTTATTTTATGTGTATGTGTGTATTGCCTACATGTATGTAGTGTACTGGTGTTGGGTAATGCCCACAAAGGTAAGATGGCAGTGGATCTCCTGGAACTGGAGTTACATACTGTTGTTAGCTGGCATGTGGGAGCTGGGAACCCAACCTGGGTCCGCTGCAAGAGCAGCCAATGCCCTTAACTGCTGAGCCATCTCTCCAGCCCCAGTACTGTAGTTTTCTGATTATTTTTTATCAAGATATTTATATACACGGATTCATCCACTTTAAACGTACAGTATGATGAATTTGACAATTGTGTTAGTCACTTATTGTTACTGTAACAGATTAGCAACACCTTAATGAATTCTATACCTTAAAAGGGGGACTATTTGGGGGAAAAAAGGGACCAGTTGGAGTGATGGGAAAAGAGGGTCATGCTGTATCATATATAATAAACATGTATGTATATATTCACTAATGAAAATAAGTGGGGAGAACATTGTGTTACAGTTGTGTGAAGGTCAGGAGCCTAAAGTGGCTCTAGATGTGCTAAAAAGATCAAGGAGTTGAATCTGTGTTCTCTCTGGAAACTGGGAAAACTCACTTTTGCCAGCTTGAGAAGGCAACACATACTCCTCATCTATGGGTCCTGTCCTCTTTACACAAGTGCTTTCTTCACTCTGATCTTTGCTGTGTTGGCACATCTCTGACTCTAATCCTCTCTCTTCCATCTTTTGTTGCTTTGGGTTTTGAGACAAGATGTCATTAGCCCAGGCTGGCCTTGAACTCACTGTGTAGCTGAGGATGACCCTCACTCCCGATCCTTCTGCCTATACCTCCCAAGTCCTGGGATTACACGGGTGTGTACCTCGCCTGGCTGCCTTCCTTGACTTTTGCAGTCCATGGTCCGCCGTCCTCTCCACTCCTGCCCTGATATCATCAATCTGTTTTATGCTAGTGAAGTGTTTTTCTCTACAATTTCATGTAAATGAAATCATGCAGATTGTACACTTGTATTCCTGGCTTCTGCTTACTTAGCATATGGTGGTGCTAATCTCTGTACAGAGATTCACTTTTAGTTTTTAAATTTTTATGCTGGAAAGGAGCAGTGCTGGATATCAAGCCTGGAGCCTTGCATATAACACATAAGCACTCTACCTCTGACGTATACCTCCAGCCCCCAGAGATGAAAGACCCATGAACAAATATTTGTTCATTCGTTTGCTTGTTGGTAGCCCAGACAGGCTTTAAACTCACAATCCTCCTGCCTCAGCTTCCCAAGCACTGGGATTACAGGCAAGCATCATCATGCCCAGTTCAGAAACACATTTTAAGTTCCTGCCTTTTTGATATCCTCCAGATATATCTAGTATTGGCCCTTCTTGACCCTGTCCTACCTCCTTGTGCCTCTCAATGGTCACCCATCCCCAGACCATGATCCAAGATTTCTCTGTGTACCATGGCAAACAGTCCCCTTTTTCTGTGACACTCCTTTCTTTGCCTGCATTTCATCATCTATGGTGGCCACTTGTTTGTGCATCAGGTCATGGTGGGAGCTCTGTCCCCAACAGCCTGACTCAGATGCATTCCATGACCACCTAACTCATGCTTTGCGTCTCTCACCTGCTCAGTGACATGAGCTATAAACTCCTTGGGAGAGAGAAAGATTTTGTATATAATATATATATATATATAATAAATCCTAATATATATTAAGATTTATTTTATTTTTACTTTGTGTGTGGGGGGCACGTGTG
Source organism: Nannospalax galili (assembly GCF_000622305.1). Taxonomy (NCBI): domain Eukaryota; kingdom Metazoa; phylum Chordata; class Mammalia; order Rodentia; family Spalacidae; genus Nannospalax; species Nannospalax galili. The sequence continues at coordinate 307,226 of NW_008331504.1, forward strand.
CATACACAGTTTTCTGGGCGCCTACAGAAGCCAGAAGAGGATGTCAGAGGAGCTGAGTTACAGGTGGTTGTGAGTTGCCTAATGTGGTTGCTGGGAACTGAACTCTCTACAGCCAGGGGTCTTACTGTGTTACCTAGGCTGGCCTCTAGCTTTAGGGCTCTTGAGTTCAAGAGATTCTCCTGCATGAGTTTCCAAACTACCTGAAACTGTGCCTGGTTTTACTATAACATTGTTTTGGGTTTGGGGGGGTTGGGGGGGTACAAGTATGTGCCACCACAACTAATTTTTTGTTTGCTTGCTTTGGGGTTTTGAGAGAGGATTTCATTCTAGGCTGACCTAGAATTTTCTGTATAGTCCTTCTGTCTTAGCCTTCTGAGTCTGGGACTATGGGTGGGAACCACCACACCAGACTTCCTTTCAAGACATTTGTTAGGTTTGAAGCTATGGTATGGGGGAATCCTGCTGTTAGGGTTGTAGTTCTCCATGTCCCGATAGCCCTGAGGGGCTCGGCGCCAAATGGAAGGACTCCCCTTTTCATCAGGGGGCCTCCTGCTCTCTTCTTGGCTCACCTGGAAAGTGCCACCAAGCACAGATGCCTGACCTTATCTAAAAACATGACCTTTGGCATAGTTACCTGGAGTAAAAACTACCCCCAGGTTTTTTCTATATGATAATCAGGCATTGCCTGATAGTCTGGAAGATAGGAGCCCACTGCCACATGTAAATAAAGCATACTATGAGCACCTATCAACTGAGGCTTTTGCTACTGCCTCCACACTATAAATTCTCTAGTTCTCCCACTGAATAAACGAAGCTGTTTCACTGTGTCTGGAGCTGTATCACTGCTGTTTCACTGCGCCTGGGACCAGTCTCCCCCGAAGGGCTGTCTTCTGTCAGTGCTCACTGGCCGTCCTCACCCCGTTCGTCGCTTCTGCCCTCCCTGCCCTAGTGGGCCGGTGGCCAACGACCCGCGAAGAGAGGGAGAGACCCCCCTGCACTATGGGAAATTGAAGATCCTCCCCTGCCCCCCTCCCCCAAACAATGAAACAAACTCAACCAAAACAACACATCCTCAGAATTTTCTGCATGGTTTTTTCTTCTTGTTACTGTAATAAAATACTTTGCAAAACCAAAAAACCTTAAGGAAGAAAGGGTTCATTTTGGCTAACAGTTTGCCGGTACAGTCCCACGGTGGGGGAGGTGTGGTTGCAGGAGTTCGGGGTGACGTTGTCGCCACAGTTGGGAAGCAGAGAGCGACGAATGGAAGGGTGCTAACTCACTTTCTCCTTTTCGTTTGGTCAGGGCCCAAGGAATAATTAATGTTGGTCTGTCCGCCTCGACTAATCAGCTCTAAAGAATCCCTCACAAGTGTGCCCAGATGCTTTTCTCCTCAGTAATTCTAAATCCTGTCAAGTTGACCATCAGTATTAATTATCACAGAGACAGAACTGTAGTCCTCAAGGTTGAGAAGATGGGTGTCTAACAGAAAGGAAGAATGGGGGGGGGGCGGAGTTCCAGGTCAGCTGGGGCTACAGGAAGACCCTGTCTCAAAAAGACCCCCCCCCACCAAAAAGACAAATGGGAGCAAGCCAGTCAACATCATTCCTCCATGGTTTCTGCCTCAGTTCCTGCTTGGGAGCCTGCCTTGACTTCCCTCAGTGGTGACCTATGACCTGGAAGTGATGGGCCAAGCATGCTGCTCCTTCACTTTTAGTCACGGAAGTAGAAGGATAGTAGCCATTTTAAAGACATGATAGATTATTCTGTGACATCCACGAACCACCTCACCTCCTCATATTTCCAGAAGGGATTGATCTCACAGAAAACAGCAAGGCTCTAACTAATATTTTGCTGAGAAGAATGTGCTTCAAAAACACAAATATGTCTTACATCCAAGAGCTACTGGCTTCTTTGTGGTGGACTGTCTAAGAGAATTTATATGCAGAAGACATCGTTTTAGAAGACCACCTGTCAGAATTTCTATGTCAATTGGAATGGAACAATGCATAATCAACTAGTGCTTCTCCAAGAAAAAGAAGCAGATTTTATTGGATATTTTTAAAGGTGTCTGCAAAGTTTATGACATGTGGGTGTATTGTTGTATAATCCTCAAATTAAAAAAAAAAGTTTTCTTGTTTGTTTATTTGTTTTGTTTTTTTTGAGACAGAGTTTTCTATTCAGTCCTAGCTGGTCTGGAACTTGCTATGTAGATCAGACTGGCAGAAATCTGTCTGTCTCTGCCTCTAGAATGCTGGGATTAAAAGCTTGTGACACCACACCCCATTCAAATAAATGCTTTAATCTAGCCCCACCCCCAACATCCCCTCCAAAAAAGAAAAGAAAAAAAAATGAAAAAAATGGAAAGTTATGTAGAATTTAATAATTTAGAATATTAACAGTGGTAGAAAATAGTTCAAGTAGTGCTCAGAGGAAAAGCTGATGTCTTAAAATTCCTTGTAACATATTACAAGGAAAACACAAATTAAAACTGCTTTGAGATTCCATCTCACCCCTGTCAGGTTGACTATCATCAAGAAAACAAAAGACAATAAATGCTGGTGAGGATATGGGAACCATCTCCACGGTGGGGGTGTAAACTTGTAAACTGGTTCAGCAGCTAAGGTCACTATGGAGGTTCCTCAAAAGGCTAAAAATGGAACATCAGCTAACCACTCCTGGCAAATACCGCTGTATCTCATCTACATTTATTTCTTCTCTACCCACAATAGCTAAGAAATGGAACCAGCCTGGATGTCCATCAAGAGGTGGATAAGGAAAATGTGGGATGGAATTTTACTCAGGCACAAAGAAAAGTGGAATCATGGTATCTGCAGGAAAATCGATGCAACTGGAGATTGTTAAGTTGAACAAAATAAGCCACACTCAGAAAGACAAATGGTGCATGTTTTCTATGTGGGCCCCAGATTCAAATCTCTCTCTCTCTCTCCCTCCCTGCCTCTCTGTCTCTGTCTCTCTGTGTCTCTCTTTGTCTCTCTTTGTCTCTCTCTGTCTCTCTCTGTCTCTGTCTCTTTGTCTCTCTCTGTCCCTTTCTCTCTCTGTCTCTCTGTCTGTCTCTCTGTCTCTCTGTCTCTGTCTCTCTGTCTCTCTCTGTCTCTGTCTCTGTCTCTCTCTCTGTGTTTGTGTGTGATGAAATTAGAAAGGGAACTTTGAGAAGAGAGGAAGAGATCTTAAGGCGAGAAGAGACAGCAATGAATCCTTGTGAAATGAACCCAGGAGAGGGAGGGGCAACAAGGGGCGGGGGCCTTGGGGGAGTGGGAAGCAGGCGAATAAGAACAAAATGTAAAGATGTATATCTGAAACTGTCGTAATGAAGATCATTAATTTCTACACCAACTTTAAAATACAATTTAAAAGCCATGTGTACTGGTACTTGGCATTAGTGAGGTGGACAGGGGCATCTCTGTGAGTTCTAGGCCAGCCTGGTCTACATAATGAGTTCCTGGGGGTAAGCTTGAGCTACAAGGGGACCCTGTCTTGTATAAAGTCACAAAGCTAAAAGAGGCATTTCAGTGAAATGTCCCCGTGTGTGCAGAGTTGGAGGCGGTATGCAGCCACTGGTGCTTGTGTGAGGATACTACTTGTAAAAATCAAGGGCACACTTATTCGGGCTTTTCACTCTGTAATTTCTATCTCAGTAGATAGAACAACTGGATGGAAAAGAGATCTTTGGACGACAAACTAGAAATTGTCATCAGAAATTGCCATGGGATCTAGATAATTTAGTCTCAGTGCAGCAGGAAGTTTTGAATTACCAGACCCTCGGATCTCCTCCTTAGGAGCAATGTCTGGATGTTTTCTGCATTTCTTTCTTCCTCCCTATCAACATAGTAGGAAGCTTCGGGTTCGGTACCCCTTTAACTAACTTTTCAATTTCTTTTTAATTTTTTTCTCTTTATCTTGTTGGTACAGTTTTTTTTTTTTAAGTGGCAAAAGTTGTATTTTCAGTAAATTCAACAAATGGTTTCTTTATACTTTCTGAAATGGAACACCCAAGGTAGAAGCTGAATATAAGAAATACATATGTGCGCACACACGTGTATATACATATACAAAAATACAGTACATGGAGACTGTGTCAAAGGAGGCAGTGAAATGGAGAGGAAAAACACACTCGCTAACAGGCCGAAATAGCTCAGTTGGGAGAGCGTTAGACTGAAGATCTAAAGGTCCCTGGTTCGATCCCGGGTTTCGGCAGTTGCTTTTCCTTTCAACTCACCTCATTGAGTTTGGCGCTCAACCCCTTGACCCCCTTGTGTGATAAGAGACGACATAAATGAACTGTTATCGGGGGAAAAGGCTTTTGGAAAATTCGCTCGTCTGAACACTCAAGTTTTTCCAAAGCTTCCTGTAATTCCCCGAGAAACGTTAAGAAAAAGAAAGCACGTTGCCTTATTTGTGTCAGTCTTTTTGTGAGACAGAATCTCCCTGTAGCCCCAGCTGTCCTGGAACTCGCTATGTAGACCAGGTTGGCCTCCACCTCACAGAGATCTGCCTACCGAGTGCAGGGACTAAAGGTGTGCGCCCCCATGCCTGGCCCCCAAAATAAAATAATTCACGGAGGGCAGAGTGGGTCAGGGTAGAGCAGCCAACGTTGCTAGGGTTCATCCCCAGCACCGCTGCAAACGCCTCACACCACCGCGGCCACCGTGGCTGCGGGCAGCCCCTCTCCCAGGCTAGACCCTGGACAGCCCTTCTTCGACCCCACCCGCCTCTGAGGAACTGCTTGGAGCCGCCCTGAAAGCAAACGGGTCGTCGATACCAAGTTATTAAGGAGACGTTTGCGATTTGCAGCCCAGGCTCCCGTGGTCCTACTGTCGCCACGAAACCGGCTGTCATCCATCTTTTAGAAATGAAATTCTCAGTCGGGACCGGACACTGACATGGCTCAGACGCTCTCATGGAAGCCTCTGGGATGAGTCTTAAAAGGTCCTATTGACTTGAATTTTGGACAGACACAGAAACTCTCATTACCCTGTGGACTTCATTAAAACCCATATTGCGCATCTGGCCGGTTAGCTCAGTTGGTTAGAGCGTGGTGCTAATAACGCCAAGGTCGCGGGTTCGATCCCCGTACGGGCCAGTAGTTGCACTTTTGGTCCTCGCATCCAGACTATCTGTGACCCAGATTCTCCACCGCTTAGAATCCAGTTCAAACTTTACCAATTTACTACTTTCACATTGCTGTCTCTTCAGTGGAGACTTGAGCCGGGTGTTCGCGTTGGAAGCTGAGGCAGGGGTATCATCCCGTTTGAGGGTTCTGCCTCTAAACAGATTACTCAGAAGCTTTAGCAGTTTATCGATGAAGTCACGTGGAAACTTCACGGCGTGTTTTAGAGAAGGAGGTAATAGGGAAAGGCACGAAATGCACATAATTTTTAGCGAAACTCCAGGAAACATATTTAGATACTTCAAATGAGTCTCAGCACAGAGAGGGGAGGAGGAGCAACTGAATTGCTAAGAGAGAGGCAATAGGGCATCCCAAGACTTAGCAGTTTATCGATGAAGTCACGTGGAAACTTCACGGCGTGTTTTAGAGAAGGAGGTAATAGGGAAAGGCACGAAATGCACATAATTTTTAGCGAAACTCCAGGAAACATATTTAGATACTTCAAATGAGTCTCAGCACAGAGAGGGGAGGAGGAGCAACTGAATTGCTAAGAGAGAGGCAATAGGGCATCCCAAGACTTGGACGTTTGCGCCGCCCCTCTTCCCAGATAAACAAACTCCGGCCGCTGCAGGAGATGCTGCCCGCGGCTCCCCAGAGGAACTGGAGGCCGGCTGGGCTGAGCGCGGTCTGCAGTCTTGTGGGGTCCTTTGGATAACCGAGGAGGCCCAGGGAGTGAGCCTGCCGGTCAGGGACCGAGAGAATCCGCCGGTTCCACCTGGAGCTCTCCAGGCTCCCCGGGCTCCCCAGCTTCCCACCCCGTAGGTGTCACATGCACAGCGAGGCTACCGGGTCACTTCGCTTAGTTGCTTAGTTACGTCATTGCTGTCTACAGGGGTCTATACGGCGGAGCCCTCCATAAAAGCACCCCAATCCCCCGGCGGAGCAGTGTAGACCAGGCTGGGCCGCGCTCCCCGCCAGCTCCTTCAGCCGGTCCGCAGCCTAGCTGACCTGGCCCTCAGGAGGCCGCTTGGTGGCGTCAGCTTTCCGCTCTCTGGCGATTCCAAGCTGCTCTGTGAGGTAGAGGGGTTAGAAAGTCATTTGCAGATTAAGACGAAAAAATCCTCCCCATTTAACACTAACAACCCCCCCTCCCCACGCCCCCCACGCTTCCAGCCTCCCTCTCCACTCGTCC
>NW_008331504.1:313743-326533 GCF_000622305.1 Nannospalax galili
CTCCCCTCTCTCCCCGGTCCTCTCCCCTCCTCCCTCGGTCTCTCTCTCCCCTCTCCCCTCTCCCCTCCCCTCCCCTCCCCTCCCCCTCGGTCTCTCTCTCGCCCACTGCCTCCCAGCTCTAAGCTTCTGCCCCTCTCAGTGGGACTGGGCGGCCGGGGGACCGGGATGGCCTGGCGGAGCGTCCTCTACTCCCCCGAGGCCGAACCTGGCGTCCTGCAGCCGGGCAGACCCGGCCAGCACCCCTGGGGCCCGGCAGTCCTGGGTGCGGTAGAGACGGCGGGGAGGGAGAACTCTTCCCAAAGGGAAGAAATGCCGATGGAGCCAAGGCAAGGTTTCCTAAAGCTGATTTATTGATTGAAACTGGGCCTCGCATCGTCCCGCCCCCACCTCCCGGGCGCTAGCGGTTCAGGCAGGCCCGCATCGCCACGCCCTGTCATTTCCTTATTAATTATTATTATTATTATTAATTTTGAGACAGGGTCTCCCCTGTAGCCCCAGCTGGCCTCGAACTCACAGAGATCCGCCTGCCTCTGCCTCCCGAGTGCTGGGACTAGGGCGGGGGATCCCCGGAATTCAGGAAGAGCTTTGGGGCGGTGGGAGGCGCTCTTGGGAGTACAGCCTTCGAAGCTGGGGAAGTAGCGAGGGGGGTCGGAAAACGGCGGCCCTCTTCATAGACATGAATTAACGTTCAGAGAGAAACAAAACAAAAAGACCCTCCTGAACGAGCCAGCCAGGAGTCGAACCTGGAATCTTCTGATCCGTAGTCAGACGCGTTATCCATTGCGCCACTGGCCCGCACCCCGAGCCTTCTTTGAGTGGTCGCACTTCGAGGTCTGTGCAGCCCGGACCGACACGTCTGGTCCTATTCTAGCTGTGTTGATTCAAAACCCCGACCGGGCGGCGTGGGAGCACAGTGAGCAATTAGGAGACCGTTTCGCGGTTTGTTTGCACAATACACCTCACAGAGTATCTTTACTGACAACCAGGACCAATTTTCATTGTTTTGAAATTAATGTTGTTAGCATAGGAAGCCACGGGCTTCATGATGACATTTTCACACTCACGCGTCGTTTTAACTTGCCTTTGGCCTTCCTCTCGCATCCTCCTCCACCCTCGCTGGTTCGCTTCCCTCCCCGAGACAGTCCGGCTTCTCCTTTCTTGTCACACACACGCACAATTACACACGCTCACACACGCCCTTTCTCATGTAGACTCTGCATGTGTGAGAAAACACGCCATATTTTGTCTTTCCATCCCTATTCTCTCCCGTTGGACCTTTCCCACCCCTGTATAAGCCTCCTTCTACTTTCAAATAGAGCAGTTTTTATCTGTGAGATCTTGATTACGCCGTAGGAAGCGTACCGATTTCCGCAGATCAGTATTTGTCTTTTCTGTGCCTAATTTGAGCTTTTTGTCACTTTTGTTCACATCAACCACGTGCCCACACCGAGTTTCATGTTTCATATTAAAGTGGAAGCTGAAGATATATTTGGGTGAATGCTCGACAATCCCCATTGTTTTAAATTTACATATTTTAGGAATGACGCGCTTTACAACACATTTGTGAAAGTGCCAATCATAATCTTTCCCCCTTAATCAAAACAGGTAAAAACTGTGATTGCTCACCATGGAGAGATTTATTGTAAAATAGTATAACTCATTGAACTAGTTAAAGGCACTTAAAATGAACATCTGATAGGGTCACAATACTTCAGTAGACGTTTTAGTACATGGTTAGGAATCACGTTTGACAGACGCTCAGGAACTAGGAAGGTATTTACTAACAAGTATCAAAATGACTTAAAGTTTGCTTAGCTGTTCAAAGTAGGCAACATAAGTGAAAATGTAGAAAGTGCTTTAAAAGGAGGGATTTGGGCCGGGCATGGTGCACGCCTTTAATCCCAGCACCTGGGAGGCAAAGGCAGGCGGATCTCTCTGAGTTCAAGGCCAGCCTGGTCTACATAGTGAGTTCCAGGACAGCTGGAGCTCCAGGGAGACCCTGTCTCAAAAAAAGAGAGAGAGAGAGAGAAAGAGAGAAAAAAGGAGGGGTTTGTTAGTGATAGAGACAAGGTTGAAAAGGCATCAGAGGCCGAACTGTGTCCTCTGTATAAAAAGCCCTCGGCGCACTCCTTTAGTCCCAGCACTTGGGGAGGCAGAGGCAGGCGGATCTCTGTGAGTTCAAGGCCAGTCTGTTCTACATAGTGAGTTCCAACAGACCCTGTCTCAAAAAGACCAAAAAAAAAAGGCCCTTAGATTTGGCTTCCACCACCCTGTGATGCCGCCTGAATATGTGTTAAAGGAATAATCTCACTACACCCTCTCCACCTTCCTCCACCCTCCCCACCTCTCCCCACCTTCCCCTGGAGAAGATGCTGAATTCCGAACCCTCAGCTCCGTGGGGTCTCCCTGAAGACTTCAGGTTGCAAAGGGGAACTGCAGCCCAAAGTGTTTGGTCCCACCACCAAAACCTTTGCAGAAGTCACAATTGTTTCCAGGAAGATAAACACAATCGCTGTGAGCAGGATTTGAACCTGCGCGGGGAGTCCCCATTGGATTTCGAGTCCAACGCCTTAACCACTCGGCCATCACAGCCCCATAGGCTGAAAGTTATTCGACTGAAAATTAACATACACCATTGCTGCACTACAGCCCTCCTTTTTTTGAGACAGTTTGTCCGGTCTAGCCTTGAATTTACAACCATCCTTCCTCAATCTCCTGAGTATGTGGTATTACAGCCTGTAATGCCAGGCCTGGTCTGCTGAGTGAATCTCTCCATTCTGGGCTCTCTCTGCCTCTCCTTACATGGCTGGAATCTTCCCATAGGTCCTTCATTTTCCAGAGGTTTCAACCCAGAAGACCATGTCTCACACACGGGTGAAAACACCAGCTCCAAATTCTACAATCCGTATGACCTTGAGCAAGGTAGTTATCAATAAACCATCACTCCTCAGTTGCTGCATCTACAAATCAAGTGAATTACTGTAACAATAGCACTCCCCCCACACTTTGTTATTATATAGAAAATCCCTAAATACTCGATTTAACAGCTATTACTGCTGTCCTTGTGATTTCTTTCCTTTGTTACTTTCTTTTCCTTTCTTTTTGGAAGACATGGTCTCACTACGTAGCTCAAACTGGTCTCAAACTCATAGCAATCCTTCTGGCTCGGCTGTTTAATGTTGGACTTACATGCATGTGCTACCACACGAAGCTTCCTGTTATTAGTTTCAATATGATATGGAAATTGCAAGGATAAGGGCTTGGGAATTTAAAACATACACACTTAAGTCCAATATAATATCACAGAATGGACAAGCACTTTGGAGTCAAGAGTACCTACATGTGGATCATCACTCATGCTAGTTCCACCCATAGGCACAGTAGGCCATTTCTGCAAGCCTCAGCATCTCAGCTTAAAATCAGGAAAGAAATACCTTCCTCAGAAAGTGTGGTAAGAGTTCAGTTTCATGTTCAAGTGTCCATCAGGTACTTAATATGTCATGGGTACTATGCAAGGCACTGTGGAGTCACTGTGGATTGAGTATAGATGTTGCCCTTGTCCTTGAGCAACTTACCCTCCAGACAACAGATGCGAGTTACCATTCTGATAAACTTAGTAGGTTCAAAGGAAAAGAATATACATTTCTGTGAGGGTACAGGGCTTTCACTTAGGGAATTTCTTCCAAGAAATAATTTGACTGAAATCTAAGCACAATAGAAAACTAGGCAAAGGCAAGCAAAGAGCTTTACAGGGAGAGAAGATGACATGTGTGGAGTCTAGGGTGGGAGACAGGCCACTGCAGGGCCCCAGTAGAGAGCAAAGTTCAGGAGACAGTGATCTGTGGCTTGTGGACATGAGCTCACTTCAGCCAGGTGCATAGAGTGTGTTGTAGAGAATGGCATCTAGAAGTTGTATACTACGTATTAGACTCTCAGAGACAGTAGACACAGGGTCTCAGTCCTCCTGCAGCTGCCTCCCTGGTGCTAAGATTACAAGGGTGAGCCACCCCTAAGGCTCATGGAACGCAGAACAAGGGATTCAGAGAACACTAACGCATCTTTCAGTTCTCAGCAACAAAGTTCCCTCATGCAACAGAGGGCTGGGAGCACCAAAGGCCACAAACGGCCAAAACGTAGAGAATAAGAGTCTACATCTATAGAGTGTGTGGGTCCTTGGACAGGACTCCTATATTACAATCCACCCACCCAGGGCTCAGGGACCATTATGGAAGAGGGGACAGAAAGATTGTAAGAGCCAGGGAGGAGGTGTATGACTATACAGAAATGGTCCTACGGGCTCTTGGGATCCTTCTCATATGAACCTACGGCGATGGTGTCAGCATGCACAAGACCCATGCAAACTCAAGCAGACAAACCCAGCACAGAACTGTGGAAATGGACAGTAAACCCCAATCTTAGTTGAAGAATTATTGGCAGCAGATTACTGCTGGGTGAAGAAGAGCTGATCTTCTTAAAGGGAGGGACTCTAGATAGGCTGACTAGACTTCAGTGGATGAACTTGCACTGAGGGACATCTGGGGACACTAACATGACAAGTTTGGCCTATATACAAATTACAGAATGCATGAATTCCAGTAGGGGCATGCTGTGGAAAGGGGCCAAGGGGGACAGGGTATAAAGATGATTAAGATGTTCTGTATGAAATACACAAAAATTCAACAACAAATTAAAAAGAAAGCTATGTAGGTCATCTGAGGCAGTTATATTTAATGAAAAGGGCAGAATGTAGCATGGATTTGAAAATACACAGTCGTGTTTCAGGCTCTGTAAAGCTCCTTTCTGCTTTTAATCCCTTTATCCTGTTATGATATCCTGGATCTGAGATCTGTTAGGATTCAACCTCTAACGAAATAAACTCCTTTGAATGGGGGCGAAAGGATTCGCTCTGTTTAGGATCAAGAGCGGATTCTTAGTTCACTGACAGGGGAACCGGAACAATCTTGGCAGAAAATGGCGACCTCCGGCTTGGCTTCCTGGGATCTGCCTCTCCCATGTGATCACCTAGTGCAGCACTGTGCCAACTGTGTTCCCAGGAAAAAACCGGGAGGTCCACTTCCTGAGTGTTGCTTAGGACCGTGTAAACACTTCCTTCTGGGCACCTGCGTTTTTTAATAAAACGTGACAAAGCACCCGACAAGGCACTAAAATTTTAAACATTTTCCTTTCTCATTTCCAAGAAGTCCTACAAACAGCACAAATGTCAAGCTGGTTCTGGAAATGGTCTGGCTCATTCCTGTGCAGGGCAGGTTGGCCACCGTCCTGGGTGGCCTGGGCCCATAGAGATGCTGGAGACATCCAGCGCCAGATGACCTTGATGGAAAGCAGGGTCGTAGCTGGCCACCAGAATCCAGGTACAGCCGGGCCTGGTGTGGGAGGGGGAGAAGGGAGGGGAGAGGATTGAACCAGGCCTCAGGATTCCTAGCAAGCCAGCGGTCACCTGCTCAGGGAAGGCGTATCCGGGTCACCTGTGCCCCTGGTCGTGGACACGGTGGCCGACATCTAAGTGGACACGGTTCGGTTCCAGTGGCATCAGTTTAGATTGCTGCTGGTCCTCAAGAGTTTGCATGAATTTTCATGTCCAGGACACGGATGAAAACTAAAAGCTCCACCTGTTTCCGCTTGGTTTCGAACCAAGGACCTTTCGCGTGTTAGGCGAACGTGATAACCACTACACTACGGAAACAACCACAGCACAGGGGTCACAGGGCAGAAAGTGGTTCTATTCTTGGTTACAGAAGTAACTAGTTCTTGATGTCTTCATTGGGAAATTGCGGATTTGCAGTCCTGCAATTCCTCTAACATTTGACTGACAGAGACGATGCCCGCCCCCCCCCCGCCCCCGACCCCAGGACCGAACAGCACTGGTAGAACTGCGCTCACCAAATGAGCTACAGTGTGCAGTGTTCAAGGAAGGCCACAGATATCTGACGAAATGGGAATTTACGGACTGGATCCAGCAAGAAGGGGCTCGCCTTCTAAAGAGGGGAAGATAGATTTTTGACCCGAATGTGAGGAGAGAAATTGAAGACGTCGAAGACAAACCTTCGATCAGCCAGTGAAATGGGTTTTGCTTTTTAATCAACGTAGGTTGAAATACACTGAAGTGCACTAATCTTTAATGCACAGATCCATGAAAAGAATGAGACCTCAACTCTCACACTAGATTGCCTTAGTAAACACCAACTAGAAGAGACATAAAGAAAACGATGGGTAGTCTAAGCCACATTAAAATGGTTGAAAGAAAGAATGAAAAAGAAAAATCTTAGAAGCAGAGGAAGCTGGGCCTGGTGGGGCAGGAGGATGAAAGTTCAAGGCCTGTGGAAACTACAGAGATTCAAGGCAAACCTGAGAAACTTAGCCAGACCCTGTTTTAAAAAAAAAAAAAAAGAAAAAGTGAATAGGGAGAAAACATATCAGGTTAAATTGAATAACAAATATTAATCCAAAAGAAGGAACAAGGGAACAGATGAGTTTCCTCAAGGAGGAACGAAGGTTAGTTGGGCGAAAAGAAAAGTTAACAAAGGTGGGTCCAAACCTAACATGAATGACCACCAAATGTAAAAGGGAAAATCAGTCAACACCAGATGCTGGACCGTGTAATAGAGTTAAAAAGAAGAGCCGGTACATCTTGCTTTTGGAGGCATACTAAGGGCATAGATGCGGAATCCCAGCTTTCGGGGTCAGGTAGGAAGATGGTCTTGAATTTGAAGCTAGCCAGGGCTGTAGAGTAAGACCCTGTCTCCAGAGAGAGGGAGAGAGAAGAAGAGAGGGGGGGAGGAAGGGGAAGTACCCTGAAATTTATGAAAGATGGTTCACATCTCAGGAGGCTGAGGCAGGGGAATTGTCAAAAGTTCAAGGTTAGTCTGGGCTGCACAGTTGAGTTCCAAATCAGCTTGGGTTATAGAAAAAAAAAGATTAGGAAGTCTATTTTTAATTTTAAAAGCTTTTATGTGGGGCTGGAGAGTTGTCTCAGCTGTTAAGAGGACTGATTGCTCTTGCAGAGGGCTGGGGTTTGATTCCCAGCACCTACATGGTGGCTAACAACCATTTGTAACTCCAGTTCTAAGGGATCTGTTACCCTCTTCTGACCGCCTTTGGCACTGCATGACACGGGTACATTTACACACATGTAGGTACTACACTCATACACGTTATAATAAATAAAAAATTTTTTTATATGATTGTTTTGTCAGCATGTATGTAAGTGCACCCATGTATGCAATGCCTACGGAGGCCAGGAGAGGGTATCACATCCCCTGGAACTGGAGTTATGGAAGGTTGTGAGCAACATGTGGTATTGGGAACCAAACCAGGTTCTCTGCAAGAACAGCCAGTGCCCTTAACTGCTGAGCCATCTCTCCAACCCCTATTTTTATATCTGTTTTTTTGAGAAAGAGTCTCCCTGTAGCCCAGGTGACCTGGAACTCAATATGTATACCAGGCTGGCCTCCGTCTCACAGAGATCTGCCTGTCCCTGCCTCCCTAGTGCTGGGATTAAAGGCGTGTGCCACCATGCTATTATTTATTCTTTGAGACAGGATCTTACCATGTCGCCCAAGCTGGCCTGAAGCTTGTAGCAATCCTCCTGTCTCAGCTTCTCAAGGGCTGGGGTTGCAGGTGAGCACTCAAGGCCTGAGTTCGACCACCTATCTCCAAGACAGGGAAAACAAGTGGGGGTTGTTGTAGATGGTGACAGAGAGATCCTGAGGGCTCAAATGAACTAGTAAAAGACAGAGGAAACAGGCTTCACATAAGGTGGAATCAGTAGGACTTGGTGATGATTTGTGGGGACTTGGTGGGTGGGAAGAGTCCAGTCTAACCACAGGCTTTGAGTCAGTTTGTGGCTTTTAAATGAAGTCCAGGTGGGAATGGAAACAGGAGTCTGGGAGGGACTTGGGTGAGACTTCGTCTGGGCATAGATTTCTGGGATGATTGGCTGCAGATGGCAGCAAAGGTCAGCACAGTGGATGGAGCAGTTGTGAGTGGTGCAGGGACCATGGCTCCGGATACCCCATACCTGCTGGAGTACCAGTCCTGGAAACTGTCAGGATGTTTGCATGTGATCATGACTAAGGTGTGTGCCCAGAGCAGTTAAAACCTAACAGTCTGTGTGTGGACACTCCTAAGATTCTGAACGCCTTCTGTGGATTGTGGACACAGCCGCAGCATTCATTACACAGAGAAGACAGCGCTACAGCAGGTAAGAAGCGGCCAACAGAAGGCGGCAGGTGGTCTGGGAGCGCCAGTGTAGAGGCTGCTTCCTAATGGTGCAGGCCGCCTCCCGCTCCGGGTTGGACTTCTGGAGGGGGGTGGGGGGAGCAGCTGGGCCATGGTCTCTTCTCAACATTTTCCCCCACTCCCCCATCATGTGCCTCACTCTTCACTTTTTCAGGGACACCAAAATCAATCTATCAGTTGATTGAGTGCCCAGTGGTGAAAATTAACCCTGGACACAAGGAAAAAAAAATCACATAATTACTCAGGACAGCTGCAGGCCTACCTTAAGAGCAACTCAGGATGGTGTAGACCTGCATTCCCAGTACTTGGGAGGTGGATGTGGGATGACCAGGACTTCCAGGCAACCTCAGCTACATATACATTCTGTTCTACTTTCTTTTGATTGCTATGACAAAACACTCTGACCAATACCAACTTGGAGAGGAAAGGGTTTATTTTATCTTATATCTCCTGGGTCACAGTTCATCACTGAAGGAGTCAAAAGTAGGAACTCAGGGCAGGAACCTGGAGGCAGGCGCTGAAGTACAGGCCATGGAGGAACCTGCTTACTGACTTGCTCCCCTGGCCCATCCTCAGCCTGCTTCCTTATACAGTACAGAACAACCTGCCCAGGGGTGGCACCATCCACAGTGGGCTGGTCCTCCCACATCATTCAACAATCAAGAAGATGCCCCACAGACATGGCCACAGGCCAGTTCAATGGAGGCAATTTCCCAGTTGAGGCTCCCTCTACCCAGGTGTGTTACATTGACAACTAAAGCTATCCAGCAATGCCCCCCACACCCTCACGCATACATACAGACACACATATATACACATACACACACACACACACATATACATGCATACACTCAAATATAGTCACACACAAAAATACACACTCAAACACATACAGTCACACACATACACACACACACAGGCACACACTCAAAGAGGCACAAAGATAGACCTCCATTTGCAAATGACACTTCATCCTTGAGGAAGGAAGCTCTGCTTAAGTAAACAATACAATAGGTCTGGAAAGTATTGCTCATACAGAGATGTTTGATCTCGCAAATTTGAGGCCAGGCTGGATGACAAGGCCAGCCTCAGCTACAGTGTGAGACCCTGTCTCAAAAAGCTCGAGGGAGGAAGGAAGGAAGGAAGGAAGGAAGGAAGGAAGGAAGGAAGGAAAGAAGGAAGGAAGGAAGAGAGGGAGGAGCGAGGGAGGGAGAGAGGGAGGGAGGGAGGGAAGGAAGGAAGGGAGAAAGAAAAGTTCATTCGGCACAGAAACAGCTGCTCGAATGCCTGGGCTTTGTCGAAAGACTCCTTTGTCATTTGCTTCCTTCAAATATTTCAGTTCTTTCAGAGTTCCACGATATTACACTGTTATACTCATTTCACTGTAAAGGGCATCATTACTGTTGTTTTTTAGTTTAGTTTTATAGTGCTGGGGATCTCACCCAGGGTCTCCAGCATGCCAATCAAGTCCTTTCTCACAGAGCTATGTCCCCAGTCAAAGTGGCTCTTTATAGTGTCAAGCTTCCCCACACTGCATTCTTACAAGTTCAGCTCTCGAAGGACTGATTACCCAAACCGTGGGGTGTCTACAGGAGGAGAGAAGTTGGTGAGACCCAATTCACTACTTGCAGAAGTCTCTGAGACTTGCAAAGGAGAGCCGCCTTTTATAGAATCTAACATGAGTTGAAAATGTATCTTAGAATATGAAAAGTAGGAAAAGCAGAAGTTAAAACGCGGACATCGTACATTTTGGCGTTTGATGTTGTTTTCAGACCTGTTATGTAAAAATCTGTCTGAAAAGACTCTAAGCGTTCACGCCTCAAAATGTTTTTCCAATCACTTGTAATCAATTGTTAGATACTTATGTTCAGCTGAAGCTTACTCCTGATTCTTTTTCTTCCATCTCCCAAATGCTGGCACTGGCATTACAGGCAAGCGCTGCACACCCTGTTAAAGGATCCGTTTCCATCACTTGTTCTCACAGTGCCTAGCAAACCTCAGCTAGGGTAGGCTGACTATGCACCTTTAATCTGATGATATTAGAGACCAGAATTCTGTCTTAACTGCTGTTTTTCCTGAAATAATTACCCTTTCTATCTTCCAAAGCAACGCTGTTCAGTTCCTCAGCAACGTTTAGAAGGTTTGATGTGATCCAATCAAAAGGATGTGAAGAAAAAACTGTGACTACCTTACACCAAGGGATTAGTAAAATGAGACAAAGAAAGGCCCCGCTGGGATTTGAACCCAGGATCTCCTGTTTACTAGACAGGCGCTTTAACCAGCTAAGCCACGGAGCCAGATGCAGAAGAGAGAATGTAGTTATGTATTATTCGAAAACGATCTCACACGTGTGTAAAGTGCAACAGTCTTGGAAACTAACTTGGACATTAAAAAGACCAGGAATCAGTCACAGCCGAAGCAGAGCCTTCTTTTTGGAGGCTGTGATAGAGGCTTGAAGCACAATCTCCGCATGGCACAGGGCCTCTGCTGGAACCGGTGAGAACCAGCTGCCACCCACGGTGTGTCCCACCCGGACCCTCTGTCCTGCGGTGAGCAGGTCACTGGTGGAGGACCAGCATTCCGACTCCCGACGCGAGACCTGCGTGCTGTGCGCCGCACCTGTGGGCGCCTGGCCCGGGACTTCCGCGCGCAGCCGCAGTCCGGCCGGGGACCTGCGAGTGCCCAGGCCGCGGCCGGTCCCGGGAGAAACCGGCTCGGGGACGCGGATGTCCAGGTGTAAGAACGACCGCGTCTTCGGGTGACGCAGCCGTGCCGGAGGCCAACTCCGGATCTCTCAGTGGGAAAAAGTAGGGAAAGGGACCAGTGCATCCGCCCGTTTGAAGTAGAAGTCCGAAGTACACTGTTTCAACATCATTTATGAAGCGAAAGGCGAGAACTGTGCTCAGTCCTGGCCGGTTAGCTCAGTTGGTTAGAGCGTGGTGCTAATAACGCCAAGGTCGCGGGTTCGATCCCCGTACGGGCCAGTTGTTAGAGGTGCTTTTGCATCTCCAGACACAAGTAAATTCACAGCTACGAGGCACTTGTATTGGCTGTCTGTTAGACGCATTAAACTTGGATTAAAATCCGGAGTTACTTCATTGCTTCCTGGGAAAACAGATGGTCAAATATAGGTGCTCGTTCTGGGCCTGGAAGGGAACTGTGTTCGTGCAAACCTAATTTTGCTACTGTCTTTCGGCAGTTGGGGTAATTAATTATTCCTTGAGAAGTGAAGGCTTTGGGCACTGCTTATATCGGAGGAGGATGTGCTTCTCTGTCTCTTGCCTCTGCGTTCCCTGCTCTCTCCTCATTCAGGGATAGTCTCCGCACTTTATCAGCCTTTATGTGGTCAAAATGTAGTCATGTTTTCCGTTATTTTACTCCATTTCACATAAATACATACATTTTACTCCTGGGTTCTTTATTTGTATACATATGTATTTATAATGAGATAGTTTTCTCCTGCCTCTGGGCCTCTGGTGTGGAGATAGATAACTGCTCAGTTCATTCTTTAACTTTCTTAGGTCTGCACTCAAACATGACAGAAGTAGAAATTTCTTTCCTCGCTATTCCGTATGGCAAACACTGCCTACCTCCCTGTCCTACCCCCTAGTCCGCTCCATGGTTCTGTCTGTCCATTGTCTGCAATACAAGTGCAAAAGGGTGGGGTGTCCTTTGATCTTCTAACTGCTGGATCCGTGGCTGAGCCTGGCGTTTGACAGACATAGTCTATACGTATTTGCAGAATGAAGGAGACCAGGATTGAACGTCATTGGATGAGATCAAAGAGGATGGAAAGGGAGTTAGAATGGAAGAACAAAGAGGAAGAGGAAATGGCGGTGTCTGCGTATACTACCAGCTCTGTGGGGGTGGGGGTGGGGGTGGGGGCAGAGGGCAGGATTACACAGTGAGACCTGACTCCAAAAACAAAAGAAACAAACAAAAAGAACAAAGAGGAAAAAAGGCAAAAATATGCAAATAATAGATGCTTTTTTATTTTCATTTTTATTTTTTTGAGATAGGGTCTCATTAAGCAGCCCCGACTGGTCTGAAACTCACTATGTAGACCAGGCTGGCTTCAAACTCACAGAGATCCACCTGCCTCTGTCTCCAGACTGCTGAGACCAAAGTTGTGCACCACCTTGCCCAGCCCATAATAGATGTTTAAAAGAAATGAAGTAATTCAAGATATTTTCCCCCAAAAGCAAGCAGGCTGGGGCTGGGGCTCAGTGGTTAAGAGCACAGGTTACTGGTGTAGAGGACCTGAGTTGGGTTCCCAGCACCCCACCCCACCCCCACACACACATGATGAAAAACAAAAACTTTAAAAACCCTTAGAAAGGAAACCAGATAGAAACTAGCACCTTAAAACTAACTTGGGGTATAGGATATGCTTTGTATGTGTGAGGCCGTCGGCACCAATAAATAAAATAAAATAAATCTAGAAAAAGAAAGACGTGTTTCTTTGTCCAAAGAAGTTTTGTGGAAAGCACTGGAGACCAGCAAAGTTGTTCTTTTTTTTGTTCTAGGTTTC
>NW_008331504.1:326650-328552 GCF_000622305.1 Nannospalax galili
CTCCTTCCTTTCTCTCTCTCTCTCTCTCTCTCTCTCTCTCTCTTTCTTTCTTTCTTTCTTCAATTATTTTTTATGCAAAGCATAAGCACTATGGTTGATAAAAAGTAGAAGTCTTCAGGACATTTCCCCCAGGTAGGAAGTAAAAACAGTGAGAGAAGAAAAGGTGAATACATCCACGAAGTGACGTGTGATTGAATACGAAACGGCCATCAGTCATGGTCATGTGTGTTCACACAGGAGGGACACAGTTTTGACAGTAGACTAAGTAAGTCTGCAGCCCCAACTTGGGTCTCAAAAGATAGATTTCTTCAGGCTGATAGGAAAAAAGAAAGGGAGGGGCTGGAATTATGGCTCAGGAGGTTAAAAGCACTGGCTGCTCTTGCAAAAGACCTGGGTTTGGTTCCCAGCACCCACAAGGTACTTAACAATTGTCTGTAATTCCAGTTCCAGGGGATTTGATGCCTTCCCCTGGATTACACAGGCATTGCACACTTGTGGAACACTTACATGAATGCAGGCAAAACATGAATACAAACTAACTAACTAACTAACTAACTAACTAACTAACTAACTAACTAACTAACTAACTAACTAACTAACTAACTAACTAACTAACTAACTAACTAACTAACTAACTAACTAACTAACTAACTAACTAACTAACTAACTAACTAACTAACTAACTAACTAACTAACTAACTAACTAACTAACTAACTAACTAACTAACTAACTAACTAACTAACTAACTAACTAACTAACTAACTAACTAACTAACTAACTAACTAACTAACTAACTAACTAACTAACTAACTAAATAAATAAATAAATATTTTTAAAAGAAAGGGGAAAAGCTGAGCAGATAGACCTGAGCCAGGACCAGGTGCTGTGCTACCTGGAGGACTTTGTATTTTTGGAAACCAATATCAGACGCTTGAATGACACATACATTCCAGACACCTAGTAGGTATTCCAGACATATTTATCTATGGAATGAATAAAGAATACTGGCATAGTACTGAGAAGTTTAAGATGGAGTCTATCTCAGAAAACTGTGCCTAGGATTTGGGAAACAGAGTAACAACTATTTTTTGGCAAAGTGGTTAAAGTTTCGGAAGGGAGTAGACAAAGTTGGAATGACAGATGGAGACCAGACTAAGGAAAGGCTCGGATATTACCCCAAGAATCACGTTTAGGCAATTAGGGGGATGTTCGGAGGGTTCCAGGCAGGGAAGTGCCTGGTATAGTTGTTTGGGGGGCGGTTACTATTTTTGGATTCTGGGAGATCAATTAAGACAGTATCACAAGCTGGGCATAGTGGCTCAGGCCTGTAATCCCAGCAAATGCTGAGGTAGGATGATTGCTATGAATTCAAGCCCAGCCTAGGCTACATAGTGAGACCTTGTAAGCTCAGTTACTATTGTGTTGGCCAGCATTCGAGAAGCCCTGGGCTTGATCCCCAGCACCATATAAAACTGGTCATGGTGGCACATGCCTATAATCCTCATAGTCAGGTGGAGGCAGGAGAATTAGAAGTTCAAGGTCAGCCTGGGCTACACATTGCCCTATCTCAAAAATCAAGCTGAAAAACAAAAAGCAAAAACGCATTCTTTTTTTTTTTTTAACCTGAGTGACCACTTTCAGAGAACTCCTATTATATAACCAAATTCACAGACTCCAAATAAATACACTGGGGTTTTCTCTGCTTTTACTTTACTTATTGCTAATATTCACTATGGACTGTGGGTCAGTCTGGACCCTGTTCCAGGTAAGGATCTCTTCAGTTGTGGTCTGGAACTATTATAGCAGATAAGAGGCCTTTTTTTTTTTTTTTTTTTTTTTTTTTTTTTTTTTACCTTTTTTTTTGGGTTTTTTTTGGAAAGGGTTTCCCTTTGCCCCCCCTG
>NW_008331504.1:328618-347350 GCF_000622305.1 Nannospalax galili
TGGTGGTCAGGTTGGACCCTGTTGCAGGTAAGGATCTCTTCAGTTTTGGTCTGGAACTATTATAGCAGATAAGAGGCCTTTTTTTTTTTTTTGAGACAGGATCTCCCTGTAGCCCCAGCTGGCCTTGAGACAGGATCTCCCTGTAGACCAGGCTGGCCTTGAACTCACAGAGATCTGCCTGCCTCTGCCTCCCAAGTGCTGTGATTAAAGGCCTGTGCCATCACACCAGGCAAGAGATCATTTTCCTAAAATTTTCTTTCAGGGTTGAGGATGCAGCTCAGTTGGTAGAGTGATTGCCTTGCATGTGTCTTTGCCTAATGTTGGCGAGGCCCTGCATTTAATACCCTGCATGACAAAAAACAAAAACAAAAAGCCAGATGTGGTGATGCACACCTATAGTCTCGTACTTGGGGAGGATTACTGCGAATTCAAGACCAGCCTGGGCTACAGAGTGAAAGCCTGTCTAAAAAAACAGATTCTATTTTAAAGATTTCATAAGCTACTAATTCTTGCTCCCCAATTGTGTTGGATAAATCTTTGGCATAAAAAAATATACAAAAGGGGCTGGAGTGATGGCTTGGTGGTTAAGAGCAATGGCTGCTCTTGCAGAGGCTTCCAGCATCCACATGGCAGCTCATAATCATTTGTAGCTCCAGTTCCAAGGGATCATCCTCTTCTTGTCTGTGAGGGTACTACACACATGTGATGCACATAATACATGCTGACAAACCACTCATACACATAAAAGTTAGATCTTCTTTTAAAAGTTTGCCAGACCTGGTGTCACATGTCTTTAATCCAGCACTTGGGAGGCAGAGGCAGGTGAATCTGTCAGTTTGAGGTCAGCCTGGTCTACATAGTGAGGTTCAGGCCAGTCAGGGCTATCCAGTGAGATCCTGTCTTAAGAAAACAAAATATGAAAAGGACTTATTTTGTTTTGTTTTTCATTGTTTTTTAATTTGTTTCCTTTTCTTTTATAAGTATTATAAAGAATCATCACAGGTGCCAGAGAAGTAGCTCAATGGTTAGGAGCAGTAACTGCTCTTGCAGAGAACCCAGATTCAGTTCCCAACACCCACATGGCAGCTAACAACTGTCTGTAACTCCAATCCCAGAGGATTCAACACCCTCTTCTGACCTCCATGGGCATTGCATGACATGGGTGCACATATGTATATGTAGGCAATAGACTCATACACATAAAATAATAAAAAAAAGGTTTATCCTACAAAAACTGTTTTCTATCCTTTTTTATAACATTTTGCTTCTTGAACATCCTTATTAAAATATAAAAGAAAGCTAATTATGACCTTTTGAGGAGTTCGGGTATTTGTCCAGTTAATACATCTTATCTTTTGATGATCAGTTTCCTCCAAGCCCCTATTTCAGGGACCTGAATATCACATTGTTTCAGGAAAAAAAGTGTCCCATCCCTCCTTAGAGGAAAGACCAACAGACAACAACTAAAGGGTACTGGTTTCTCTTCTTCTAGTCCCAACAAAACTACATTTGTTCTCACGTCTTTCTTTAGACATGCAGTAGAAAAGAATTGCAGACTTTACTCCTATTTGGTTAGATAAAACACCTATTTTGTGCAGTTTGAAAATTTGAAATTGCTGTTTGTAACCGATGTACTGATAACGTAGACACCTCTAAAATATATTAAGAGAAAACACAAGCTGCAGGACAACACCAAATACTCTGTCTTTTGTGTAGAAAAGACCGTTCACATGTGCAAGTCCCATAGAGAACTGAGAAGGAGTCACCAGAAACCAGTGGGAGTGTCCTGGCTCTCATGTGGTGACATGTGCTTGTAACCCCAGCACTGGAGAAGCTGAGGCCGGAGTATTGCTGAGAGTCGAAGGCCAGCCTGGACTACACAGCAAGACCCTGTCTCAAAACAAACAAAAGAAAACCCAAACATGCAAAACCCCCAAACTGAAACAAAGGGTTGATGAGAACTGGGGGGTGAGAGGAAGAATGGCACTGACTTCACTGTCCTCAGCAGCTTTCTGAATTGCATGAATATATAACGCACGCAGACAGACAAGAACTTCTGTTTCTTGCCTAAGATTAGTGGAATTCTCCTCTTCCTCCTCCTCCTTCTTTCTCCTTCTCCTCTTTCTTTTTTGATCAGGGTCTTGCTCTGTAGCCTTAAACTCCTGCTTCATCCTCCCAAATTCTGGGAACACAGGCCTGAACTACCATACTTACCTTTACCTCCATGTTTTTATTATTTATTTATTTATTTATTTATTTATATTTTTATTTATTTATGTCTTTTTGAGACAGGGTCTCCCTGTAGCCTCAGCTGGCCTGGAACTTGCTATGTAGACCAGGCTGGCCTTGAACTCACAATGAACCACCTGCCTCTGCCTCCTGAGTGCTGGGATTAAAGGTGTGTGCCATGATGACCAGCTTACTTCCATATTTTTAAACTCTGTTTTCTCTTTCACCAAACTGTTGTGCAGACGACTGGGCAATGGGTACATAGACAGTTAGTGGAACACTGCTGCAGGTTTTCCTATGTGGCTGTTTTATCCCTCATTATATGTTTAACATTTAAACTGAGGAAAATAGATAACCACCCTGATGTGAGTAGGCTTCATGCAATCAGTGGAAGCACTAAACAGAGCAGAAGGCAGACCTCCCTCAGCAAAGAAGAGGGGTGCCTGCTGCCTGACTGCCTTTGGGCTTCGATATTTGATGGAGCTCAGTTCTGCAGAAGGTGAATCAAAGACAAGATAGACTGCAGCTGTTTCTTGAAAACAAGAGACTGTTTGGATATTGGCAGAACACCGCCTCCCAGAGTCCAGGGCAGAACACTGCCTTGGGGCAGTAAGAAAGACAGGGGATGGGCTTGTGTTTTCCTTTCTCATGGACTGGAGCTCTAGGAAGGAGTTTGGTTAATAACAGAAAAGGAAAACACGCTTTACTTTGAACTTTGCCTGATTTATGTTTTGCACGCTGTATCCTTGACTGACCCTGCTCCTTAGGTATAAAGAGCCACTCAGGATTAAACTCACCTTTCTCCTCCTGAGAGTTGAGTCCTTTGCCTTCATTCATTTCCTCGTCCACCAGCAGACCTGGGTCTCGGCACATATTGTTTCTCTGCCTTTAGATTCAAACTAAAATACTTTTGCTTTTCCTAGATCACCATCTCAAAATATTCTTTTGGGTCTCCAGCTCCGACTTCAGGTTTTGTGAGTTGTCAGCTGTACATTTCTATGTGCAGATTTATGCATCATATTGGCTTTGTTTCTGACTAATCAGCTGATAAAGACAGGCTGGTGGTAGGAGTGTGGCTTTATAACTTCTGTACAAGGATGAACCTAATCCAGATGATCTCATTTTCCTCCATAAATGAGCTTCTCCTTGAAAAGACAATCTGTTAATGGACCTCCTTCATCGATGCCAAAAGTCTGGCAGGGTAGGACTCATTCTTCCCAGCGGTGCTGCATGTCTAGTACCCAGATGTATGTTTAAAAAAATGAGCTTAATGAGTGTTCCTATGGCCGCCTGATTTTTGACAAAGAGATGGAAAATACACGTTGGAGAAAAGGCAGCATCTTCAACAAATGGTGCTAGTTGAGCTGGATAGCTACATAAAGAAGAATGAAACTAGATCCCTATCTCTCACCCTGCACAAAACTCAACTCCAAATGGGTCAAGGATGTTAGCATAAGACTTGATACCCTGAATCTGATAAAGGAGAAATAGGGAATACACTGGAACTTACAGACACTGGAAAGGATTTTCTGAACAGGAGCCAAATAGCATAGGCATTAAGACCAACAATTAACAAATGGGGCCTCATGAAACTTAAAACCCTCTATACAGCAAAGGATACTATCATTTGCGTGAAGAGGCAGCCTACAGAATGAGAAAAAAAAATCCTTACTAGTTATACATCTGACAAAGGGTTAGTATCTAGAATATACAAAGAACTCAAAAGACTGAATATCCAGAAAACAACCCAATTAAAAATTGGAGCAAGTAACTAAACAGTTCTCAAAAGAAAAAAATACAAAGGTCTGAAGAATATTTTTAAAATTTTTATTTATTATTTTATTTTATGTGTATGAGTGTATTGCCTTACACTCATGGGTGTGCACGTGTACCCATGTCATGCAATACTCATGAAGAGGTCAGAAGAGGGCATTGGGACCCCTGGAACTGGAGTTATGTAACAGGAGTTAATCTCCATACAGATGCTGGGAATCAAACCAGGGTCCTCTGCAAGAGCAGTCAATGCTCTTAACCCCTCTCCAGCCCTGAAGAATATTTTTTAAAATGTTCAACATCCTTGATCATCAGAGAAATGCAAATTAAAACTACATTGAGATTTGAGATTTCATCTTATTGCAGCCAAATGGCTAAGAAAAAATAAAACGAATGACAGCAAATGCTGACGTAGATGTGGGGAAAAGGGAACATTTATTCACTGTTGGCGAAAGGCAAACTGGTACAGCCACTACAGAAATTAGTGTAGGAGTTCCTCAAAAGACTAGGGAAAAAAAAATCCAAGAAGTAGATCTATCACATGTGCCAGCCATGATATTCATGGGCATACACTCAAAGGACTCTGTATCCTACTACAGAGACATCTGCTCATCCATGCTCCTTGCTGCTCTAATCACAGTGGTCAGGAGGTGAAAGCAGCCTAGACATCCTTAACTGATGAGTGGATAATGAAAGTGTGGTATATCCACAATGGAGTGTCATTCATCTGTTAAGAAAAATGAAAATATGAAATATGCAGGTAAATGGATGGAGTTGGAAGTAATCATTCAGAATGAGGTAAGCCAGACCCAGAAAGACAAACATATGTTCTCTCCTATATGTGGGTGCTAGCTTTGAATCTTTGGAGACATATATATATATATATATATATATATATATATATATATATATATGCGCCATAGGTAAGGTGCTAGATACCATGGGGAGAGTGCCATGGGGAGGTACTTTCAAGGGAGGGAAGACGAAGTGCAGGTGGTGTGAAGTGGTAATGGGAAGGAAGGATTGAGTGGGGTGGATGATGGGAGGGCAGGGTAGAGGGGGTGTATGGGGAGGGATAACAAACACTAAAGGCCTTTGAGAAAGTCATGTGGAAACCTACTATAGAAGCATCTTAAAATACAGACACATACAGTGTAAAAAGAATTTAAATGGAGTTATGCTATAACGGGGTCGGAGTGGGGTGGCAATGCCCCTCCTAGACCCTATAGGCTAGCAAATAAAAAGCCCAGTGCCAGAAAGGTTATCTTTTTTAGAGTTGTTGGTCAGTGGGGCTCCATAGACCTCCAAACAGTACAGGCTATTGCTGTTGCTCTTGGTCGCTCTCTGGAACTTGATGGTGAGACCCTCTTGCTGAAGATACTACATACTTGAGTCATGGAACATGGAGAAATCAAGCTAGTGCTAACTTGAAGCTTCATCCTCACTGGCTGGCTTTGATAGTACTGGAGCACCCCTGGAGGAGAAATATAATCATCAGTTTTACCCTGCTGTGAACCCTGGGAGCAATAGTTAGAACTTGCCTGGTGGGGTATGCCTACCAATAGTGGCATGAATGTTAGGGAGGTAAGCAACTACCTTCTCAGTGGATTTAGGGCCTGTCTAAAGTTCTGCCAACAAGACTGAACTCATTCCTAGAACCATCATCAGGGCCAAGAACCTGTAGCTAGATAGGTCACAGGCCCTAGGGAATACCTACTGCTGTTACTCTGCTCAATGAACCTAGTATAAACCAGTTCCTCATGACTTATCATCATGCCTATGGATTAGTGCATCTCTCAGCCCTCATCAGAGAAGCTTCTTTTAGCAGCAGATGGAGATTAAAAGAGAGACTCACAATTGGTCAAGGTGCAGAGAATAAAGACTGTGGAATCTTTGGCCCTAGATGGGATATCCATATCTTAACCTTCTCCAAGACACGGGGATGGTCTTGGAAGAGGGGACAGAAAGACTGTGTCAGAGACGGTGGGTGACTACAACGAAACAGTGTTTTTGTTTGTTTGTTTGTCTTTATTCATTTTATATCATTGTTTGAATTGGGGGAGTGGTGACTGGAAATAAAGTAGTTGGATCTTCTTCCCCTCCCAAACAAAATGAAACAAAAACATGAGGTTTGGAGGAGCGTTTCAATATACGGTGCTTAGCAACTATAGCTAGTTTTCCCTCACTGCCAAGCACATGATGAGTCACCCTTGTTCTTCAAGTTTTAACATCAATTCTATAGTATTTAAACATCTTCCAGCTCCACAGCTTATATCTCATTGTTGTTTGACTTTTGCAGTTCATCAAGTAGTAATAGGTTTGTCAGGTTTATTAACAATTTATTAGCCCAGAGATCTGTGATTTCAAAAATCCCCAAAAGGCCAAAAAAAAAAACCTTTTAAAAGTTCTTCCCCACGCATATTTATGAATTCTCAGAGATGCTGTCTTTAAGATAAAAAATCTAAACTGAATGAACAGAAACAAGAGAGTATAGTTTATGTGGGGCTGCCAAGAGTGTCTTAGTGGGGTTGTGCATGAAATGAATAGAAGGAAAAACCCTCAGTGGAAGTCATTCGGTTGTTTTAATGAGTCTTGAATCCACTGGATTTAGAGAAAATTAATCTGATTTAATTGAGTGATGCTAACAGGAGAGGAGAAGGAAATCAATAGGCAGTGTGCTGTAATTATTCCAAGTTCATATTTTCTTCTAACTTACTTCTGATGTTTTAACCAAGCAGATTCTAAAAATAGTTCCATAGTTATTACAATGCACACGAGTAGATTAAGAGATGTCCTGTGTTTTTGGGTTTGCTTTTATGTTTTAAAATAAGGCTATTTTGTTCTTTGCGTCGGATCACTGAACCCAAAAATAATCGGTGATAAGTCATCTTGTTTATTGTGAAAGTTCATAAAAGGATGAGGTGGTTTGTAGAGGTAACAGGAGAGAGAAGCTTTGTGAGAAGGATTAGATTGTTTGGACGGAGCACGAGGGAAATGCCTTTGGCCCTGGGTATCTGGGGACTCTGCATCTGCAGATTCAACCCATGACAGATCAAGAACATTAACAAATGCATTTGTAGTAAACACCTAGACTTCTCGCTACTCCTCCTGAATACAGTAGAACAGCCATTCATATAGCACGTACATTGTTTTCCATCATGTGGGTCTCAGGTTTCCAGCCTTGGTGACAAGCACCTTTACCTGCTGAGCCATCTCATTGGCCCTAGCATTTCTATTGTATTATATATTGTAGGTAGTCTAGAATTGAAAGTGTACAATAGGATGTTCAAACACTACTCTGTTTCATGAAGGGAACCTGAGCATCCCTGACTTTTGATGCCTTTAGGAGTACTGGAATCTATCCCCTGTGGGATCCCACAGAACAACTATACATGGTTTTATTAGGCTGAAAATGAGGATCTCCCAGATGTGTTCAGAAACTGAGAACCCAGGCTCATGATAGGACCCAGAATTCCAAAGAAAAGGGTTGAACAGTGCATAGGAGATGATCTCTCTGTAGCTCATGTCCCCATCCTCACATGTGTTTCTCTACTGTGGCAGAGCATAGAAGCCATCAGAATCTTCTGGATCTGAACACATCATGTAAATCTGGGACGGTGAGTATTTCTGCAACATATGAAGACAGATAACCTCCACATGACCCTGGAGAGAGAGGACCATCCACCACCCAACTGCAGGATGGAGATTGAGGAAGAATTAAGTGTATTTATTAAAACTTGGATTATTGTGCACACCTGAGTCGGTAGACAGAGATTTATGTCCCTGGGGCCAGACACCTCAGGTCATTATATGCGCATGAGGACCCATAGTTTTACTTAATTGTATTTGTTCAGTTACTATAATTTGATAATATTTCCTATGGGCACACTTTAAAATTTTTATTGAATTTTTGTGGAAACAGTGTTTTTAGGACGTGAACAGCACACTGCATATATGAACCCACAGAGGTTGTGACAGCATTTACAAGAGCTGTTCAAGGTCAAGCTAGACAAAAGCCCACCACGGAGTGAGGAGGTGATCAGGAAGTCCCACTGCTGGCTGAGGAGCTACTGGCAATAGATGGTGGTTAGGAGAGGGTCAATTTTCTTCAAGGATGTGGAGCCCTAGAGGCACCCATACCCAGTAGAAGGTCCACCCACACCTATATACACACTGGCAGTGTTG
Organism: Nannospalax galili; assembly: GCF_000622305.1. Lineage (NCBI taxonomy): Eukaryota > Metazoa > Chordata > Mammalia > Rodentia > Spalacidae > Nannospalax > Nannospalax galili. The sequence continues at coordinate 336,806 of NW_008331504.1, forward strand.
CGTGAACTCTCAGTGGAACAAAACAAAACAAAACAAAACAAGTTAGGAGGAATAATGGTGAGGGTTTGGGGGAAGAATTCAAAGCACCATGTACACAAGTACAAAATTCTCAAACACTAAACCGTTTTTAAATGAGCTTAAGGAATGTATTGGCAGCTGTTATTACATGTTAGATATGAGATTAATATCTACAACTATATATCTACTATACTAAATTGTATAAATTATGCCTATAACACATAGCAAGCATGTATTTATATTATTCTAAAATAAAATGACCAGTTCCCATGTATCCACTGAGGAACCGGAAGGAAGTATGTTGAGGTTCCTCAGAGAATCAGAGAGAGGCAGGGACAGAAAGGTGCTTAGAAAGATAATGGACCCAGAGGTAGTCACCCCCTAACCTGAGCACCCCACTGTACCCAACACAGCTCTCTACCATACCATTTCCCTCTTGGCATTCTGTTACTTGCTGCATAAAAGAAAAATCTGTTAGTTTTGTATTGCTGTGTAGAACATTATCATAGTCTCGAGTCTTAAAACAACTCCCAGTTATCTGCTCTCAACGGGCAGGTAAAGCAGTATGGGCAATGGGCACTGCTCAAGATCTAAGTCCAACCTGTATGGTGGTGAGCACACTTACTTTGTGATCATCTTGGGATCTAGGTCAGTCTCAGCTACATAGGAGACTGTCTCAAACTCCAATGACAAAGAAGGGAGGGAGGGAGAGAGAGAGAGAGAGAGAGAGAGAGAGAGAGCGAGAGAGAGAGAGGAGAGAGAGAGAGAGAGAGAGAGAGAGAGAGAGAGAGAGAAATAATTATTTTCGGTATAGGAGTGTTTCGTTTCCATGTAAGTGTACCACACACATGCAATACCTGCAGAGGCCAAAAGAGGGCATCAGATCCCTGGAACTGGGGTTTCAGATGGTTGTTAGAGTCCATGTGGGTCCTGGGAACCAAACCCCAGCCCTCTGAAGAAACTGCAAGTGTTCTTAACCACTGAGCCATCTCTCCAGCCCCATTGACTGGGGTTTAAAAGTGGGGCTGCACCCTTGGCTGGATCTTGGGATCCTTTCCTGTGCTCTCATGGTTGGGGCAGGATACCTGTTTTACTGTTACCAACTGTTTTCCCCCAGCAACTGAGAGATGCAATCAGGTGACAAGTGCCAAGAAGCCTCTAAAATGGCCAAGGAAGTAGCTGGCCAAGGAGATGGAAAAGGAAACAGACTTTCAAGCAAGAACAAAAAAGTGGGCAAACACACTAGGGTAGCTGAAAGCCAAGCTGCAGAGAAAAACTGGTAAATTCTCCTTGACAGGGAGAGTCACAGAGTCTGGGGCTGAGGTGTAGCACTGGTTGCCTAACATGCTCAAGGCCTAGGCTTGGTCCTGAGAGGATGGTGACCCTTGGTTCCCACTTACACATCTGGAATGACTGCTTATTAGTTACTTTCTTCTTTGCTGTGTGACCAAATACCTGAAAAGAAGCAATGCAAGAGAGAAAAATTTTATTCTGGCTACAGTTTGAAGCTAAAGTCCATCACAGTGGGGGAGAAATGGCAGTGGGAACAGCTCTCAGCCCTGGTGGTGGAGCACAAAGCTCACATTTGGAAGGATCAGAAAGCAGAGTTTGGTGGAAAGGAAACCCTCCTAGGTCCATCCTTCAGGGAACTATTTCCTACATCTGGGATCCACCTCCTAAAGGTTCCACAACCTCTCCAGTAGCACCACCACCACCACCACCACCAGGGACCAAGTGTTCAAACAGGTGAGTCTGTGGGGGACATTACACATTTTAACCTTAATACTTGTCATGATATCGTTTCCATCTAGGGCTAGAATGGCATGTGGTCATGGAAACTGTTACATATAAGAAGAAACTTTTGTAAAATAAATAAACTTCTGGCACAGCTGGCACCTGGAACCTTATTTCATAAACTGACAGCTTGGTGCAATGGTGTATGACTATAATCCCAGCACTTGGGATGCAGAGGCAGGAGGATCAGGGTTCAACATGAGACCTTGTGCCTTATGATACCTGGTCTCAAAAATACAAAAATCATCAAATACTCATCCTCTTTCTCCTTCCCCTATACATGGAAGAGAAACAAAAGTAAGAAACCCCACTATGGTAGGGATGAGTCTTTCCTCTAAATAGAAATTCAAATCTTATTTTGGCTGTTAATAAGGTCCAGACAAGTAGCCTTAGAAGATGCTTTCTTCCTTTCCCAGAAGGCCATGGAAGAACTGAAAAGTGAGACTTCTGACTTGAATTCTGAGGCAGCTCAAGAAAACCACCCACCATGTACCACCAGATCAGAGGACTTTCAGTGAAATCTCAGCATTTGTTCTCAAAGTACAGATGTTTGCCTGTTGGCACAATATCCAACACAGAGACGATTTAGCTATCAAGATAGTACTTAATTGATTTGTAAGTTTCTTTGAAGGGTGGTTAGACAGGAAATGGTGAGTCTTTTCCAAGAAGGGAGACCAGCCTATATAGTGTCGGAGTGTGCCTTCTGATCCACCATGCACTTTCTTAAATACCTTACATTTCACTCCTACAACTGCCTTCATCATGTAGAGATTATTATCTCTAAAAAACAAGGAAATTATAGCTCAGAGAGTCGGTGGGAAAGCCAGAATTAGAATATGTGATTGTTGAATTCCAAAGTTTTAAGTTTTTCTTAAGGACCCTGGGCTACTGGGCCCTTCATTTTAATGGGGATAGAACATAGGGAAGAATATGGGCCTTCACTGATGTGCCAGGCATCAGATAAAGCAAAGCATTAAATATGTAAGGCTGGGCATGGTCATTGTACCTGTAATCGCAACACTTGAAAGGCAGAGGCAGGAAGATCAGGAGTTCAAGGTCATCCTCTGCTACACAGAAAATTTGAAGCAAGCCTGGGCTATAGAAGATTGTTTTAGAAACAATCACACAAAAAAAACCCCAAACGCAAACAAAACAAAAAGCCCAAAAAACAAAACAGCAGCAATCACCAACAAACCATATGTATATATGGATAACTTACAGACCTTTTGGAAGAAATCCTATTTAGTTAAATGACCTTGTAATAGGGAAAGGAATATGTAAAGTTAAATATTTAACCAGAAGAAAAAACTAAGTTTGGCCACAAAGATAGCATTTTGTACTTCTGAATTCATCACGAATTTTCAACATATAACTGCGCTAAAAGCTCATTAAGCAGACCAAGGACATGAGTGGTTTTTCCTTACGTTGGCAATCATAAAGGACATGTAGAAAACCGTCCACACCCCATTGCCTACCGTGGTGATCTATTTAAATGCGAGGACGGTTGCAGGTATGCCCAGTCCTTGGAAGGTGGAGAGCTAGATGAGAGCCCGTTTCAAAATAAGTAAAATAAACTTACAAACAAAATGCTAGTAATGGTCCTGCAGTAAATAAGTGTGAAATTCTAATAGGTATGGAATTCTTTCCAGAGGTTGCTGGACGGAAGAAATGCATAAAAATCTAAATCTACCGAGAGTGGGGTTCGAACCCACGCGGGCACTAGCCCATTGGATCTTAAGTCCAACGCCTTAACCACTCGGCCATCCCGGTGCTACAGCTTACGTGTGGACAATTATATTTTTATTAGAATCAATACCTCTGTGGCGACTCATTTTGCTCTTATAGAATTTCACTGTGTTAAGGTGATTATGACAGCGAAACTATTCGTGTTTTCAAAAATCACTTGTCTCGATTACTTCTAACGTCCTAGAGAAATCTTTATTTTTACTTGATTTGCAAAGGAAAAGCACAGGTGGGGGCGGGGGGCAGAAGCCGCCCGCTGACATCACCTTCCTTTTGCTACGAAGCTGTCGCGAGGTTTCTCGCAGGACTGACGCCTCCGCTGAGGACTCGGCCTTGGAGGCCTAAGGGTTGGGGCCTGTTCCCCCCGGCGGGCCGAGCCCAACAGCCAGCATCTTTCAGAGCCTACTCGCTCGAGCCCACCACTCTGGGGCCGGTGGGAAGCGGACCTTCCCCCGTGGGAGGGGAGGAGGTGGGGAGGGTCGTGAGACCGCCCTAGAGAGCCCAGCCCCTCCGCCCAGGCCTTTGGGTGCAAACTCGTACTAGTTGCACTTGGTGTCGGGGGGTCCCAGGGAGGGGTTGGCGTATACATGCTGGGGGAGGTTGATGGGGCAGGAGGGAGGAGGGGGAAGGGGACAGGAGAGAGAGGGGGAGGGGAGGAGGGCGAGAGGGAAGGGAGGAGGAAGGGAAAGAGGAGGGGGAGGGGAGGAGGGGGAGGAGGGCGAGAGGGAAGGGAGGAGGAAGGGAAAGAGGAGGGGGAGGGGAGGAGGGGGAGGAGGGCGAGAGGGAAGGGAGGAGGAAGGGAAAGAGGAGGGGGAGGGGAGGAGGGGGAGGAGGGCGAGAGGGAAGGGAGGAGGAAGGGAAAGAGGAGGGGGAGGGGAGGAGGGGGAGGAGGGCGAGAGGGAAGGGAGGAGGAAGGGAAGGAGGAGGGGGAGGGGAGGAGGGGGGGCGCTTCCTCTGCGTGACCACCGGGAAGCCATCATCCACCGCAGATGCTTAGAAGTCACCTGTAATCCCCGCCCATGCCCCGGAATCAAACTTTGGTTCCTTGTTAGGACCTGATGGGAGGGAGCAGTCATTTATGTCTTCCCCGGGAGGAATTCTTTCAACGGGGACCCAGGGACGTCACATTAAACCGAGCTCTTCCGGGGATCACTTTGGAAATCTTTAGGCGACACAGAGGCAACCTCAAAAAGACTTGGGCAAAAGAACAGACAAGTAGGGAAAAGACGTATACAAAGACTAGCAAGGACTGTACGAAATAGACATTGCAGAAATGGAAAGACAAAATAAGAGGTAGCACTTTACCACCATTACATCGACAAAATGTAAAGGCTGAATAAAAATCAGTTATTGCGGGACTAGAGGCTGCGGTGTTCTGCTGGTGGGAGTTTAAACTGATGAGGGTGTTCTAGAGAACTTCCCTTTGAGGCTAGCCTTGGCTATGCAACAAGCCCCTCCTCCTTCTCTCTCTCCCCCCTCCTTCCATCCCCCTCTCAGTCTTGCACACGGACACTCACGCGCGCACACGAAAGAGAGAGAAAGGAAGGAAGGAAGGAAGGAAGGAAGGAAAGAAAGAGAAAGAAAAGAAAAAGAAAGAAAGAACGAACAAGAAATATCTGCAAAGACCGGCGGTCCCAGAGTTCCGTAGTCCGATCATCTTGCATCTTTGGTGGAATATTGATCTATGCATGAGTGGGATCGAAACTCCATGACAGCCAGCACCTGGAGGTGGAGGCAGGAAGATCAGGAATTCAAGTCCAGCTTTGCCTGTGTATGAGTCTGAACCCAGCCTGGGCCACATGTGACCGTGTTTCAAAAACCAAACCAAAGCGGGGAAAACCCCACTAACAAAAAACACCCAACAACTTTATGAGGTCAGGGAAAGATCTCTGGAAAACTGTAAGCCAATCAATTTACGTTCACAAAGGGTAACCTGGGTGCTTAACAGCTACAGTGAAGATAATTTAGACAGGTAAGCAGAGTCTTACAAACGTCTAATCTAAATTTGAGGGCCCTATGAGCCCAATTTCAGACTGCTTTGAACCCATCCTAATCGTTTGGAAGTGAGACTCAAATGAATCCCAAGGAAAATGTTATTCAACGTTGGAGGATCCTCAGGAGTGGAAAGTTTAGGAGCACTGGTGCTGCAGGCGTGTAGAATGTAGAAACAAACCTGTGAACTAGGCAGGTGAGCCAAGGGGAGTCGGAGGACAGAATAATGATGCCTAGTATTTCTTGCGGCTTATGGTAAAATACCACACAAGAGAAGTAAGTTATGGGAAGAGGCAATAAACCAAGCCCCAAGTCACTGGGCTTGAGAAGAAAACTCTATTTCTAGCCTTTCCAGAAAGAAAGATCACGTTAAACTTAACAAATTATTTCTTTCATTCCAGAGTCTGTGTGTGTGTGTGTGTGTGTGTGTGTGTGTGTGTGTGATTGGACCCCAGGAATTTGAAAATGACCAGCCATGACAACTCAGTGAGACTCTGAAAGAAATGTAAAACAAAGAAATGACTTTCAGTCAAAAATCAGTCAGAAAATACAGTCTAAGAGTGAAGCTAGGCATGCGATTGTGAACCTTTTGTTAAGACCCCAGAATGACTTAAGGTCTCTAAACAGAAAGACAAACTCCTAAGTAACTTTTCCTGTTTAAAAAAGTTTATTTATTATTTTTATCTTATGTGACTGAGTGTAGTGCCTGCATGAATATGTGCACCCATGTCGTGCAATGTCTGCAGAGTCACAAGAGGGCGTCAGATCCCCTGGAACTGGAGTGGTGGACTATTGTTCGCTGCTGCCATGTGTGTCCTCTGCAAGAGCAGCCAGTGCTCTTAACCATTTAGCCATCTCTGCAGCCCCAAATCCCTAAGTAGCTTAAGGACACAGTCCTTTAATGAACAGATACAGACATCTTAAGGGTGTGGTCCTACAGTTTTACAGGAAATAGGAAGTAGGTTAGAGCTCATTTTAAAGAATTTGTGAATGAGCCTTTGGCTAAAAAAAAAAAAAAAGGCTAGCAACTTTCTTTGAAGGGCAAGATGGTAAATATGTTAGATTTTCTGGGCCATGCAATTTAATTTACAAATACCCACATTTCCAGCCTGCCCATATTTCCAGCAACTCAGGAGGCTGAGACAGGAGGATGGGTGGGCATTCAAGGCCAGCTGGGTTACTAAGTGAGACCGCCTTCCCCCCACCATACACTCAGGTGGCTGTGCTCCCATGAAACTTTATAAAAACAAGCATTTGCCTCATCTGGCCCATGAAGGGAGGCAAGTACAGTTTGCCAACCTCTTATCTAAAGGAATGACTCAGATAACTTAGATTTTTGAGACAGGAGCTAATATACCCCAGGCTGGCCCCAAACTCCCTTGAACTTCAGATCCTCCTGCCTCCACCTCACGGTGCTGGGATTACAGGCTTGTGCCAGCATGAACAACTGCATAGGTTATCTGCTGTTATCACCTGCCGTATGTCGGGAACAGGTAGCTTTCATCTCAAGTGTCTGTATATCCAAATTTAGAAGAATCTTATCTGAGGATTCCAACCCAAGAAATTGTACAATCAATCCCATCTGCACCTTGATTTGATTAAATAGCGTCAAATGGGCTACCAAGTCAGATTTCAAGAAGATGAGGGTATTCTGCATGTAAGGATGGCAAAATTATTAGGGTTCGAAAGGCAGAGAACAATATGGATAATATTCAGAGTGGTTTTTTTTTATCTGTGTTTCATTCATTGAGTGAACAAATAATAAAATAAAGAGTTTGAAGGGCAGAATTTTATAAAATGATTTATTACTGGAAGCAGCACCTTGGGTGAATTTGTGGCTTAGTTGGTTTAAATGCCTGCCTAGCAAATAGGAGATCCTGAGTTTGCTTGATCCTTCGTGGTTGGGTGATGGTGGTATCTAACACAATATTACACATGAGACAATTTAGTATTAAAGAAAGCTGGGGACCAGGTTATTCCCTGTTCCGCAGAATAAAAAGAGCACTGATCTCTAACTTCCAAGGTTTTATTTGCATGGATAAGGTGTACTAAGCTGTGTTCAGAAACAAAGATATACAGATCAAAGGACATTTTTCTGCAGGGGCTCTGGAAAAAATTAGCAACAAAATGTGGCCTATTTGCAAGGCATAGAGCAAATGTTCACACAATATAATAAGGCATTGTTTTTTATCCAATGTAAACATAAGGGACCCTGCACTTCAGAACCTGTGTCTGCACACTGTCCTATCTGGCTTTGCCATCACAGACATTCTTGGCTGGTGGTGACTTTGCACACGTAGCCAAGAATCCTTTCAGCAGAGTTTAATCCAGGCAGTGGTCTCCAACATCTCCATCTCTTTTATTTAGTTGTTGCATACAGCTTAATATATATATTAATATATATTTAATACTGTATTTAACATGTATTATTTAATATATGTTTATACATGCTATAATATGTATTTGTAGAGTAAGGATATCCAAAACTGCATTATGTTGTCTCCATGCTTCCAAACCATGAGCCTTAACTTTATTCGATCATAATTATTACTGTTATATTTAAGATCGCTAAGACGGTAGGTAACAGCATTGGAATGACAGGGGAGTTCCATCTGCTCTCTAATTCTTTACTCATTTAAAACACTGCAACTTTTAGACTCTCCGATTCATATAGGCAGTTAGCTCTATGGCATGTTGAACGTCCCATAACTGAGAAGAATTTTGAATTAGATTGTTTACAAAAGTATGAGTCTAAATCTCTTGGGACAGGGTCACAGCTGATGTGGCTGCAGATGTAACTATATTCCAGCATAGTAAAAAAGCACCAATAATTAAGCCCATTACCTGTTTTCTCTTTATAACACTTTCTGTAGAATCTGCAAGGTGGGTCTGTTCCTGTTGCTCTGTAAGATTTGCAGGTACCCTTACTGCATTAGATTGATAAATGAGCACAATGGATTGATTTTTGTTATCCTAATTAGCACAACGATGTGGCATCAGTTTACATACTCAATATGATATAACTGGGTAGTGGTACTGTGTGAGACATGAACATTGTCTCCCCCATAATAACACAGGAACAAATACATGAGCCTGCACCCAGCTGGTTCTGTTATAAACAATACTCAGCGCCCTTATTACTAGAATAAATATAATTTTCTTTTCAAAGGGTTATTTTTTGTAGGGTAGCTGCCAGCTTCCCGAGTACTCTATAGTGGCTCAGATTCATTTTAACTGGAGATGGCTTTGAATTGGGTCTCCTTATTCTGGGTAATTTTCTGTCAGAATAGTATTTGATTATCTTATGATGTAGGCTCTCCATGTGGCCCCCCAGCCTATTATGCTATTATTTTGATAAAATTTCTGGGACACTAGCCACATAATCATCCCATACTGTTTTTCTTGAATCCACAAAAAAGCTTGTCTGCAAGTCTTTTTCTTTTCTTTTCCTTTTCTTTCCTTTTCTTTTCTTTTTTTCTTTTTCTTTTTTTGAGGCAGGTTCCCCCTGTCGGCCCAGCTGGCCTGGAATTCGCTACTGTAGACCAAGCTGGCCTTGCTCTCATAGAGATCTGTCTGCCTCTCCCTTCAGAGTGCTGGGATTAAAGGTGTGCACCATCACACCCAGTTTTTTTTTTTTTCAAGTCTTTAAAAAAATATTTTATTTATTGTTTTTCTATATATATATTTATTACGGACAGTTGTTAGCTTCCATGTGGTGCTGGGATTCGAACTGGGGTATTCTGTAAGAGCAGTCAGTGTTCTTAACCACTGAGCCATCTCTGAAACCCTTATTTTTATATATTTTTTATGTGTATATGTATATTGCCTGCATGTAGGTAAGTGCACCCGTGTTGTGCAATCGCCTCGGGGGTCAGAAGAGGCTGTCAGATCCCCTGGAACTGGAGTTATGGACAGTTGTTACCTGTCATGTGGATGCTGGGATTCGAACCTGCAAGAACTATCAATGTTCTTAACCTCTGAGCCATCTATCCAGCCCCTCAAGTCTTTTTAAAAGGCCAAGAATAGGTGAAATTATTTACCTCTACACCCTTATGAATGCTTAGTGCTGACAAAAAAATGAAAACTTGCATTTTTGTCTTTCTTTAGGAGACCATCATAACCAAACTTGAAGTTCCATACCCAAACACTATGGAGATGCACTAACATTTTTAGCACATTTTAGGAGGTGCTTTCTGCATGCATATCTGCCATGGCATGTGGTTTTGGATGTGGGAGGAACTGAGTGTCATTTACATACACTATTGGAAGCTTAGCCACCCATGTCATGGCTCTTAACAATAGGAGTCTTGGAATAAAAGCCCAGTATCGTTACCCTCCTACACCAGTTACCACAAGGGTGATGATGACAAAGGTGGAGATGTGCAGATTCTGAGGATAAATCATGCGCCAGCTGGTCTTCATGACACTTTCACACACCTGCTAGGAACCTAGAAAGGTGCAGCTGTAGTTTCTGGAAAAACACGAGCAAATCCAGTACCCTGAGTTATTAAAGGATCAGAGTCTTTCCATACGCTCCCTCTGGGTATTTTCCAGAACACCAATGGTGAGTTACCAGGACTGTGTTGGTCTTAATGATACTCCACTGGTGTTATGTATTGATCACATCGCATGTGAAAAAATTTAGTATGTAGGGCTTAAGAAGTCTAGAGGGAGAGGAAAAAGCTTCTTGCTCTCTCTTTTGTAAGTTGAAGTTTTAGCCTACGATGAGTATGCTCCATTATTCTTGTCCTTTGGGTTATACAGAATTCTGGTTATATTGCAAAAGCTTACTAGAAGCAGGCCAGTATCAGTTTTAATACATTGTATAGGTTCAAGTACAGCAAATGCCTCTAATTAATGATTCTTGACATGTCAAATGTTTGTGTAGAGGCCCAAACAACAGAAGAATAAGTATTAACAATATGCACAAACTGTAAATGACCAAAACTATAATTTTACAAGTGTCTAGTTTTAACAAAAATTATGTATTTAATAGTT
>NW_008331504.1:347415-382203 GCF_000622305.1 Nannospalax galili
TATCATATAATTGAATTAAAAATTTTAATGAAGACATGTTTTAGAATCTGTTTTAGAAGGAAACCTTAAAATATGTGTATATAATTTTAAATTATATTGCTGTACTAGATAGCTTTAGTTGTTGATTTGACACACCTGGGTAGAGGGATCCTCAATTGGTGAATTGCCTCCATAGGATTGGCCTGTGGCTATATTTGTGGGGCATCTTCTTGATTATTGACTGATGTGGGAGGGCCCAGCCCATTGTGGTTGGTGCTGCCCATGGGAAGGTATGTCTATGTTGTATAAGAAAGCAGGTTGAGCAGGGGGCAGAGGAGCAAGCCGGTAAGCAGCATTCCTCCATGGTCTGTGCTTCAGCTCCTACTTCTGGGTTCCTGCCCTGAGTTCCTACCTTGGGGTCCCTGATGAACTGTGACCTGGGAGATGTAAGCCAAATAAATCCTTTCCTCCCCAAGTTGGTATTAGTCAGAGAGAGTGTTTTGTCACAGCAATGGAGAAACAAAGTAGGACAATATTTTAATGAAAATTTTATTTTATGATTTTAATGAATGTTGTTTTGTATAAATAGCAGAAAGTGTAGTTAAAAGTTTTGTTAGAGGGCTGGAGAGATGGTTCAGCAGTTAAGAGCACTGACTGCTCTTGCAGAGGACCGGGGTTTGATTCCCAGCATGCACATGGTGGCTAACAACCATTTGTAACTCCAGTTCCAGTAGATTCAATGCCTTCTGACTTCCAAGGGCATTGTACCACACGGGTGCACTTACACACATGCAGGCAACACACTCATATACATTAAAAATAAATAAAATATTGAAAAAAGTTTTGTCAGGTGGATGATGGTTGTTTGGGGGTTACAAGAGTGTCATATTTTAATACAATGTAATGCTTTCTTTGATTTATTGGCTCTATCTGAAAAAAATTTGTTAGTGCATTAGGAATGGGACTTATGGAAGTAAATACTTGTGCAGAAGTAATGGAATTTCATGTGGAGAGAAGTGAAAGGAAGTGTGTGCCCTCCCCAACCCAACAAAAGTTATCCTTCTTCTGAGGTTTCTGAAAGAAAATTAAATTATCTTGAGACATGGAGGGATTAAATAATATCAAAATCTTGTTCAGTAATTTGGATGGTTTTGGTTTAGTCCTGTTGAATTACAGTAATTTTTGTTGATTTGGAGTAAAATGTTTAGATGTTTTGGGTAAAAAATAACCATTTTAAACATTAACAAGGGAGTTAACTGTCCAACTGCTACTGTTAAGAGGCAAGTATAAAAAAAAAAAAACAGGTGTCCTAGTTTGTTCTTTGTTGCTGTGACAAAATGCTCTGACCAATACCAACTTGGGGAGGAAAGGGTTTACTCAGCTTACATCTCCCAGGTCGCAGTTCATCAGGGAGGCCAAGGTAGGAACTCAGGGCAGGAACCTGGAGGCAGGAGCTGGACCACAGGCCGTGGAGGAGTGCTGCTACTGGCTTGCTCCCCTGGCCCCAGTTCAGCCTGCTTTCTTATGCAACGCAGGCCCACTTGCCCAGGGGTGGCACCACCCACAGTGGACTGGGCCCTCCCACACATCACTCATCCAGAAGATGCCCCTCAGACATGGCCACAGGCCAGTCCAATAGAGGCAATTCCCCAATTGAGGCTCCCTCAACCCAGGTGTGTCAACTTGACACTAAAGCTATCCAGCACAACAGGTAAATTTAAATATCTACAAGAAAGTTGTTTAACTTTTAGCTGTAATAGCTGCAATGCAAGAGGAGTCATCAAGATCTCCTTTAAGAGGAAATATGTGAGAAAAGTCATACTGAGAATTCTGAGGAAAGGTTGAAGCCAACTGGTATTGTTTAAAGCTGCTGAAGAGAATTTGATGTCTATTATTATTGTTATTATTATTATTATTATATCAGAATAGACAACTGTATGAGGTCTAATGAAAAAAGAAATGAGTAACAGTATATCCAAGATGGTTGTATGGAACACTTAATTGAAATTTTCTCTGAGATTAATGTAAATAAAAGTTTCTTAATGAATCTTGTACATCTTTAAAACAACAGGGCTTATGTTTTTAATAGAAGATATTAAGATATTATCCATATGATGAAATACATAAGTATTAGGAAATATTTCCTAATAAGGTACACTTTTAATTACCCAATATTGACAGAAGATGTGGCTATTGATCAATCATGCCTTGAAAGAGAATTTTTTTTTTTTAATGTGTATGTGTGTATTGCCTGCATGTAGGTAAGTGCACTCATGTCGTGCAATGCCCGCGGAGGACAGAAGAGGCTGTCAGATACCCTGGAACTGGAATTACCGACAATTTTTAGCTGCCATGTGGGTATGGGATTCGAACTCCGGGTCCTCTGCAAGAGCAGTCAGTGCTCTTAACCGATGAGCCATCTCTCCAGCCCTGAGGAAGAAGTTTTTATTTAAGAACGTGATATAGGTGTCTAATTATTGAAAATAGACACAAAAATGGAAAAATCTTTAAAGACAATCTTTTATTTGTTTGTTAGTTTATTTATTTATGGTCTTTTTGAGACGAGGTCTCTCTATAGCCCCAGCTGTCCTGGAACTCCCTATGTAGACCAGGCTGGTCTTGAACTCACAAAGATCTGGCTGCTTCTGCCTCCTGAGTGCTGGGCTCAAAAGCATGCACCACCATACCTGACTTGTCTCCAATCTTTAAATTTTATAAAATGAAGAGTTATGTGGCAGTTAGCTCTCATAATCAAGGAGAATCAAGCCAACGAAAGTATTTGTGTTTACTAACATCTAACTTGAATTTCTCCCTAGGTTATATTTGGGGTGACCAGATAAAACTTATATCCACAGTTAGTTTGTGTCTGTCAGACAATTTGATAAACTCATGTATTCCCTCTCTTATAGTGATACTTTCCTTTAGAGGGCTATTTTTTTATTTTTTATTTTATTTTATTTTTTTTGGTCTTTTTGAGACAGGGTCTTCCTGTAGCCCCAGGTGGCCTAAACTGGCTATGTAGACCAGGCTGGCCTTGAACTCACAGAGATCCATCTGCCTCTGCCTCCCCAGTGCTGGGATGAAAGGTGTGTGCCACCACACCTGGCTTTAAAAATTTTTTTTATTTTCAACTTTAAATCAGGCATGAATGTAGAAAATCACTACATATTTATTTATTTTTATTTTATGTTTATGAGTGTTATGCCTGCACGTGTGTAAGCGTACCCGTGTTGTGCAGGGCCCTTGGAGGACAGAAGAAGGCATCAGATCCACTCTTGAAGTAGAGTTATGGACAGTTACTAGCCACCATGTGGGTGCTGGGATATGAAGCCGGGTCTTCTGGAAGAACAGCCAGTCCTCTTAACCACTGAGCCATCTCTCCAGCCCCCTTTTAATTTATTTTTAATGTGACTTGTTTTGCGCAAAAATCTGACAAATTAAGACTTCCAAAATTGATAATCCCTTCTGTCAAGCACAGCTTTGGCTGTTATCAGCCAATTTCAAGGAAGAAGCTGATGCCCTGTCATACTCCCATTGTAACAGGCTGTCAGAGAGAGTTTTAAGGGCCTTGGTGCTAAAGCATTTCTTACCAGGAGACGGTTTATCTTGATCATTATTAATGAAAAGCCTAGTTTGAGGAGGAGCCAGAGGCCAAGGCTTTTCTTCACACTCAAATGTTCCAAAATTTAATTAATATCCACATAGAAAAAACAGAAACAAAAGTGAAGCCTCAGATTGATAGGCCTGCTGAAGATTTTCTACTTGGTCCCATATAGAAAGGCCTTTTATTAGTGGACATAATTTGGACTAACTATTTTTAATTAACTCCAGCAAAGCCATGCTTTTGGGTCTGATGACAGGAGCATCGTTTCCTTGACAACCTTAGTTTGGAGCTCCACCCAAAAAGATGAAGGAATGCATGTGTGCTTGAGAAGCAGCATCAAAATACTGCAAACAGCATCCCATCCATTGGACACAGAGGGTTTGGGAAAGGTTTGTGACCTTGGATGAAGAGATATTGGGATAAAAAGGCCAGACGGTCTATTGAGACAAGGGCGGTGCCGAACTTGAACTTGTACCTCCCCAATGAAGGTGGAGAAAGATGGTTCTGATAGATAGCTAGGAGAACTACTGACCTCTGAGTTCGGGCTCATCCTTAAAAACTTAATTAAGAGCCAGTCTATTTGTTCAGGTGATTTTGATGCTAGTGTAATAATAAAGGCCACAGTTCCAGAATTCTGGGCTTATTGTACCTTTGTCTGAGAACCATGGGTCATGTTTAACTGCAGCTTTTAACAATCCCTCCTTTTTAGATTCTGACACCCAAGCTCCTGACTGCTTCAACATGCATTTAAACAGTTGACCATAGTGTTTAGTTTCTTGAGACCAATTCTGCCTCAGTGTTATCCTGGTTTACTTAAATTTTCTACTTGCTACTCAAGGTCCAGACTCTGTTGAGCACAAGGCTGCAATCTGTAGTTTCTCCGGTTCATCCTTTCCACTTTTAGCAGAACTTTGCTTTCTGTCCCATGTTCGGTGCCACTCTGCTGCATCCTGTGTGACTGGGTAGTGGTAGACATGGAAGAGGGCTGGTGCAGTATCTAATAAAATATTACACAAAGACAATTTAATAATAAGGAAAGTTGGTGCCCAGGAGATTTCCTGCTCCATAGAACAAAGAGTTCTGAGTCTCTAACTGCCAAGGTTTTCTTTTCTTTTCTTGTTTTTTTTTGGGGGGGGTGGAGGGGGGGCATTTTTTGAGACAGGGTCACCCTGTAGCCCCAGCTGCCTGGAACTCGCTATGTAGACCAGGCTGGCCTTGAACTCACAGAGATCCACTGCCTCTGTCTTCCAAGTGCTGGGACTAAAGGCTTGTGCCACCATGCCCAGCCCAATGTTTTATTTTCTAGGATAAGAAACTATTAAGCAGGCATTCAGGAACAAAGAGTAGGCAGATCAAATGACATTTCTCTGCAGGGGTTCAGGTTACAATTGTCAATAAAATGTGGGCTGTTTGCAAGGTGCAGAGCAAATGTCCACACAACAGTGTAAAGAAGGGAGTGTTTTACCTAAACATAAGGGACACTGCTCTTCAGAACCTGTGTCTGCACACATGCCTATCTCGCCTTGCTGTCATAGACATTCTTTGCTACTGGTGACGTTGCATGCTGCGGAGTTCAAACAGGACAGTGGTCTGCAGCCTGGGTTCAAATCCCAGTAGGGCTTTTTTCTTTCTGTATGGGTTTTAGATTTCTCTTAAGGCAAATTCTCATCACTAGTTGAAGAGAACTGAAATTTATACCTAATGAGGCAGCTTAGATGTTCAGTCTTGGTGTCTGAGGCACTTAGAGGACAGTAGTGGTTGGGGCTCGATGCCCATGATGGGCCCTGGGGTACGGTGCAGAGGTGGAGCAGGGTTTGTGTTTAGTTTTCAAAGAATTATCAGAATTTACACTGGAGACCTCACACCTAGAGCTGAGCTGGGTTTTCTAAGTTTATACCTACTTTCCACAATTCCGAGGAAGCTTACTGTGCCACTTACCATTTTTTGGTTTTAATAAAGCATGAAAGGAAGAAAAGATCAATGTGGTAACTGTCCCCTTTGTGTGATTCTGAACTCTAGGGTATCATGGAATGGTTTGAAGAGCAGAGTAACACTGTGGCTGGCTAAGAGAAAGAGGAAGTTTTAGTGATGAAGTGCCAAACCAACCAACCAACCAACCAACCAACCAACCAAAACCAAAACCAAACTTACAGTAGACAGAAGCAAGTGTGACCTGAAGTCTCAGTTCATCTCTTAGATAGGAGATTAAAAGAGTGGGTGGAAAAATAGAATAAAGTAAGTTAAAAAAATTATGTGTGCGTATGGGCCCAAGTGTGTCATGGTGCGTATGCGTGGAGATCAGAAGACAATTTAGCTTTCTCCTTCCACCTTGTGGGTCCCAGGTCTTGAACTCAGTCTTGGTAGCAAGCACCATCTGAACGATCTCACTGGCCCTAGAATAACGTTTCATGGTTAGGCTGCTTTTTTGCTACTAGAACATGTCTTTAAAGCACTGTATGCTCCACATGCCTCCCCTTATCCACCCATAACAGGCACAAACACTCCTGGTAGCCATGTCTCTCTCTGCTTCTACCATGGTTTTGGAGAATACACAATCTGCAGGCACAGTGCAGAATGAAAATACTCCTTAAGAGTTTCAAACCCCCAAACAAAGCAAAACAAAGCAAGAGTAAAACCAGCAAGAGCAAAAAATCAAATTAAGAGGCTGACCTTAGGCAGATGGAGAGGCAGTGTGTCCATGACACCAGTCCTGTTTGGAAGTGCAATTAATTGCCAAGGAAAACTGTATTTTAAATATTTTATTTATTATTTTTTAATTTTATGTGAATTAATAGTGTATTGCTTGCATGTGTGTAAGTGTGCCCATGTTGTACAATGCCCAAGGAGGTCAGAAGAAGGCATCGGATTCCCCTGGAACTGGAGGATGGTTGATATTTTACTTATTATTTTTTAATTTTTATTTGAATGAGTGTATTGCTTGAATGTGTGTAAGTGCACCTGTGTCGTGCAATGCCTGAGGAGGTCAGAAGAAGGCATCAGATTCCCTGGAACTGGGGGATGGATGGTTGTTAGCTGCCATATGGGTGCCGAGATTCGAACCTGGGTCCTCTGCAAGAGTAGTCAGTGCTCTTAACTGCTGACCCTTCTTTCCAGCCCTGAAAACTGTATTTTAAAGGACACATGAAAATAGAATAGTATTTCTGGGTGTGGTGGCACACGCCTTTAGCCCTAGCACTCGAGAGGCAGAGGCAAGTGAATCTCTCTGAGTTCAAGGCCAGCCTGGTCTACATAGTGAGTTTCAGGCCAGCTGGGGCTACAGGGAGACCCTGTCTTAAAAAGACTTAAAGCAAAAAATTTAAAGTGATGGTCAAGGATATCGGAAATCACTGGGGCCTGAAAACTTGAAGGTAATTCTTAACAACTGAAATAACATTTTTTTTTAACAAAAAATTATTTTTAAGTTAGCATTCAAAGCGATGGGCTTTATCATGACATTTTCATACATAATACGCCATTGTGTTTTGCGTTTATCTACCCTAACTGCACTGTCCCCATGACACTGCTTTTCTTTTTAGTTATTTATTTCTCAAATAACCACAGTAAATGCCACTTGGACTGGAACTCCTAGCCCGGACAGCTGCTGCCCTTACTTTGCACTGTCCTCTCTCCGTGGTCCTCTTTCTTCTGTTTGTCTGATGGCAGAAAAGACAAGTAGATTGAATTCTGTAAAACGAAACCAGGTTTGGCATGGTAACACATTCTGACTATCCCAGCTCAGCTCTGGAGAGGTGGAGGCAAGCAGCTCAGGAGTCTAAGTCGTGCTCATGAGACCCCGCCCTTTTTTTTTTTTTTAAATTTTGTTGAGAACTTTTTAAAATTTTATTTTGTTTTGGGGGCTCTCTTAACCTTGTTTCAAGAAACTAAAGGCAGGTTTTGTTGACTTTAATGAACTGCAGCTTTGTTGGCAAAGCAAAAATAGTTGGGGTAAATCATGCTTGACATGGGAAAAAGGTAATACTGTTTGGCTCAGTCTCAAGCCAGGGACCTTTTGCTTGTGAGGTGAACATGGTAACCACTACACTGCAGAAACCTTTCCCAAAGGTGCTGTTTCTCACTGATCCAACTACAGTTCAGGAGAACAGTCCAGGGTTTCCATTTAGGAAAACCATTGGAGTCAGTGTTCACAATTTCAATTTCTTTTGTCTTTTTGAGCTGATCTCAAATTCTGGGAAAATCCAGCTGTCTCAGCCTCCAAAGTGCTGGGATTACAAGTGTGAGCCACTGACCCAGTTCTACAACTGCATTTGTGGGGGGAGGGGGGGCTTGTTTTAGAGATAGGGTTTCCCTGTAGCCCTAGCTAGCCTGAAATTTGCTATATAGACCAGGCTGGCCTCAATTTCACAGAGATCCACCTGCCTCTGCCTCCCAAGTGCTGGGATGGGCCACCATGCCTGGCTACAATTGCATTTTAAATGCTGATCCAAAGGAGCATAATTCAAAGTTTAGGAAATACCTAAAACCCAGAAATTGTTGAGTGTTTAAATTCTATGAGCATTGGACTAACACCATGACCACAATAAGACCCCAATCATCTTGTCCAAACGCGTATGCTTTTTTGATATGATAAAGGAGGTAGGGGGATTGGTCCTGCCTTCCTGTGCAGCGTAGTTTTTGTAAACTTGACACAAACTAGAGTCACCTGGAAAGAGGGAACTTAACTGAAGAATTTCCTCCATCGGATTGGCCTGTGGCCTTGTTTGTGAAGCATTTCCTTAATTGTTAATTGATGTAAGCGGGCTAGGTCCACTGTGGCCTGTGCCATTCATTCCTGGGCAGGTGGGACTGGTCTGTTTAAGAAAACTACCTGAGCCAGCCAGGGGAAGCAAACTGAGCATTGGCATTCTTCCTGGTCTCTCTTCAGCACCTGCCTCCAGGTTCTGCTCTGCTGGAGTCCTGCCCTGACTTCCCGTGATGATGGACTGTAAACTGTAAGGTGAAATAAGCCTTTTCCTTCCTAAGTTGCTATCACACTAGGGTCTACACAGTTTTCCAGACAGAACTCTTTAAATGCATTCCCCTAGAAGGCTGAAACTGAAAACTTCATTTCACTTTGTGAAATTATACAAACATGAACTTTTCTTCTTTCCTAACGATATATATGTAGAGGCAGTGCAGGTCATAGTGACACTGAGTGGTCACAACACTGGTATCCTAGTTACAGCTATGAGCTTCCACTGGCTGCTTCATTCCCTGGAGGGCACAGATTTGTGGGTCACTGTGGTTTGTTGTACATTCAACTGGTATAACGACATTAATCCATCATTTTAGTTTCCTATATAGGTTTCATTGCCCTGAATATCTTCTGTGTTCATCTGTTCATCTTCTGCCCCAAAGCCCTGAATGCTGACATCACTGGTCTTTTACCGCCTTTTCAGATTGGATTTGTTCATACAGCAATGCGTGCTCAAATTTCCTCCATGTGCTTCATTGTTTGACAGCTAATTTCGTTTTAGTTAAGAATGATTCTCTGAATATACCATAGTTTATGCATCCTCTCAGAGACATCTTTCCTGCTTCTAAGTCCTGGCAATTGGGGATAGAATGCTATAAATATCAGTGGGCACGTTTTTGTATGCTTCTTCATCCTTTTTGACAAATGCTAAGGAGTGTGACTGGATTCCTCAGAAAGAATGCATTTAATTTTCTAAACAGTTGTCAACATGTCTTCCAAGCTGGCTGCACCTGTTCTTATTTTGCTAACAATGAATGAGAATATCTGATGGTTAACCTCACCAGATTTGGTGCTGTCAGTGCTCTGGGTTTTGGTCACACTGATAATACTTCAATTTGTATTTTCCTGGTAACAAGTAACCTGGAACATCTTTTCACATGGTTATTTCGCATCTGTCTTCTTTGGTGAGGTGTTGGTTAAGATTTCTTAACAATTTTTTTTCCTCATTACATTTATTTGTTGTTTGTGGGGTGCCACACATGCCTGTTGAGTTCGGGGGACAATTGGTGGGAATTGATTCTCTCTTCCATTATGATTGCACTCAGGTCCCAGGCTTGCTGGTGAGTGCCTTTACTCCTCCAGCATCTCAGTGGCTCTCTGTTAAGAGTTTAATCCCACTTTTAAAGTTGGATTGTTTGTGCTTTACCGTGGAGTTTTAAGAGTTCTTTGTGTATCTGAATAACAGTCCTTCATTAGGTGTGTCTTTTACTTATATGTCTTTAGTCTGTGTGTCTTTTCATTCTCTTAATGTCAAAGTTTTTGATCTCTAGCATTTCTTTTTCTTTTTTTGAGGCAGAGTCTCACAGGATAGCTCAGGCTAGCCTTGACCTTACTATGTAACCCAGGCTGGCTCCAAACTCAAAGCAATTCTCCAGTCTCACTTCCCTTGTGTTAGATTACAGTCCTGTACTGTCATGCCTGACTTCCTGG
Source organism: Nannospalax galili (assembly GCF_000622305.1). Taxonomy (NCBI): domain Eukaryota; kingdom Metazoa; phylum Chordata; class Mammalia; order Rodentia; family Spalacidae; genus Nannospalax; species Nannospalax galili. The sequence continues at coordinate 357,402 of NW_008331504.1, forward strand.
CATTTCTTTCTTAGACTTCCATCTCTCTTTACATTAACCATTTGTTCTTGCATGCCACCTACTTGATCCGGTCCATTACAGATTTTAGTGCCTTAATCAGTTATTTCAAATTCCTGGAAGGTGAGTCCAACATTTAGCCACATCTCAAACTATGAGTTTTCCTTTCTTCCTCTCTCCCTCTCTTTGCCACATACCCTGTGCTAGGTAGAATAAACTTCTTTAAACACCTCTAATGATGTGACAAAGTGTGGGGTCAGGGAAACATTCTCTGGTCCTGTGAGTAAATTAAAGGTTTAGTGAGTCCATGCCTTAGACTATGAACTCCAAGTATACATGTGCCCGATTTTTTTCTGCTTTAGATATGACTGGTTGGCTATAGTGGGCTGAAATGGGTAATTTCTGTTTCCCTGTAGGTCATTTGTCTCTGAGATAAGCTGCAGGTTAGGCTCTGGCTAACTGGCTTCTCCTGAAGGCAGACCTTGTTAGGAACAGAATGATCTGGAATCTTTAAAAATGGCTCCTCTTCTCTGCTCTTGCCAGACCAAAGGAATTTTTTGTTGTTGTTTTTTTGCTTTACCCGACCCCCCCCCCGTTCACTGTGAGAACCTGCTATAACTGCTGGATGTAGTTCAAAACTTATGGTACCCAGGTGACTGGGACCTGAAGGCTTTTTTTCTCTTGGTTTTGTCCAGGTGAGTCTCCAGTGATCACTCAGTCAGTGCTGCTCTGCGTTTCAGGAGAATCACTCTCCTTTTGGGCTTCTGCCCCAGTGAGTTGTGATCTCTGTCTGTGTCTCTCTGAGGCTGAGGACGGCGATGGTCCTGTGATTTCCCTTCTTCGTCTAAGAAGAACCCTCATTTTTTAAAGTTTTATAGCTTTTTGTTTTTAAGACTGATGATTTCTAGCTCCTTATATGTCAGACCAGATATCTTTTTTTGCGTTAAAATTTATAGTTTTTATACCAAAACTGCTCCAGCAGTTATCACCAAATTTGTTATATTGTATATTCTTTTTTTTAGTTCAAATTATATTCTAATTTCCCTTATACTTTGCATCTGACTCATGAAGTCTTTAGGAATTTTGAAGTTTTTTTAAAAAAGAGTTATGTTATTTTTAATTCTGTGTCTGTGTGTGTGAGTGCAGGTGCCTCTGGAGGCCAGAGGCATAAGGTCCCTTGGAGCTGCCTGATGTGGGTGCTGTATTCATTTTTGACTTCGGAGGCATCTTTCCCACCCCAGAAAGACATTCTTTAAAAAATATTTTATTATTTTTATTTTATATGTATGAGTTTATTGCTTGCATGTATGTAAATGCACCCATGTGGTGCAATGCCCATGGAGGTCAGAAGATAGCAACAGATCTCCTGGAACTGGAGTTGTGGATGGTTTTTAGCTGCTATATGTGTACTGGGAACCAAGTCCAAGTCCTCTGGAAGAGTTGTCAGTGCTCATAACCACTGAGTCATTGCTCCAGTCCCTAGAAAGACATTAAAATTTTTAAAAATTATTTTTATTTTATGTGTATGAGTGTATTGCCTGCGTGTATGTGGGTGCACCCGTGTCATGCAGTTCTGAGGTGGTCAGAAAAGGGCTTCAGATTCCCCTGGAACTGGAGTTAAGGATGGCTCGTAGCCACCATGTGGGTGCTGGGAATCGAACCCTGGTCCTCTGCAAGAACAGTCAGTGCTCTTAACCCCTGAGTCATCTCTCCAGCTCTAGAAAGACATTTTTAATGGTCTGCTTTTTGAGACTCTTCTATAGGCATTCAAAGAGTATTTTGTAGGTACTAATGTTGTGATGCAAATCTAACAGGCTAAGCTGCTGGGTTAAGAGATGTCGTTTGCTCTCTGACATAATTATCGGATTATCGGTTGTATTACTTGCCTATTTGCTCCACCTGTCACTGAGGGAAGCTTGCTGAAACCTGGAGCCAGGAGTGGTTTTTTCTGTATGTAGTTCCAACTGATTTTTAAAATTTGTAATTAAAAATTTTCAATTACGGGGGCTGGAGAGATGGCTCAGCGGTTAAGAACACTGGCTGTTCTTGCAGAAGACCCAGTTTTGAATCCCAGCATCCACACAGTAGCTAACAACTGTAACTCCAGTTCCAGGGGATCTGACGGCCTCTTCTGACCTCCATGGGCATTGCACGACATGAGTGCACTTCCCTACATGCAGACAATACACACATACACATAAAATAAAAATAATAAAATTTAAAAAATTCTACTATATTTATTTTTCTATGTGTGTGGGCATATATGTTATGGCTCACATGTCGAGGTCAGTTTCTCTCCTTCCTTCATGTGCATTCTGGGGATGGAACTAGAGTTATCAGGCTTGGTGAGAGGTGCCTCTATATGCTGAGCTAGCTCACGAGTCCAAAATTTGTAATTTTGGAATAATTATAGATTTATAGAAAGTTTTTTTTTTAAAAAAAAATAAAGCATAGAGAAGTCCTCTGGATCCTTAGCCCAGTTTACTCCCATCAATTTCTAATGTAACTTCAGTTCAATATCAAAACTAGGACGTTGACACTGTTTCAAAGCAGATACAGCTCTAGGTCGTTGTATCACCAGTGTAGATTCCTATGATGACAATGCACAGAATGTAGAGAAGTTGCAAGACAAACCCAAACTGGGGACCAGCCCCTTGGTGAGTCCTAATCTACTTCTCTCTCCCCTTGACAACTCCTAACATGTACATAATCACGATGTTTTTTCATTTTGATGATGTTGTTTGAATACCATACAGTACATCGGTTTAGGATGGGCCCTTCCCCTGCCTTCAGCTGAATACCCCTGAGAGTTATTTGAATAGTTCAGTGCCTCTTACTGCTGCAGTTCATTTACTACAGGTTTTTTGATGGTTCACCTAATGAGGCACATTTTGATGGTTCCCAGTGTTTGTTATAACAAATCAAAATGTCATCAACAATTGTGTACAGATTTTTCTATGAATATGAACTCAGATGTAATATGTATATTCTGGAGCTCTGTGTAGTATGATATACAGTTAGATTTGTATACTCATTCATGCAATGCTAGAAGAAGGTGTTGGATTCCCTAGAGCTCCAGTTACGGTTGGTTGTTAGCCACCATGTGGATGCTGGGAATTGAACCTGGGTCTTCTGCAAGAGCCAGCCAGTGCTCTTAACTGCTGAGCTATCTCTCCAGCCCCTGTTTTACTCTGTGTGCATGTGTGTGACGTGTGTACACATATGCTAATGTGTACACATGGTCAGAGGACAGCTTGTAGGAGTCAGTTTTCTCCTTCCATCATGTGGATCCTTGACGCTGATGTCTGGTCCTCAGGCTGGGAAGTAAGCACCTTATACTAGGCCATCTCACTGGCCCCTATGTTTAGCTTTCTATTTAAAAATTTAATTAAATATTTATTATTGCAATGAAAGCCTATTTAAATAAATGTAGAACTCTGGTGTGTGTGTGTGTGTGTGTGTGTGTGTGTGTGAGAGAGAGAGAGAGAGAGAGAGAGAGAGAGACAGAGAGACAGAGAGACAGAGAGACATAGTGACCAGTACTTAGATGGCCATCCTGGATCAGGAGAATCACACTCCTGAAGGACCTGGAGACCCCACGAAGTTCCACACAGAAAAGGGACGGGTAGAATTCCACACACCTACAGCGTTCTTACAAGCAGCTGTGGAGCATGGACTGAAGGCCTCCAGAAAGACATGCCTATGGTTTAATTCAGGAATTTGTAGATGATACCCAGGGAATGAGGTGGCCAATGTAGGCTCATGACTGTCAGACTGTGGTGTGGCTGGCCAGCAAGGCTCCAGGTATACATGCCCAGGATCTCTGCACCTTCCACTCAGAGTATGTTGCTGTGAACTTGTGTTCCCTCTACATACAAATGAGATGAAGTCTAAAAGTTCATGTTGGAAAAGAAAGGTTTGTGTTTATTTTGCGTGTGTGTGGGGGGGCAGAGGGCAACTTGTGGAAATTGGGAGTTGGTGCTCTCCCCCCACCACGTAAGTCCTGGGGATCAAACTCAGGTGGTCAAGCTTAGCAGCCGGCTTCTTCACCCCAAGCCATCTTGCTACTGCAAGAAGATGGATTTAAATTGAATTTCTCAAACTATAATTTGGAATTAGGCATGGAGAAGAAAGACTTCTACAGCAAATTTCAAGTTCGTAAAGTTTGGTTTATACATTCAGCACCAGAGAATTTGACGGAGAATTCTGACGGGGAGATGGCAATGAACTGATCAGTTAAAAAATAATTACGTGAAGATCCGGTAAGACAGCCCGTGTAACACTGCTGGGGGAAGAAGACTCGTGACCTTAAAGTTTGGTCTCCAGGACTGGGATTTTGGTTTGCTTTTGTTTGGGACTCACCAGTATTAGCCTTGAAATTTGAGGCAGTTCTCCGCGTGTTGGAATTACAAATATAAATTGCTGCGTTTCAGCACGATCTGTGGTGTGGTTGAGCGAAGCATGGGTCCAACCCAGCCTGACTTCTTTGGAGTCCGTGGCCCAGACCCTGAAGAACAAAATTGTAGTGTATCCTTACTTCACACATCAATCCACCGACGCATCTTTCCACCTATCAGTGATGATTTAGGAAACGTGTCTACTGGGAATAAATGGGTGGTGATTCGGGTGTGGTTTGGAGGAGCCCAGAAAAGCGGCCGCTGTGAGGTTTCCTGGCCTCGGCCCCAACCAGGCGAGTCTCAGGCCTGTACTCCTGGGCACGTGATGGGTAGTCAAGCCCCTTCTAGTTTGCGGGGAGGAATTACTGCCAGTTTCCTGGAGTTGAGTTAAACGACCGTGACTGCCAACGGCGCTAACGATTTTCGGGTGGTCCACGTGGTTCGCCATCCCGGGTCCAAAGCAGAATCCTTGGCGCGTGCTTCGGAGCCTCCTTCCGAAAAGCTGAACTTCTTCTTTATGCTTTGGAAGAAAAGACAGTGTCTAGTTCGGGCGCAGAGACCGGTCCCTGCAGAGAAATCATTGAGAAAGATCCTGCGGCAGAAGATCTCCGCGTGCTGTGCAGGAAGCCGGTGGATTAAAAGGGGAGCGAGTGACAGAGGGTGACAGGTGGTCCCGTAAAATGTGTGGGGATTCTCAGTTGCCAAACTTCAGGTTTTAAAACATCTCTGCCTGGTTTACAACGAGGGTGACTTTTCGCGTTTCCGCGCTTTTCGTGTGATGGGTGAACTGAATCATTGCAATATGAAGCCTCAACCAACCAATCTCTCTCTCTCTCTCTCTTTCTCTCTCTCTCTCTCCCCCCCCCAAATATTAATCATTGATATTGTGTATATGGTGTGCGTGTTGGCGCCTCGACGCACCAGTGACTAGGTCAGACAAGTTTGCGGACTAGAACCCGTGTTGCCAGGCGCACGTGGCAGGCGCTTTACCGGCTGAACGGTCTTGGGAGACCTCCCTTCTCTTAATCCTTCTACCAGCTGCTCCGCTTCCCACACATCCCCGAGCCCTTTTCCTTTCCCATGACAGCTAGAGACATTAGTCTCTTTCCCGCTCGAACTCCTTGCAGGTGCTCGCGGCCTTGAGCACGTCCGTGGTGTCCTTCAGACCCATTTCCAGCCTTGCCTGTGCCGTGCCGGCTGGTCCCGCTCTGTCTTCTTACCTGCCTGGGTACATGATCTGCAGTCAGCATTTTCCTTCTGGGTACCTGCTCCATTTTCAGGGTGACATCAGATTTCATATTTTAGTCTTAGATGTTTCTCTGATGAGATCGTGTTAGGATGAAAACATTTGCCCCTTCTGTGAAGAACTTTAGATAAGGCCAGGCTTTCTCTCTCTCTCTCTCTCTCTCTCTCTCTCTCTCTCTCTCTCTGTTAATTTACTTTCTTTGGTGGTTTTGTTTGTTTGTTTGTTTGTTTGTTTTTATCTTTTGAGACAGGGTCTCCCTGTAGCACCAGCTGGGGTAGAACTCGCTATGGAGACCAGGCGGGCCTCTGTCGTTCCCATGCCGGCAGGAAAGGTGTGCGCCACTGTCCTGTTGATTTACTTTTCATTAAAGTATAATATACTGTAAATATTACCACTTTAGCTATTTTTAGACAATTCAATAGCATCAAAATATTCGTGCTATTTTGAAACCATCTTCAGAAAATTTTAAATCATTAAACTAAGATTCCATGCCCATAAAACAGCAGTACCCCAGTCCTGAGCTCTGCGAGTTTTATACTATATGCGTAGTGCATTTCTTGGATTCTTTAATTTAAAAGAAAGCAACACATTTGCCTCCATGTAGAAAGAATGCAGGGAACACTACCTTCCTGCTTTGCCCCTCTGTTCAGTTTCAGCCGATCCCCCTTCCCACAGTTTGCCCTCCTCAAAAGTTTTCTGTTGTCTTTCCCAGCTTTTAAAATCGTGTATTCAGTCTAATAGGAATGTTCTCTCCTTGACTTTCCTGGGGGTAGCATTAGAGACTCATTCTGTACCTTGCTTTCATCCTATCACAACATTTTGGGAACTCTTTATAATGAAGTATGTAAAAATCCTTCCTGTCTTAAGTATGCATATGAGGCTATTTTGTGGAAATTCTACACTAATTATATCATGGGATAGATAGGGGTTTTAATAGTTTTATTATAACTATTGCTTCTGTGAAGAGTCTGAAGGTAAAAACTTTGCTATATTTTGCACACTTGTAGAAGTTCACATGAAAGGATATATTCATTTGCAATGTCACCAGGTCTTACCAAACTGCATTTTGTCAGGGCTGAGTGCTGTTAAGCAGAACCCCCGCCCCCGCACTCAGCACTAGCACCCTCTAACACACAGCAGACCACATGCTATAACCCAGACAACTGGGAATTCTTGTGACTCGGGAGTGCTGACTTCTGACTGGAAGCCCATGACTTACATAGGACTCACTGACAGACACATGAATTGAGCAATAGAGTGAAGTGTCCACAGTTAGAGCCCTGGGTTTTTGTATATGTCAGAATTACTGGAAAGTTCACTGATCCCACACTCAAGTAATTTATCTTAAAATTATTTGAAACGGATTTTCTCACATTATCTCAAAAACTCCAAAAAGGACAGCCCCACATACATTATGTCATTCCTAAAACATTTTTAGATCATTAAAGGCAAAGCCGTGAGCAGGGTCACTTCTGTGCCCTGTGTTCTGTTCCATCGGTGGTATGTCTGTTTTATCTCAACCCCAGTTTTTAAAAATTACTGTAGATTTGTAGCAGTTTTTGAAGGCAGGGCACGTGCTGTTTCTAGCTCTGTTCTTTTTGAAGGTTAATTTGCAGTTCCTCGGGGAGCTTTCCTTGGTAGGGCTTAGGTTCACTTGGGACTCATCATACCTTCTTGCTTTGCGATTTCTCCCTTCTGGAATTGGAATGCTTGGCCTCTGTGGGTTCCGCCCTGTGTTTTGGCAGACATAACTTGTTTGTTTTCACAGTATCTCAGATACAGGGGAATTTTGTTTCAGAATAAATCTTGAAGAATGCTGAATGTTAGCATCGTGTTTAAATGGTATTAGATGACACTTTGGGCTACAGAGTTGATGCTCAATCAGTTTAAGAACTTGGGAGCTGTTAAGACGGAATAAGTGTGTTTCTGTACAGAAGGGGACAGGAGTGGGTAGTGGTTGATGGTAACGGGATAAATTTTAACATCCTCTCAAAATTTGATTGTTGAAAGCCTAAGCCAGGCATGATGTATTTGAAGAGGAAGGAAAGTTATTAGGCATGATGGCTGAGCCTTGTTAATAGGATTATTCTTCTACTAGAGAACGAGGTAGTTCTTTGTTTCCTGAGGAGATAAGTCAGCTGTCTGAAGCCAGGACGAAGACCCCATTGGTACCTGACCACACTGGCAGCCTGACTGTAGATTTCCAGCCTCCAGAATGCTGAGAAATAACCCTTCTTCAAACTGAAGGGCCCTAGCAGGGAGATGCCATGTACAGAGAACTTTTCATCTAGTTTGTCTTTCCCTGGACTTTATTTTCAGGAATTGGCTTGGTGATTCAAAGTCTAACATCTTGTATAGACCAGAGAATGATTTGAGGGAGACCGCAAGCTGAGGAAAACACATGCTGTGTACACTCGGAATGCAGGATCTGGGCATCAGAAAGGGGACTCTCAGACCTTGTTTTTGTGCAACCCAGCTGTTCAAGTTGGCATGTAATTACTTTGATCTTTCTAATAAAAGACTCCCCTCCCCCCTTCTGCCTTTGAGACAGAATCTCACACTGTAGCTCAGGCTGGCCTAGAATTCACTGTGTAGCCCAGGTTGGCCTCAAACTCACAGCAATCACCCTGTGTTAGTCTCCCCAAGTGCTAGTATTAGAGGAGTGAGCCGCCACATACAGCTAAACTGCCTTTTTTGGTGTGTTTTAAACTTTTAAATAAATAAATGTTTTTACTTAAACCACGCATTCTGTGCTGCTTGTTATAGCAGTCCAAATAGACCAAGATGCTTCATTGTTCACGTCAGCTGAAATAAGTAACCACAAACCTGGTGTTTAATACAACATATATTTATTATTTTTCTAGTCTGGAGGTCAAAGTAAGACATTGGTCTCAGTGAAACAGGATTTAGGTGTCAAGCAGCGGCCGGAATCCTGCTGTAGGGGAGAATCCGCTTCCTGGTCCTTTCCAGCGTCCTTAGGGGCATCCAGTGGCTCGTAGCCCCTCCCTCCATTTTCACAGCCGCCAGTGTAGCTTCTCCATTCGGGGTCACGTTGCCTTCTTTTTTTTCATTTAGCCGAATCTCCCTCTCCCTCCCTCCTCCGAGGACGACAACGGCTGGGGTCCCTGCTTGCCAAGGTAACTGCGGATGGGGGATGGCGTGGGGAATCCGCAGCCGTTCTGCGGACCATGGGGGTCTGGACGCCATGAGAGAGATGGGGCTGGGGGGTGCTGCCTCCATTTGGTCTCTGCTGCGGGGCCGCGCACCTGCCATGCCAGCGCTCAGCACGCGCAGAGGAGGCCGCGCGCGGGCCTCCTCTCCGCAGTAGCAGCTGCGTAGCTCCGAGGATGCCGAGGCGCGGAACTCTATTTTCTCTGCGGTGGGTGCGGCCTGGATTGACTCGGTGGTGCAGATCTGGGGATGCAGGGCCGGGCCGGGGCTCTCGGCGGGGGCTGCGCCTGGCCTCCGGGGTCCAGGCGTGGGGCCTAGCGGTGGAGCAGGTGCAGCCCTTCCCCCATCACCTGCGGCCGGGGCCGGAGTTGCGGAGCTCCGCGGCTGCCGCTGGGGGAGGCGAGACTGCAGAGCGGGCGGACGGGTGCGTAGAGCCGCCCCGAAGCGGCGCAGGCCGCTCCTCGGAGCTGGAGGTGGAGTTGGCCGATGGGGCGGCGGAGCCGCAGGGCGGTTCGTAGCTGCGCCATTTCTTGTCACCTGTGCGGTGGCCATTAGGCGCCGTCACCCATGTAGGGACGGGCTGGCGATGGTGGACGAATTGGCGCATTTAAAGCTTTTAAACGGGCTTATTTATCTAATGCCAAGTTGTTTTTAGCATTTCTCATTTTAGTGTATGTTTGGAGCTGTTTGACGCTGTTTGTGTCTCATCTTTGCAGAAGAGGAAGGCTATTCTGATTTTTCTCTTTGCCATGAATCTTTAGTCATAAATTAAATGTAATATTTTATCAAAATATTTGGCTTTATTAAAATACTTGTATTAAAATTTGGCTTTGTTAAATATTTGTATTGAAATTTGGCTTTATTAAAATATTTGTATCCAAGTAAGCAGTCTTTTCCTCTGCAGTGCTCTTTTTTTCTAAAATTTAGAGCATTCTGTAATCAAAGTAATTTTTATTAGGAATTGATTTAGGTAATTTAATCATCTTTTGGGATATTTCATGTATTTATTGCTGTAAAAGAATTAGGTATATATTATTCCTTTAGTATTTTTCAATTTATTAGTATTGATTTGCATTGCTGTGTCAGGCTTTTGCGTTATTTTGTTAAAGAAAAAATTATTTCCGACATTATACACGGATTTCCTCCTTCTCCAGGACTGATGTCGTAGGAGAGATAGACAGGGTTCAATTCTAAATACCACAGGGGCAGATGTGGATGCGTGGAAAGATCGGGAAGATCCGTAGATGGAAATTGCTAAGTGGGGTCATTCCTTGCTAATGAGACCAGTCAGGACTTCAGCAGAAGACAGGCCTGGGTGATAAGAAAGAGTCTTTTGGGATTTGATCTCCAAATCTACGTTGATTACATCAAGGCCCGGGAACTCCACAAATGTGACTCAGCAGGATTCCGGCTGAAACTGGAATAAGCCAAGAAAACCCAGGGACAGGGCTATTTGAGAGGAAAGCCTTGTTGCTTTTGATACAGGCAGATAATTTATTGGATTCCATTTCATGGGGGCAATCTTAATATTCTTTTAAAATGTAAGTCCATATTAAAAATGTGAATGGATTTGGATCAGGATTCTGAAAGACACAATTTTGAATGTTGAAATCTTGAAACATAAAAATCCTTCTAAAGCCTCAAATCCCAAAAGATCAAAAAAATATGATTCTGGAAAAATTTTAACTGTTTTTTTTTAAAAAAGCATTTATTTCATACATAATATGTATGTATTACATACACATTATGTAATACAGTCACATATGTATGTAGTCAGGATTTTGCTATGTGTTTCCGACTCTGATCTATCTTCTTGTCTTAGCATGTAGAGTGCTGGGATTACAGGTATGTTCTATTTCCAGCTTACATGATGCATTTTTAAATTACATCTTTAGTTTGTGTGGGGGGAGGGTGGGGGTTGTGCACGCTGTGGAATTCAGAGGACAGCTTGCTGGAGCTGGTTGTGCTTTGACAGTGGGCACCTTTACCCACCCAGCCATGTGGCTGGCCTCAATGATGCATTTTATAGTGAACTTTTGGTCTTTGCTGTGTCCTGCAGCTGATCCACTCACCTGACTTTCTTACCAAACACATTGACCTGGGATGGAAAAAGCAAACATTACCGGTTAACACCCTAGAATTCACCTTTAGAAGCCTTTCTGGTGCCTACTTCCAAAGTTGTTAGCATGGTTGACAGATTTAGTTTAAATCTGTTTTCTCTGTAGGTTTACTAAATCTTAAAGTATGTGGTTGCAAAGCACCTTCCCCAGACATCATACAAAACCAGAGGACAAGTGGCATGAATTTCAGGTCCCAAGTAGGCATGTGTTGGCACTGCCCTGTTTGAAATTTGTGTCTGTTTCCATGTGCATACTGGAATGTGTTTTCTCTATTAAATTTTCTTTCTCTTTCTTTTCTTTTCTTTCTTTCACAATTTAGGGAATGTCCGGTTTTCCAGATTTCATTGTTCAGGAGTATGGCGTTGGAAATCCTCAGGATAAAAACCAGTGCGCGGTTTTGAATGTGCTGTCCATATTCAAAGCCAGAATAAACTAATTTTGCTGTGTTAGACTGAGTGATAAATAGAAATATATCTTGTTGGACTGATTGGACTGTCACTTTCCTAAGCAAGAGCAGTTAATAATTTAAAATGTTTAATATTTTGCTCTCTGTAAATTATCTTTGGTACAGAAAGTTGCTGAACTTGCTAGCGTGCTGTTGCGAAGAGGCCTTTCATGATGGAGTGATTTGGCAAGTACATTGTGCACAAATGAAAAAGGACTTGTCCTCTCCCTAGAATTTAGTTATCCCTCTTACCTAGCCTCCTCTCCACCATGGTCTGGGAGATTTCCGGTTTAAATGATTTCAACATTCGGGAATAGGTATGGTGTTGAGGGATCTGCGCTCAGATATGTTGAGTTGAGAAATCTCACCCAGACACATCTTCAATGGTCTCCCTCCATCTTCCATTCTTTGTGAGTGAGTGTGTGTGTGTGTGTGTGTGTGTGTGTGCAAGCATGTGTATGTGTGTAGGTGCCTGTGGAGATTCCAACATTTGGGAATAGGTATGGGTGTTTGGGGAATCTGCGCTTGAATAAGTTGCATTGAGAAATCAGACCCAGACACATCTTCAGCTGCCCCCTCCATCTCTCATTCTGTGTGCCGGTGGAGGCTGGAGATTGCAACATTCACAAATAGGTATGGTGTTGGGGGATCTGCGCTTGGATAAGTTGTACTGAAAAATAGGACCCAGATACATCTCCGGTTGTCTCCCTCCATCTCCCATGAATGTGTGTGTGTGTGTGTGTGTGTGTGTGTGTGTGTGCGCGCCCCTGTGCATGCACATGCAGGTGCACACATGTGCAGGTGCCCCTGGAGATTTCAACATTCACAAATAGGTGTGGTGTTGGGGGAACTGCGCTTGGATAAGTTTTATTGAAAATTCACACCCAGACACATCTTTGGTTGACTCCCTCCATTTCCAGAGAGAGAGAGAGAGAGAGAGAGAGAGAGAGAACAGACATACAGAGACACAGACAGACAGACACAGATACACAGAGACACAGACACACAGAGACACACAGAGACACAGACAGATACAGATACAGACACAGACACACACACACACACACACACACACACACACAGAGACACTTAGACACGGACCCAGAGTTCACATGTGTCCAGGTACCCATGGAGACCAGAGGTATCAGCTTCCCCTGGAGCTGGATGGTTGTGAGCAGCTAAGAGGTAGGGGTGGGGGTCGGGGGTGGGGAGTGAACTTGGGTCCTCTGCAAGAGCAGTGCTTGCTCTTAAACCATGAACCATCTCTCAGTCCCTGGGTCCTTTCTTGTTTTTTCTCTGTGCAGTACCATTCTATGGATTCAGTTACCCAGACAGGGGCAGGGCCCTCACTGCCCTTTTAGGGCTCTGTCCTGAAGGGCCAGGAGGAGGAATGGGGCTGTAGTGAAAGTGTGCAGACTTGCCTGGCATGTATAGGGACCCAAGCCAAGGGCTTTGATGTCCCAGGGAGTAAGAAAGAGAGGGGAAAGGGGCTTCCCACAGCCTCTGTCTTCCCCTGTGAGGTTCCCCGGGAGCCCCCACGCCTATATGTACCCACTGGAGAAGGAAGAGACAGAGGAGCGCAGCTGCCTTGGGTGTCTGTCTAGGAACACAGGAGCATAGGGCCCCACGTGAAGTAAGGAAAGAACTGAGGAGAAACAGTTCAAGGTTCCAGGTGCTTCTGCCTGGATGTCCTTTGTAGTAAAGGGCCTGTATTTTGTTTTGTTTTTCCTTTTTTACATTGTGTGTGTGTGTGTGTGTGTGTGTGTGTCTGCGTACGCGTGCGCATGTGTGAGGCATGCTACAATGTGCACGCATGTGGAGGTCAGAGGACAACTTTCGGGACTGGATTCTTGCATTCCACCATATGGGTCCCAAGGATCATGCCCCACAGAGGTCAGGCTAGTCTACAGGTAACTTTACCTGCTGAGCCATCTCAGGGGCCCAACACAGTGTTTACAGTATTAAGAACTGGGTCACAAGTATGATCAGCTACACTCCAGCTTCTTAATGGGTGCTGGGGATCTGAACTCAGGTCCTCAGGCTTGAGCAGCAAGGACTTTACCTATGGAGGCTTTTTGCTAGCCTCTATTTAAAGAATTTTTATGTTAACCGGACTTCTTTTAATTGTCTTGTATCACTTATATTTTCTGCAAAGATTATATCACAGGAAAAAAAAAGTACTTGCCTTAAAAATAAAAGGCATTGTTTTGGCTCCAGGGAAGGATGGACTGGAGCCCGGAGAGAGATGCTTGGAGGCGTTTCAGGGTCTGCCTGAGGAGGCTGAGCAAAGGGGAGATCTCCCAGAATCCTTCCAGGTGGGACTGGAGTGGTGCTGGAGGTATCATGATGGAGGGTGGGGGAAGGGAGCTTTCAGGCATCCATTCAAACCAGGGTGATCTGTGGTCTCTAAAGTGCACTTAAGGTGATAAGCCCTTTTGCAAGCAGCTCCCATTCTCCAGGTTGTCTTTTTTTTTACCCTCTCTCTGGTTTTATTAAGAAATTTGTTAGGCCGTCAACACCACAGGGCTGCTGGGTAGGGTTACTGTTCACTTCATGAAGTTGTTCATGCAGCCTCAAAAGAAGTAAGAAGCAGTTTGTTCTGGAGCCGTCTAGGCCAGGAACACAGATTTAGGTCACCCCGGATTCTATGTTCCCGCCGGGTATCAGTTTGATGAAGTTTGTTCTAAGACAGTCATAAATCAAGGCACTTTTCAAACACATTCCTGGCAACATTAAGTAGGTGGGTACAACAAAGGTAGGGTGGGGTGGGGAGCTCTGCTCTGGCTCTTAGATGTGGAGGACACACTTAGCTTTTTGGTTGGTGGAAACTAGAGTTTGCCAAGTTAACACAGTTCAGAAGTTTCACCAGAGAGAAGGGTGTTAGATCAGACACAGTGGTGGGAAAGCAATGACTAAGCATGCTAGATAGCCCAAGATAAACTGTAATTAGGCTCTGGATCCACAACGTCCCAACATGTCCACAAGTTGTGATCAGTGAATCAGACTTGCAGAAAGTTCAGTGGACAGGGCAGTGTCTTTCTGGGAACGTTTACTCACAGTTCCCCCTGTTGACCAAGTATCGTGTTTTGTGCATGTGTGTAGGGGCAAATATTATTTATTAAATATTAATATCTGAGGTTGCTAGGAAAGGCTTTCTAGGCACTGCTGTAGATGAAACTGAACAGGAAACAGGAGAGGTGTGTTCAAGAGAGAGGAATTGCTAGTAAAGCTGTTAAGGAAAATTTCCTGAATCATTAAAACCTCCTAGTCATTATGATCTTGATCTAATTTACAAAAAGTATTTAATCTCTGTATTTGACATAACATGTGACATATATTTAGAATAATATATTGAAAATTGAAAGACTTACGAACAATGGCCTCATGGAGTGAGAGTAACAAAGGACACAGCCCTTTAAACCACTGAAATTCACGTTTTTAAAAGTTAGGTTAGCAGAGAGTGGTGGCACACACTTTTAAACCCAGAGGCAGGCGGATCTCTGTGAGTTCAAGGCCAGCCTGGTCTACATAGTGAGTTCCAGGACAGCTGGGGCTACAGGGAGACCCTGTCTCAAAAAGACCAAAAAAAATAAATAAATAAAAAAATAAAAGGTTGACTGTTTATTTCCCCTGTACTTATAATTATTTATACACTTTGGCGTCTTACTTCTATTTTGAATATTTAAATTAATTTATTGTCCTTTAATTGGGGGGGCTTGATCTTATACCTATAAGCTTGTGTGTAATGGCTACCTCTTATTCTTAGGAAAAATTGGTCTTTAATATCTAAATGGTCATAACTCATGTGGATACAGACGATCTGTTTTATTATATTGGTATTACATCTGATTTAAGTTAGAAAAGTAAATGGAAAGCCACATTATAGAAGAAACTAGGCAACAATATAGTATTCCTTTTTCTTTTAATAAGATCATCTTTTTTCATGCATTAAATATTAATAGCATTGAGGCTGCAGAGATGGCTCAGTGGTTAAGAGCACTGGCTGCTCTTGCAGAGGACTTGGGTTCAGTTCCCAGCACCCACATGGCGGCTAACAATGGTCCTTAACTCCAGTTCCAGGGGATCTGATGCCCTCTTCTGACCTCCATGGGCATTGTATGACACAGGTGCACCTATGTACATGTAGGCAATACACTCATAAAATAAAAATAAATAAACTATTACAAATATTAATATTAGTGATAGAAACTAGAGATCAGACCTGTTAGAATTTTATAGGTCTTTTAGGCATAACCAACTCTTTTTTAAAATAACAACTTGAGTAGCTTATTTAACAAAAGTAAGCAAAACAAACACTCCAAAGAAAGAATGCAGTGTGCTGCCCAAGGCAGGAAGCAGCCTTATTTTTATTGTAATGGTTAGGAATGGAATTCTAGTCACTGTAGTACTGTCTACTGCCTTTATTAGTAAGACACAAATATTGTTTGTTTTTAAATTCCAGATAATTACACTATAGAACACCCTAATAGCCATTTAAAGTTAAGGTTTAAAAGAAGATGAAGGTTGTTGCTATTGGTGTCCTTTGTATAATCTGATTAAGAAGCATTAACCCAAATATTTGAGTGTCTCTAGAGTAAATGGAGCTTAAGTTACTTTGCTAAGCATCTGAATGTGTTATAGAGCCTTTTTACAATGTTTGATTTATTGTATCTTAACATCAGTAGAAACAGAAGCATAGTAATCCTAATTGGCTGAATGCAGTTAGGCTTTTGTTGTTGTTGCTGTTAATGGGGCAGGGTTTTTTTTGTTTTTGTTTTTTGTTTTGTTTTTGAGACAGGTCTCACTATGCAGCCCTGGCTGGTCTGGAACTCTCCGTGAAGACCAGGCTGGCTTGGAACTCAGATATCTGTCTGTCTCTGCCTCCTGAGTGTTCAGATTAAAGTCATTTGCCACCATACCTAACTTAATAGGAAAAAAATTATTCATTTTGACTATAAGAATTTGGATTTAAAAGATAGAACCCCCCCCAATGGAGGTTCTTTTGATAGATTTAAGATAACTTTTTGTCCATATAAAAGCTAGATTTCAGGGGCTTAGAGCAATGGCTCAGTAGGTCAGCACATGAGGCACTGTGTTTAGTTCACAGCACCCACATCTGGTTGCTCACTACTACCTGGAACTCTAGCTCTAGAGGCTCTTATTCCTGCTTCTGACCTCTGAGGCACCCACACCCATGTGGCATATACTCACATAGATACATCCACATTTAAAACATTATCCTTTTTTATTTAAATTATACTAAGTAGAGATTTCTTTTTTTTTTTTTTTCATACAGGGCCTCCTTGCTGCCCAGCTGGCCTGGAACTCAATATATAGATCAGGCTGGCCTTGAACTCATAGAGATCCACCTGCCTCTGCCTCCTAAGTGCTGGGATTAAAGGCATGTACCACCATGCCAAGCCCTGGAGAAAAAAAAAATTTTTTTTACAAAGACATTGAAAACACTTGAATCTTTTAAACATGAAAACCAGATTTAAGTAGGTAGGGGTTTTGGGTAAGCAAATAGTCATAACAAAACATGACTAATGAAAGAAAATATCCTCATTTATAACTTCATTAAAGTCAGTATTAGCCTTATTTTATCATTTAGATTACACCAAGTGAAACATTAAATATCAGAAACAATTTAATATCTAACTATAACAGGGTTTAGGAAACATAAAAAGTGAGAGAAGCGTTCAGTTACTTGTGGTACTCAATTATCAGGAGCATCTCTGAAGTCCACGTGGATGTGTTCTCAGATGAAGCTGGCACTTGTGAATCCTGAAGTTTTGTGGTACAGGAGTAGATTAGAGTCACCTGGATAATGTCTTTTTCCTCCAGTCAGAATGGAGTCTTGGTTTGTTTCTTTGTTGGTTTGTTTCTATTTTTATTCATGTTTTGTTTTCTTTGGACTGGGCTGGCCTCTATCACAGAGATCTGTCTGCCTCTGCCTCCTCAGTGCTGGGACTAAAGATGTGCCCCACCATGCCCGGCTAGAATGGAGTCTTTGATGTGATGGCCTTTTTTCTTTCATTTGATAAAGTCATGGTTTTATTTACCTTTTGGGTAGGACTGTAACTAATTTTGAATTTTTACTTATAATCTTTAGAAATCCTTAGCAATAGCATATATTTTCCTTAATTTACTATGTAGACCAGGCTGAGCTGGCTTCCAACTCACAGAGATCCACCTGCCTCTGCTTCCTGATTGCTAGCATTAAAGGAGTGTGCCACCATGTCCAGCTAATAAGATAATTTTAAATGATAACCAAGGATGATGTACCAAAAACACAGAAAACATATACAGTATCTTAAATATCATTTATAAATATAGGTAAAACACATTAATAGTCTTGTCTTTTCTTAACCAACTTGAATTATTTGTTAAAGACTTAATAACAGGCACTTTGAAGTTGCTTTTATTTATAAAAGCATTCACTGCCAGGAGTTTAATCCCAGCACTCAAGAGACAGAGGCAGGCAAATCTCTGTGAAATGGAGGCCAGCTTAGTCTACATAGTGAGTTTCAGGCCAGTTGGGGCTACAGGGAGACCCTGTCTCATACACACACACACACACACACACACACACACGCACACACACACGCACACACACAACATAGAGATGAATGAATGCTCTAAATATATTATGATGTAGTGTGACACATTAAGATTATCTGGGGGCTGGAGAGGTTCAGCAGTTAAAAGTGATTACTGCACTTGCAGAAGACCCAGTTTCAGTTTCAATACCAGGGGCTGGAGAGGTTCAGCGGTTAAAAGTGATTACTGCACTTGCAGAAGACCCAGTTTCAGTTTCAATACCATATGGTGGCTCTGGGACTGGTTCTGGTCTTGGTGCCTGTCTCTGTGTCCAGAGTGCTGGTATTAAAGGTGTCTGTCATCAAGCTGGTTATTTAAATGATTTTTTCTTTTTTTTCCTGAGAGGCAGTGGTGCTCAAAAATATCCTTAAAATCCTTAAAGTGCATATATAGACAAAACATATCTAAAAGTACAGAGATAAGTCATTCTTTTAATCCTTGAAATAAAGAGCTTAGCACTTCAGGGGAGGACAATTATTCCTTGGGACAAAGTAATCATCTCTTTAAAAATCAGTTCATACCCCAAGCGGTAGGGACTGAGTTGCAGAGCCAGAGTTGAGACAGGGATCAAGGAGATGGCATCTGGACCAGAGCTGTATGATTATGTGTATCTAATTTTTTAAAAAGTTTTTAAATTAAAAACCTCATGCTAATTCCCAAAGGAAGGTCTAGAACTGTGAGTGTCCCCTGCTGGTCCCACCAAAGTGGTCACACTGATTAAATACCCTGTTGGTCCTTTGTTATTATTTTGCTCTTTAATTGACTTTCTGGACATGTGGCCAGTTGGGGCAGTTGGAGTTGGGATTTTCCCCTTAAAATTTCCAAAAGGAAACCAGGCCAATGTAACAATTTCAATTTACAGGAGCACTTGCTAACCAAGTTGGTACCAAGTAAATGATAAAAAAACATAATCATATGTAAGATAGTTTATTTGTTTGTTTGTTTGTTTATTTGTTTATTATTTATTTTTTAAAGACAGTTTCAGCTGGCCTGTAACTCACTATGAAGACCAGGCTGGCTTCAATGTCACAGAGATCTGCCTGCCTCTGCCCCTGCCTGCAGAGTGCTGGGATTAAAGGCATGTGCTGCCACATCTGGCAATGAGATGGATTTCAAAAACTAGGGATTTGGGGACTGGATATATGGCTCAGTGGTTTAAAGCCATGCCCTTCCAGAGAACCCAGATTGGGTTCCCAGCACCCACATGGCTCATGGTGGCTAACAACCTTAACTCCAGTTCTGGCGCCACCTTCTGGCATCTGCGGTCATTGCATGACACGGGTGTTTCAGGGAGCCTTGCGCCATCTTCTGGCCTCTTAAGACACTGCAACATGGGTGCACTTGCATGACAAACGCTCATGTATAAACAAAAGTAAAACAGCAACAATGAAAAACATATGGGATGTTATGACACTGCTGTTCCAGATAGCTTTGCGCCATCTTCTGGCCTCCAAAGACACTGTAACATGGATGCACTTGCATGACAAATGCTCATACATAAAGATAAAACAAAGATAAAAGATGTGGGGTATTATGACACGGGTGTTTCAGGTAGCCTTGCGCCATCTTCTGGTCTCCGAAGACATTGCAACAGGGGTCCACTTGCATGACATAAAGATAAAACAGCAACAACAAAACAGATATGGGTGTTACTGTTTGTAATTCTCACTGTGAAAAGGAAATTTGCCACAAAAATCTTTAGCAAACATGTTATATCCATTATTTGACATTTAGTCCATGCCTAATAAAATCCTTACATTGAACAGTTTTTTTATTAAGAATATTTTTGATATTCTTATGCAGCACACACCCTTAGTCAATCTCAGCACTTGGGAGGCAGAGGCAGGCAGAGGCAGAGGCAGAGGCAGAGAAATCTCTCAGATCTAGGCCAGCCTGGTTTGCATAGAGTTCTAGCTCAGCTACAGGGAGACTGTCTCAAAAAGACCAAAAACCAAACCAAACCAAACCTTCAAATAAATGTGTGTGTGTGTGTGTGTGTGTGTGTGTGTGTGTGTGTGTGTGGTAGTACACGTCTTTAATATGGGAGGCAGAGGCAGGTGGGATCTATGAGATTAAACCTAGTTTACACAACGAGTTCCAGTCCAGCTGGAGACCCTGTCTCAAACAAACAAACAAATATAAATAAAAAAATAATAAAAACATTTGAAAAAGAAGACATGATTTTTATGTTTCCAATGATTATTATATATTTTTAGAACTGGTTTTGGAAGGAAATCCTTATCAAAATCTATGTGTGTAACATAAATTTTACCTTCTGACTCTAATGAAAGTTGTTTTACATAAACAATTAGTATTTTAAGATTTTGTAAAACAATAGATCAAACGTATCATTTTAGTAAGTTTTAAGCTGTTCAGACTATCCACATTTATAATGCAGTATGTATTTATCAGGCCTTTTAATATATCACTAAAATACCTTATGTAGACCATCCCAGGCAGGCCTGGATCTCACTGCAATCCACCTGCCTCTGCCTGGGATTAGAAGGCTGGAATTAAAGGCGTGTTCCACCATGCCTGGCAAATAAAATTAATTTTAGCAAATGATAAAAATGAATGTAAAAATCTGAAGTGGCCACAGTTTGTTGCATACTTTGGGGGGGGGGAGCATTAGCAACACATGAAGACAATTTTCATAGACACACATGACACCATGAAACTTAGGTGCACCCAGTGAAAAGGGGGGAGGAAGTTTATACCCCATTTCTTTAAGACGTGAACAAAGGCTTTGAGTAGCACAAAGACTGTAAGGAGGAAAGAAGCAGCGTGTCAAAGACCAGGTGAAGACAGGGCAGAAATGGCTGTTCACATGCTGCTTGGATCCAGATGTACTGGGACCAGCTCTTAGGATGCCCCTTGGACAAGCCACGCACCATTCCATCTGACCCAGGAAGAGAGTATGGATCACTCTAGGGGACTTCTATTTTTGGTGCCGGTGGCTCTTAGCAAACACTAAGTAAGTTTCTGGCCAGGAAAACAGAAGCAAAGGAGCCTAAAGTAACACACAAGACATACTTAGCAGGTCAGAGCAGCCACAGGAAAGAGGGCAACTCATAACACTTCAAGATGATCCCAGCAGGAGATCCCAGAAATGTTAGCTCCATGCGGTCACCCTTAGCCAAAGGAGTTCCCCGAGGCTTTAGGGACCTGCACTCAGGTCAAATTGGGATTTGTGGCTTCAATGCAGAAAGGAATTTTAAGCCTAGATGGCATAAAAAAAGATATTTTAATGTAGGCTTAAATTTGAGAGTTAAAAAGGGCAGCTCAAGGGAAAAAAAAAAATCAGACATTTTAGTGTCAGTAGGGTTTCCCAAAGGAAAGCAGTCTTTAAATGGGAATTTTTAATTATCACAGAGGCTCTCTGGTTTATTCCCTCTAGCTTTTATCTTAAATCAACCATAACCTTCTTCTTTGATATAGAATTGATCTGTTTAGAAATAAAGGATGGGGGTTGGAGAGATGGCTCAGCTGTTAAGAACACTGACTGCTCTTGAAGAGGACTGGGATTTGGTTCCCAGCATCCATAAGGCAGCTAACAATCATCTGTAACTCCAGTTCCCTGGGGTACGACACCCTCTTCTGGCCTCTGTAATGCACACACGGGTACCCTTGCATGCAGGCAAAACACTCACATACATAAAATATAATTAAATGAATGAATTAATTAGCAACAACTGAAAAAGAGATAAGAATGAAGAGGAAAGGCCAGAGAAAGCAATGAGAATGTGGGTTATTCTTGGGATTTATCTTTAGTTTTGATATAGCCTCTAAATTGTTAAAACTCATTTCTTAAGCCGGGCATGGTGACACACACCTTTAGTCCCAGCACTCAGGAGGCAGAGGCAGGTGGATCTCTGTGAGTTCAAGGCCAGCCTGGTCTACAAAGAGAGTTCCAGATGAGCTGAGGCTACAGGGAGACACTGTCTCAAAAAGACCAAAAACAAAACAAAAATCAATTTCTTATGCCAGGCTTGATGGCACAAGCCTTTAATTCTAGCACCAGGGAGGTAGAGGCAGGTGGATCTCTGTGAGTTCCAGGCCAGCCAGGATACAGGGAGACCCTGTCTCAAAAAACCCAAACAAGCAAAAAGTAATTTCCCATTTATTTATTTATTTTTTATAGGTTTTTTTTTTTTTTTTTTTTTTTTTGAGACAGGATCTCTCTATAGTCCGAGCTGGACTGGAACTTGCTGTGTAGACCAGACTGGCCCCAATCTCACAGAGGTCTACCTCCCAAGTGCTGGGTTTAAAAGCATATGCCACCACATCCAGCTTTCCTAATTTATTTTTAATATTTCTTTTTAATTCATATAGGTTTTAGAGCTCTTATTAATTTTTGTAAGTTATAAATTTTATCATTTTTAATTAGATGATTTTACATTTCACTTAAAGCAAGCTGCCCACTGTGATTTATTTATTTATTTTTTTGAAACAGAGTTCCACTGTGTAGCCCTGGCTGGCTGAAACCAACTATATAGACCAGGCTAGCCCCCGACTTGGATCTGCTTGCCTTTGCTTCCTCTGTGCTGGTATTAAAGATATGCATCACTATGCCCAGCCCATCTGTGATTCTTTTTAAAAAATTTTTATTGGGGTTAGAGAGATAGTACAACAATTAAGAGCACTGGATGCTGTTGCAGAGAACTTGGGCTTACTTTCCTGCACCCGCATGGTGGCATACATGCCCTCTTCTGGTCTCTTCAGTCATTGCACGGCATGTATCCACTTACATACATGCAGGTAAAACACTCATACACAGAAAATTAATATAAATAAAAATTTATTGCCTAGTACTTTTAGTGAAGCATGAAAAACAAGCCAATTTAGGGGTAGGAAATGTCAACTTATCTTTAGTTAGATTTTTCCTGATTTATTATTTATATTTACTTATTATTTTTTACATTATAGGTTGAGGTAGCATAGTAATCAAACATAAAACCAGCTGGAGAAAAAAAGGCCTGTTTGGTTTTCTCCAAACATTTCCCTGTTCAATATGGGAGACGTGTGGAGCGGGGAGGGAGACTGATGGTAAGTTTAACAAACAAATCCAAAATGCCTTCAGTGATCTGAAAACAAGCCTGCCCCCCTCCCCAGTGCTGTCAAAGCAAACAGATACCTTAATCAAACACTTCGAAAGCCAGCCAGAGACAACAACAAAAATGTATTTACCAAATAAGATTCTTACCAACCAGCTTAGAATAAACAAATGGACCAGACAAAGGGAGGTCTGAATGAGTGCTCTACCTTGCTTTCATCCAGGTGACTCCTTAAAGTGATCCAAGTAGATCATTCTTGGGGCCCCAGGATGTGAGGCCAATAGCTGTCAAAGCAAAAACAAAATTCTCACATCAAAGGGGATAAGAGATAGTTTATTCTGGAGCCAAATATGAGTGATCATGGTCTGGGAGCACGGATTCAAGTTACCCCAAATTCCATGTTCCCACCCAGTAACAGATTGATGGAGTTTTTTTTTTAATTTATTGCGAATTTCATACATGCATATAAGGTGTTTTGATCAAATCCATGCCCACTTCCTCCCCTCCAACTCCTCCCATATCTCCCCATCACTTTTTTTCTGACAACTTCAGGTACTCCATCTTTTTTTGTGTGTGTGGGGGGGCTTTTTGCTACTCTAACATTACCCCCCTCTGAAGAGGTAACTCTAAGATCTTTTAGGGTTAGATAAGAACTCCCAAATACTTTTGGCATTTTTGGCCTTTGGAACAGAGTATGTTGCTAAGAGGCCCAAGGACATTTTGACTTTTAGCTAAGAAACTGGCTACATTTCTTTGGGGTCTTTTTACCCTAACTGCCTAGCCAATTCCTACCTCCTATTCACACTATCCTCTGAAGCGGTTACCCAAATTGCTGATAGGGAATTGGGACGCAGACCACTCTGGCTTCATCCATGCTGAACAGGGATGCAGGGTGAGGCAATTGGAGTACCCCTTCAGTGGGTCTATCTAAAAGACTCTCAAATTGCATAACTCTTATCTGTAGGGAGAAAAGAAAATCCTTGACTGGTGCCTAGGAAATGTGAAGGAGATGTAAAGGCAAGAGTAGTTAGCATTATAAGTTCTAGATAGGGCATCAGAAAAAAATTCAGAATAGGACAAATTTCAAATGTTCATATCAGAGTCCACTGGAGTTTGACGAGAACTTCCAAAAGCATCTCTATTGGGTTCCTCCTCATTTTTCTTTTGTCTGCCAAGGGTGGACTCAGGAGTGATAGACTCAGGATTTGTTTTCAGGCACTTTGATAGCTGTTGGAGTGGGAAGAATCAGTGTCAGTTCCCTCTCAAAGGCTTCTAGATAGGGGGAGAAAACAAATTTAGCCATCATTTTAGAACAATAGCTGGTTGTCTCCCTTAGCTACAGGTGGGCACTACAGTATTGCAGACCAAGATTTGAAGTCTTACATCCGAGCAGCATTTTCTGCTTAGAAACAAAATCATCAATGAGAAATAATTGTCTAAATAACATTTTATATGAACTTAAGCCTAATGTCTGGGAAGTGTAATCCCTTGAACTCTTAAAGAAATATACTAATCACTTTAATCTTTGGTTATACTTTCCTTTTGGGTGTTTAAGACCATACAGTTGTCCCAGATAAACCAATTTATTTTTACTCTTAAGGTCATTTGAGGATCTGTTCCTCAGAGGTCACATGGGCTTGGGAGGAGCGTCTGGCTCCTTTCTTTTACCAGTTCCATCCATGTGACGATAAGTCAAAGGTCCTACTCGACCATGGCTGACATCACTTAGAAGCATGGAGGAAATGTTTCCTCTGTGTTGACCCTCCTCTTTG
>NW_008331504.1:382434-399294 GCF_000622305.1 Nannospalax galili
ATTTTTTAAAAATATTTAATTTATTTATTATTTGTTTTATGTGTATGAGTGTTATGCCTGCATGTAGGTAAGTGCACCCATGTCATGCAATGCCCGTGGAGGACAGAAGAGGCTGTCGGATCCCCTGGAACTGGAGTTGCAGACAGTTGTTAGCTGCCATGTGGGTGCTAGGATTCAAACCCAGGTTTTCTGCAAGAGCAGTCAGTGTTCTTAACCGCTGAGCCGTCTCTCCAGCCCCCACTCTGGTACTTTTAATTACCATGTGCTGTGTAGATAAAGCTTAGTCAAAAACCAAGCATTCTCAAATGAACCTTGACTAGACATACATTTTGTTCCTTAATGATCAAGTTTTTATAGTAACAGAACAAAGGAAAAAAATTAAGATGCTTTTCAAATATGTTGGTGGAAACATTAGGTGGTAGTTATAGCACAGGGGGTGGGGTGGGGGCTCTGCTCTCTCAATGCTATCTGAGGACACAGTCAACTTTCTAGTTGCTGGAAATTAGAGTCTGCTAAGGTAATACATTTTAGGTTTCACCTGATAGTGACAAGGATATTTGGTCAGACATAGATGTGGGAAAGGAATGGCTTAAGGGCTAGACAACCCAAGATAAATTGTAATTAGGCTCTGGACCTGCAACATTTCAACCTGTCCACAATCTTTGAAGTTCTAATCAGTCAACCAGCCTTGCAGAAGGTTCAGTGAAAGGTACATCATCTTTCTGAGAACTTTCTTTTACAAATTAAAGCAAGGAGCTGGGTGTGGTGGTAGATGTCTTTAATCCCAGTACTTGGGAGGCAGAGGTGGGTGAATCTCTGTGAGATCCAGGCCAGCCTGCTCTACATAGAGTGTTCTAGGTCAGCTGGGGCTACAGGGAGACCCTGTCTCAAAAAGAACAAAACAAAACACTCTCTCTCTCTCTCTCTCTCTCTCTCTCTCTTAAGCAAGAGCACACTAATCTGTATTCAAGAAGTGACAATTACTAATGTTCTTATTCCTAAAGAAGAAGCTGTGAACGAAGCAAGGTGACTTTCTGATCTCGTCCATTTTGTGCATCAGGGACTTAGTAAGGACTATATTTAGGTTGGTTTGTAGGAGGAAAAGTACACAGAAGATATTTTTTTCTTTTTAAAAAATTAAAAAATTACACTTATTTTATGTGTGTGTGTGGTGATAAGAGGACAGCTTATGGGAGTCAGTTCTCTCCTCCACCATGTTGGTCCTGGGGACCAAACTCTGGTCCTCAGGTTTGGTAGCAGGAAACAATTTTACCTACTGAGCTATCTTGCCAGCCCAGAAAAATGTTTCAAAGGGGCTAGAGAGATGGCTCAGTGGTTAAGACAGACAAGCGATGTCACTGGGAATTAGTCCATGGATGGGAAAAATTAAAGAGCCAGCTTGCAGTGATGAATGGGAGACCAAGAGGAGCCCCTAAGAATGCATCTACTGGGTAGTTGCAGAGATGTGGGCAGGGGCGTGGCGAGTTGAAGAACAGCAGCTTGGGCCAGTGTCATGATGAAATTAGAGCCACCATCTGAAGCCATGAGTCTACTCCACAGTCCATAACAGGTGTGGTGGGGCAATGTTGCCTGCCTACATAGGAATGAGCACTTACCAGAGTCACCTATCTAGCCACAAATCAGAAGCACTTAAGATTTGATGAATTTACTTAGCATTTTAAATTTGATTAAGAAGCATGTATGGAGCTAGGGCTGTAGCTCAGTTGGTAGAGTGCTTGTCTAGCCTAGATGAAAACCTGGGTTCAAATCCCCAGCACCAGCATCACTGGGTGTGATGGTGTATGCCTGTAATCCCAGCACCTGAGAATTGGTAGGAGGTTCAAAAGTTCAAGGTCACCCTCAGCTATGTAGTAAGTCAAGGCCAGTCTAGGATACATGATACCTTGCCAGAGAGAGAGATGTTTTCATAAAAAGCAAACTCTGGGCCAGATGTGGGGGCTCACACTTTTCAAGTGTCAGAGGCAGGCAGATCTCTGTAAGTTCAAGACTAAGATGATCTACATAGTGAGTTCCAGGCCAGCCAGGGCTGCATAGTGAATGCCTGCCTCCCCCCCCACCGAAAAAAAACAAACAAAAAACAAAAAACCCTCACCAAAATCCTATTTAATCGTCATGTTGTTCCTTTGCATTATGTGCATGAGGCTGGAAGAAGGTATCAGATCTCCTGGAAGTGGAGTTACAGGGTGGGGTTAGCCACCATGTGGTGCTGAGAACCGAACCTGGGTTCTCTGCAAGAGCAGTCAGTGCTCTTAAGCACTGAGCTACCTCTCCAGCACCTCTTCTATTTTTTTGTTCTTGTTTTACACACACACACACACACACACACACACACACACACACACACTTGTACATAAAAATGAGTTTTGCTGGGTGTGGTAGAGCACGCCTTTAATCCCAGAAGAAAATACTAATAAAACTCATTTTTTGTTTTTGTTTGACACAGGGTCTTCCTGTAGCTCCAGCTGGCCTGGAACTCCCTATGTAGACCAGGCTGGCCTTGAACTCAGAGATTTGCCTGCCTCTGCCTCCCAAGTGCTGGGATTAAAGACGTGCGACACCACGCAGCACATACTGACTTTTTCATTCTTTTCCTCTTGCTTGTGATGTCTTTCCCAGGGTGTACACACCTTCAGTGCCACCAATTGCTGCGGCCTTTAGGGTCTATTTAAAAAAAAAAAAAACGTGTGTGAGTGTTTTGCTTGTCTATATTTAAGTACATCATGTGAGGAATGCTTGCCACCTGTGGAGGCTAGAAGAGGACATGGAATCCCCTGGAAGTGGAGGTATGGACAGCTGTTAGCCACATGGGTGCTGGGAACTAAACCTGGGTTTTCTGTAAGAGCAGCCAGTGCTCTTACCTGGAGGAGCCATCTCTTCAGTAGGATGTACTTTTAAAATGTTTGCTAGCCCATCTCCTACATTGTCTGCTACAGATTTTAGGGGTTTGTCTTTCATCATAATGTTCAGTCTTTAAAGATCTCTAGCTTCCATTTCCCAAGCAAGAGATCTTTTCCTCATCTTGAAAAATTGTTACCGTCAAGAAATTGTTTGAGTAGTGTAATTTCTTTTTTGAAAAAATTATTTAATAGGGTGCTGGAGAGATGGCTTAGCAGTTAAGAACACTGGTTGTTCTTGCAGAAGTCCCGGGTTCGAATCCCAGCACCCACATGGCAGCTGGAGCTGGAAATACTCCAGTTCCCAGGGGATCCAACAGCCTCTTCTGTCCTCCGTGGGCATTGCATGACACGGGTGCACTTACCTACATGCAGGCAATACACGCATACACATAAAAAAAATAATAAATTAAAAAATGATTTAATAATCACATAACTAGAAGCATTTCATTACAACAGCATTGACATAGTCAATAACAGTTTCCAGAACAAAGATGCATCTTTTTCAAAATTGGCTGTAAATTTTTAGGCTCACAGTGTTGAATTAATACAGTTATATATTATTATATTCAGTATAAACCCTGTAAGACATAAAATTGAATGAGGTTTTAACCTTTAAAAAAGATCTCTATTTCATTTTAAAATATACTGTTTTATACAGAAAAACTCATTTTTAATGCAACGAACATTTAGATGTTTGGTGTCTCTAACCTTTCTGATTATTACTAGTCACAGTCGGTTACTTTCTGAGCTCCTTGGCATCTGAGCATGGATATAAAGTCATCAGGTAGATTTCAATGGTAATGTTTTTCATATCTACTAATTAACATGAAGCAAAATTTTAGAGTAGTATAATTTCTTTCTTGATGTGATAGAGTGCTTATACCATGTATGGGTTCTATAGCACATGGTATGGTAGCTTTCTGGAACTGTAAGAACTACTATTTTTTTTTTTTTTTTTTTTAGTCTTTTTGAGCCACAGTCTCCCTGTAGCCCCAGCTGGCCTGGAACTTGCTATGTAGCCCAGGCTGGCCTCAACCTCACAACCACCCGCCTGCCTCTGCCTCCCAAGTGCTGGGATTAAAGGGATGTCACACCATGCCTGGAAAGAAACACTCTTTTAAGCGGGTGGAGAGATGGAGGACCTGGGTTTGGTTCCCAGCACCCATATGGTAGCTAACAACTGTCCATAACTCCAATTCCAGGGGATCTGATTCCCTCTTCTGACCTCCAGGGGCATTGTATGATATGGGTGCACTCACGCATGAAGGCACTCATACAAATAAAAAAATAAAAAAATGAAATATTTAAGAAATAGAGAAATACTTTTTTTTTTTTTTTTTTTTTTTTTTTTTTGTCTTTTGAGACAGGGTCTCCCTACAGCCCCAGCTGTCCTGGAACTCACTGTGTAGACCAGGCTGGCCTTGAACTCACAGAGATCCACCTGCCTCTGCCTCCTGAGTGCTGGGATTAAAGGCGTGTGCCACCACGTCCAGTGAGAAATACTATTTTAAAAAGATATAATCACTAGGGAAGTTCCTACCAGCTGCATGAGGGCCTGTTGGGTCACAGAAAGGCATAACTTTCCCTTTCTCTTCCCTTTCGTCCTCTGTAGCAGTGCTGGCCAGAGCTGAAGTGTACTTTTCTTGGTACTCTGGGTTTTCTAACTCTTTCTTTGAAGACCCCTTCCTCCATTTGCCATGGGACTGACCTGCATGCCTAATGCAAGTGATCTCTCTCTCTCTCTCTCTCTCTCTCTCTCTCTCTCACTCTTCCTACTCTTAAGTATCTACTTATGAATTTATAATAAACTCTCTAAAACTAAAAATAACAAAGTAATACTAAAAACTTTTCAAGTTGATTAAAAAAAGAGTTTTAATTAAAAAAATTGTGTGTGCCTGTATGTCTGCGTGTGGGTTTATGCATATGCATTAAGTACCTGGGAGGTGGGAAGAGGGTGTGGAGTCATCTACAAGAGCAATACACAGGAGAGTTGAGCAGTGTCTCCAAGCCCTCTTTACAAGGCCCTAGCATACAAGCAGCATAGCATGTTCTTAAGCCACTAACTTCTTTCCTCTCTTACTTTTGGACCTCTCATGCGTTCAGTAGTTTTGCTAAAGGGGAATTTTATCGAAGGGCATGGGATCCTACCACACATATACAGAAAACAGACATAGTTGTTATCTTCCTAATGTTATTCAGGTGACTTCTAAAGCTGAAAGGATGTTTTTGTTTTTGTTTGTTTGGTTGGTTTTTTTTTTTTTGGTTTGTTTCTGTTTTGACAGTCACCACGGCATCAAGTTTCTTATTCCAATAACACCGAGAAAGTCGAAGAGTGGTAGGGGGAGAGGAGGTTTGCCTGCCTTCCAGGAGGTATTTACCCACATGTTCCCCACTGAATGAACTCCACTTCGTTGTGGATCCAAATACACCTCTTGTGTTAAGTTGGGATTTTTGGATATCTGTATTTTCACTCTGAAAAAAGATAAATTGTGTGGCGTGTGTCCTGCCTGCTGTAGACTCCACAGCCGCGCCAGTCGCTGTGGAGGGCGATCCCGCTGCCTTAGAACCCTGGGATAAATAGAAACAGTTTCGAGGGTTAGCGTCCAGCGATGAGACTCAGTGGATGCTGGGAGCTTCTTTCAGGCGGCACTGTGGGGGCAGTCCCGAGATGTCGGCTGAGGATGCATGGGCTCAATGTAATTTGGAGCAGGGACGTGGGGCTGCCCCAGAGGACGGGCACTGCAGCCTAGGGTTTGTCCACGGCTTAGATGACTTCCTTCAGAGCCTTGCTTGAGAGTCCATCACTTAGCTCAGGCGGGTGCTGCTGTTGCAGGGGTATCTGCCAGGAGTCGAAACGCACTGGGGAGGGTTGGACGCCAGTATTGGAGCGAAGGTCTGGTGGTGAAACCCAACTTCGTTGACCCGCAAGTAGGCCTTGGCAACAAACACGGGGTGCCGGTCACCTGGGATTCCTCAAGCACGTGGTGCCCCTTCCTGTGCTCCACCTGCTGGGGATACTGGATCTCCAGTAAAGGGTTCCATAAGGCACAACCGCATGGTTAGCACTCCGGACCACAGGCAGAGGTGGGTAGTGGGGATAAATCTGTTTGCCAGAGGTGGAAGGACGTGCACACCGCAAAAATTTTCGGACAGGGCGCCCTATTCCTTGGCCCTCTGAAGGCCGGCAACCGTGCGTTCCTGAATCTCATTCCGTTACCGCGCTCCCTCCATGATAGCGAGGAAGTTGGAGCCCTGTGGTGGGGCCGAAAGAACCAGATAGTGACTTTCTATGCACGCCTTCAACTCTCAGAGGGCACTTGTCGCTGTCCTGGGCTTGGCTGACCTGGAAGAGTCGTTGCTTCGAGTACAGTCAGTTGTGTTTCCTGGGGAATGCGGACTGATATAGCACGTTAGACTCCTCGCTTACCACCTTCCTGTCTGCAACCACAGGTTCTAATTTCGTAATGAGATGTAGGTGTGGTCCTCGGTCCTTGAGGCAGCTCTCCAGACTTTAAATATCCTGTTTGTTCCATTTCAGTTCCATGGAAGTGGACACTATGCAGTCTTATAGCTGTGGCAGACTGAAGGCACCTGGCAGATGCTCAGATGTTCCTTAACTAAATGAAGAGCCGTTTGTGTTTTATGTTCCCAGACTGTACATTTAAATGGAAGTGCCTCTGACTTCACATCCATTTTAGAGTGGCTTCTTCCTCTGTGTGTAATATAAAGTGTTCTCCTTTTTTCTAGGCCTGTTCCATGTGGATTCTGCAGGGATGACAAACCCACTTTCTTCCTTTCCCTGGTAGTTCCTGTACAGTGCACGGGAAGTGAAATTTCCTGACTTTGGAGAAACAGCCTCAGACAGCCTCAGTCTGGGGACTGGTCCTTGAACATCTTTCCCTGACCACTCTGGGGAGTGAGCCTCATTGTCTGCGAGGTTGAAAACCTCCCTCAGCTGTGAGCAAGTTGGGACACCACCTTCTGTGGCAGGACTCTGATAAATCTCAGGCTCTAGCTACCCTTGGTTGCCTGCATGTAAGCAGTCACAGAAGCTGTTGTGCATGTGTGCAGTCCCCTTCATTGACTCAGGCCACTGGTAAATTTGAATCTCAGGATGCTGTGGGCAGAAGTGTTCAGATTTCTCCTCCTAGTAATCGGTGTGTTTATGATCTTTGCTATCCTCGGTGAAATGGGTCTCCTTCCCTGGAAGTGGTAATAACCGAACAAAATCCATATACAGTAAGCTTGTCCGTACTGACAGAACGATGGCTTCCGGCCGAAGAGGAAAAGGCAATCAGCCCCGATACTCAACCCAGGAGGACCCCAACTTGGGGATCCAGAGGCTAGATAAACAGCTGGATGTTCTATGGGGGAAGAGGAGCGACAAGTGGGACGTATACCACCTCCCTGCAGATGTGAATGAATTGGCTTCGTGGATTGAAGCTGAGAGAAAGGAATGCGGAAACGGGGGAGCCCGAAAGACCATCCCTTGGTTGCTGGGCGCGTATGTGATAGCCCATTCCCGCAGGCGGAGAACCGAGGAGATGGGAACCCAGACAGGCCCTGAGACAACTGAGAGTGTGCGGGACAGAGGCACCCAGACGGTCTCTGAGGCCCTGGAGAAGAAACCAGCACAGGTGGTGCCGCAAGCAAGCGCGGAAAAAGTAGCCACGCAAAGCAAACGCGTCCAAACGCACTTCTTCACAGAAAGGGAGATCAGCCATCTCAAGGCTCACTACGGGCAAAAACCAGGAGAGGACTTGCTGACTTGGCTGTCTCGGGTGGTTGATGAGGGCGGACAGAACGTGCTGCTCTCCCAGAAGGAGTGGCGCAGCTTGGAAGGTCTGGCTCTGGATCCAGTGCTGCAGCGCACGTTGGGCGGCGTTATCCAGCAGAGCTCACCCACCGACCGCCAGTCCTACAAACCTTTCCTTATTTGGCTGACTTCAAGCATTCTCGCCTCCTACCCGACTCAGGGTGATTTGCCCAAGCTTCCGATGCGCCGCTGGAGAACGGAGGCGGAGGCTGTCACAGCCTTGCGCAGAGTGGCAGTGGGAGCCTGGCTGTACAACCCCGAGAAGGCGGAGCTGGACAACACGCAGCTGTCAAAAGGCAACATCGATGACTTCATAGAGCAAGGCCCGCGGCCCTGGCGCAATCAGTTGATTTTACTTCTTCCCCCTGGAATTGCGCTTCACAAGGCCACCGAAAAGCTCGCCAGTCATCTGCCAGGATGGCAGTTGAACGAAGATCAAATCTCCCAAACAGAGGTAACGAAAATGCCAAAAGCTAAACCAGGAAGCCGATCCAGGAGCTGGTACAGGGGGCTGCCCCCTGGTGCTCCCACTCGCCGTTCCATGTGGATCTGGATGATGCAGCGAGGGGTTCCTAAGGAAGAGATTGACGGCCTTCCTACTTCTGAAATATACCACCGGTACCGCGCAGAGGGAGGCCCTAACAGACCGCGGCATCACCGTACCCACACGGTCCAGGAGGAAGACTGGGGGAAGGAAATCCGCGCACAAGCAGAGGCGGTGGCGTCATCCTCAGCTTCACCCCGAGAGCCATCTTCCCACGTGCAGGCACCCAGATCTTTTTACTCAGGCATCTCCAAACAAGCATAGAGGTGGGGCCAAGGTCTCCACATGCCCCCTGGAGACCGGAGGCCTTATATACCCGTTAGAGTGGATATAGGTGATGGATCTTTGACCTACATGGCATTGCTGGACATCGAAGCCCCTGTGACTGTAATTCCTGGTCCTGCAGAAGGACATGGACATCAGACGACTTTGAGGGGTTCAGGAGGAAACAAGGGGATACTAGGCAGGAGGGTGCTTGCTTGTTTATGGGTGGGACCTTTTGGCCCATTCGATGTGCAGGTGATGGTATTTCCTTCTGCCGAGTGTATCATAGGCACCGATCTCTTGATGAAGTGCACTGTTCCGAGACGCTTACTGGGCTATGCCCCAACTAAAAGAAATATTTTAGCTATCAAAGTGGGACGGGTCTGTAAGCAAGAACCTCCGTGTCTCCCCAAACCTCATTCCGTGGTACAACAAAAACAGTGCAGTATCCCCGAGGGGGAGAAGGAAGCCACGCTCCTCATCCAGGACCTAGTTCAAGCAGGAGTGCTGCAATCCACTGCCTCCAGTTTTAACAGTCCAGTTTGCCCAATTAAGAAATCCAACGGGGCCTGGCGATTGACAATTGACTATCAAGAACTCAATGCCGTAGTAGACCCATTGTCGCCAGCAGTCCCAGATATCATTGCAGTGATGAAACGCATCAAAGAGACCTCTGGGACGTGGTACGCAGCCATCAATCTGGCTAATGCCTTCTTCTCCATCCCTCTGAGGGAAGAAGATCGGCAGCAGTTTGCATTCACTTGGCAAGGCTTGCAGTACACATTCACAGTGCTGCCACAAGGATATGTGAACTCCCCTGCCGTCTGCCACCAGTGGGTGGGATGGGACCTGGCTGCTGTGTCTTTGCCCAAAGGAGTGCTGTGCATCCATTACATAGATGATATCCTCATTGTGGCCCATGATGAGCAGACCACACGAGAAGCCTTGGACTTGACCATGGCAGGAATGCTACAAGCAGGCTGGGTAGTGAACCCCAACAAAATCCAGGAACCAAACCAACAGGTCACCTTTTTAGGCTCTATCTGGACTGGAGGGCAACGCCAAATTCCAGATCCTGTGCGTCAAAAACTGTTAGCATTGAACCGACCAACTATGAAAGAGGAGGTCCAACATCTGATTCGACTTTTTGGGTATTGGAGCCAACACATACCTCATCTGGGCATTCTGTTGGACCCTCTCCATCAGATAATAAAAAAAACAGCTGTTTTCCACTGGGGACACAGGGAGGATGAGGCTGTACAGGCTTTACAACAAGCCATCACTCAGTCAGTGCCCCTGGGGCCACTAGAGCCTACTTGTCCTTTTGAATTGCAAGTCTCAGTATTGGGAGAGGATGCTGACTGGAGCCTCTGGCAAAGGGGAAAGGCTACTGGTATCCGACGACCCCTGGGTTTCTGGACTCAAAGGCTCCCCAAAACAACAACTCACTATACCCCTTTTGAAAAGCAGCTTTTTGCCTGTTACTGGGCTCTGATGGAAACGGAAAGGCTGACCCAGGATGCTGAGGTTGTTCTCCAACCAGAAATCCCCATCTTGTCCTGGGTGAACAGAAGCCTAGACTCAAGGGTGGGGTCAGCTCAGCCGAGCAGCATCATCAAATGGAAATGGTACATCCAGTACCGGGCCCAGTCAGAAGGGGGTGTGTGTAAGCTGCACGAAATGGTGCCCAGCCACCCTGCGGACGGAGCAATGCTTGTTTTACCCGGGAAACTGCCACCACCCATCGCTGCATGGGGTCCACAGTTAGAGGATGCAGACTCTTACTCCTTCTGTTGGTTCACAGATGGCTCAGTCAAACTGAAGCCTCAAGGGGTGAAATGGGCAGCAGCAGCTGTCAACCTGAAAACGGGGGACATTGTTACTGACAGTGGAGAGGGCCGCAGTGCCCAGTGGGCTGAACTATATGCAGTGTGGCTAGCGGTGACCCACACCCCTGACAATGAGCCGTGCTACATCTTTACTGACTCTTGGGCAGTAGCCAGTGGCCTGGCAGTGTGGTCAGGAGCTTGGCAACGGGACAGTTGGACTGTCAAAGGCAGCCCTGTCTGGGGTGCTACAATCTGGCAGAAACTGACAACCCGTTCAGATCTGTTTGTCACTCATGTTAATTGTTACAAGAAGGGTCTCCACATCAAAGGTGGTCTGCAGAAGGAAGGACAGATTTGCATTGATGAATTAGAAATGCCGGACTTCAGAGATGTGGCGGACATTGCCCGAAGTGCCTCAGTAGCATTTTGGGTACATCAACGAACGGGCCATGCCAATACCACTGCCATGACACAGTGGGCCCGGGATCGAGGAATTGCTCTTCCATATTTGGAAGCCACCATTGCCTTTAGGAACTGTGAGTCTTGTCAACTTCAGGTTTGTGCACAGAAAGGACAGTTGGGATGCCTTCCCCAAGGAGCTGCCCCCATACGTGCTTGGCATCTGGACTATATAGGACCTTTGCCCAACTCCCAAGGGTATCAGTATGCCCTTACAGCCGTTGACACACATTCTGGATACGGACTGGCTTTCCCAGTACAGCGCCCAACCTCGTCCAACACCGTGACTGCACTAGAAAACAGACTGTGCCGCATCTTTGGATACCCTAGTGCCATCCAGACGGGTCAGGCTCCAGCATTCGTTACTGAAGCCACCCAGTTGTGGGCTCGAATGCATGGGATCCGTTGGACCCTCCATGTGCCCTTCCGCCCTCCAACAACAAGGAAACCAGAAAGCTTCAAAGAACGACTGAAGGATGCCTTGAAGAAGGGACACCCAGAAGGAACTTTCCAGGGGTGGACTACACGATTGTCCAGGACCCTCTGGATCTTAAATACCTCAGTCCCACACAAAGGAAGCAGAGCTCTGGGTCGCCTAAGGGAGCCGCCTGTAGATGG
The DNA here is from genome assembly GCF_000622305.1 of Nannospalax galili. NCBI lineage: Eukaryota > Metazoa > Chordata > Mammalia > Rodentia > Spalacidae > Nannospalax > Nannospalax galili. The sequence goes on from NW_008331504.1 coordinate 393,883, forward strand.
CACAGTGGAAGGAGTCCTGAGGCTGAGGGTCCGAGTGGTGGACAGGAAGGCACAGAAGGGGGTTGTGAATGCTGACCGGGAGGCGGATAGGGAACCCACTCGGGTTTGGGACCTAGACTTTCTTGATATTCCTGATAGAACCTCTTACCAATCTTTTTTCCCACTACAGCCATCTGAACGCTTCCCAGGATGGTGGGAGGTGCGGGCTGCTTGGTGGACGTTAACATCAGGCGATTCTAATCTTGAAGTGCTGACCCCACGGGGTGCTGTGGTCCAGTGGACAGGGCCCACTGGTCCCATGGGTGTAGTCAGTGACCTGATGGGGAGACGAGTGGCTTTGGTGGGTCCTCCTGTGCCTCCAGGGCACATCCTGGGCTATCTGAGAGGAGTGGAAGGGGTCCCACCCATGGGACCTTCTGATTATGTTGGCAGAAAGGTGTGGATTAGAGGGACCTCAGGGTGGCAGCCAGGGGAAGTGGTGGCGGAAGGACAGGGACAGACAGAATGGGTCACCACACCAATGGGACCCAGCCCTTATCTGATAGGTCGGGAACACCTGAGATCCCGGGAGGGGCGGGGGATGAGGCACTAATTTGTCAGTTTGTTCTTTCTGCAGGAGCACAGTGGCAGAGGCCCTGGAGCATAAAACCTTTGAGTTGGGGTCACTGTAGGAAACCCAACAAGGTGTAAGATTATCACCCTTGACCTCATCCTGTCACCAACCTGAGTGACTCCATTACCCTGCCAGGGGTCCATGTCACTGGCACCCTAACACCATGCTGTCCACCAACAGAACCCAAGCCCTGAATTGTTAAGTGAGAATGTGGCACCCACCACATGGGAAGGTGCCAGAAGTTTCAGATGTAAGGTTTCAAAATGTCACAATCCGCTAAAAAACCATAGTGGGCTGTTTTCTGCTGTGCCACCATCCTTTGACTCCCTGGAGAAGTGCTCTCTGTCCCCAAGACCCAGATTCTTCCCATTCATTGTGCCTGTAGCTCTCGGTGTATTGTATTGTGTTGCTAGGAATCCAATATCCTGAGTTAGGGATGTGCTGCCCCAGACAGCCTCAGCGTGGTTCCTGTGTTCACTAGAAGCAGGGTGTTGTCAGCACGTTCCCCGTGAGTCTTGTTGCCCCGGCAGTCTCTGTAACCCAAGGCAAGATGCCAGTTGCCATCTCTCAGTGGCAGTTCGAGTGGGGTATGTGTAGTTGAGACTCCATCCGTCATGGCAACTTTTTGAGCCTTGGGTGGGGGCCAGCTTTCTAGATGAATCTTAGGCTTTTGTTGTTCCTTGTGGCCTTCTGTAAGTAATAAACCTGCTTCATATAACGGTGGTGTGTGAGTGGTCTATCTCAGTGGATTTGTAAAATGGAAGCCCAGGATGGACTAGCAAAAGTGCTCAGAATCCTGTTCCCAGTGAGGGTATAATTGTCATCTTTACTAGTGAACTCCTTGGTTCAATTCAACTGATAATCTTTGATCTTATGTTCCTTGTCTTCTTGGTATTTAAACTTAAAAAAATTATTAGCCCTTATTATTTTTTAAGGTATGGTCTTACTATGTAGCCCTGGCTAGCCTGGAACTAATTGTGTAGACCAGGCTAGCTTTGAACTCACAGAAGTCCTGCCTCTGCCTCTTGAGTGTTAGGATTAAAGGTGTGGGCCAGCATGCCCGGCCTGAACCTTTAGTTTTATCCTGTCTCTACTGACATCAGCAGTCCAGAGCTTGTCTGAGTCTGACCTCTGCAGCTGGTACCCAAGGCACATATTTGAAACCGAGTACTTAACACCCTTCTCATCCACAGGCACACAAATAATAATAATAATAATAATAATAATTATTATTATTATTTATTTATTTATTTTTTGGTCTTTTTGAGACAGGGTCTCCCTGTAGCCCCAGCTGACCTGGAACTCTCTGTGTAGACCAGGCTGGCCTCGAACTCACAGAGATCCACCTGTCTCTGCCTCCCAAGTGCTGGGATTAAAGGTGTGCACCACCATGCCTGACTCTACTATTATTTATGTTCTGTATTGCTGTATGGCAAGCTAACCCAAACCACAAAGACTTAAAACAGTGCTGTTAATTTTGTTCTGAAGTCTGCACTTTGGGTAGGGTCAGCCTGTCTTTTCTCCAGAAGGGTCAACTGGGGAGGCTCAGCTGGAGAGGGTTCACTTTACTTTAGGTTTTTTTTTTTTAATTGTATTATTACTTTTTAATATTTTATTCATTATTTTTATTTTATTTGTATGAGTGTATTGTCTGCATGTATGTGAGTGCACCCGTGTCCATGCAATGCCTTGGAGGTCAGAAGAGGGCTTCGGATTCCCCTGGAACTGGAGTTAAGGATGGTTCGTAGCTGCCATGTGGGTGTTGGGAATCGAACCCGGGTCCTCTGCAAGAGCAGTCAGTGCTCTTAACTTCAGAGCCATCTCTCCAGCCCTTTATTATTATTTTTAAACAAAAGTTTATTACAAGCTGGGTGTGGTGGCACACGCCTTGATCCCAGCACTTGGGAGGCAGAGGCAGGTGGATCTCTGTGAGTTCAAGGCCAGCCTGGTCTACATAGTGAGTTCCAGGACATCTGGGACTACGGGGAAACCCTCTCTCAAAAAAACATATATATATATATAAAATGGGTTCTAGGGCAACACTTCATTCTAGCTATAGGTGGCAGGGAATCCAAATGTTTAAGAATGGAAGAGGGTTACCATCACATCAGATACAAGGAACAGCACACTTTTTGCCACATTTGTTAATTCCTAGTGGCCTTTGCTTTTAGCTCCTGAGTTTCCTCTGTTCCTCTCTGTATCCCCTTGAAGCCTTTTCTTCCTCTTCCATCTCCTGGGCCTGCTCTTTGGCCTGTTTTCAGGGCTGTCTTCTGCTACCTTCTCGACTAGACATAGCACCTGTGACCCTTCCCCAGGCCTTGATCCTAAGCCCTTATTTTATTTTATTTTTTTTTTAAACAGGATCTCCCTATAGCCCCATCTGGTCTGGAACTCACTATGTAGACCAGTCTGGCCTTGATCTCACAGAGATCCACCTGTCTGTCTCCCCAGTGCTAGGATAAGGTGTGTGCCAACGTGTCCAACTCCACTTAAAAAAATATATATATAATTTTAGTTGTGTGTGTGTATGTGTGTGTGTGTGTGTGTGTGTGTTGGTTTGTGCACATGAGTACAGGTGCCCCAATGGAGAATCTTCTTTTAAGATGGATCACTTACATGGCTTTTGACTGGGAATTAGAACATGTTCAAGGGATTTGACTCTTTGAAATGAAGGTGGGTTACCCAGGTGTCCAAGATTGCCTGTGATTCATAGGTTTATTAGGCACCATCACCATAAGAAAGCATTAGGAAGTATCCAGACCCCTCAAAGTCACACACTGACTCCTGAAGACCTTGGGGTAGGACTTTCAACTGAGTGATTAAGGAAGCATTGGCCACTATGATAAGGACCAGGACCTTAATTAGCAGAAGCTTGGCTTCAGTGGAACCCTTCCAGGTCAGTGTTCCTGAGGAGGGTGTCCACATCTCTGCCTCTGGGGCCAACAGGAGCCGGAGTATGTGAAGCCTACATGGGATAGACCAGTGACCTAGGATTAGTCATAAATAGATGTACTTGCAAGGAATGTTAAAAGTACCTTAGAGACAAGAAAATGATAAGGAATGGACTTTCAGATATATACAAAGTAGAACATTAGAGGAGGGATACATAAGGCAAAGGGAAGTCAATCTAACACACAGGAGTTTGCTAAAGTAATAATGGCAACAATATATTCAGTGTGCTCCTCTCTGGCTAAATGAAATGAATGGCATCAGCGTTATAAGGAATAGAAAGGAAGGTCAGGAGCTCTATAAGGTACTTGTGATTCACAGCACATTTGAAAGTGGACTCCAAGTGTGTCTTGGCCCATTTGAATTTGTGACAGTAGAACACCACCCTCTTGGTAGTTTAAAAGGAAAGGTGTTCATTTGGGCTGCACAAACGGAGGCTGTGGCATTCAACAGCAAGCATCTGGTAAGTGCACTCCTGCTATCAGAGCACAGCAGGACAGAGCAAGCATCACCAGTACCTTCATGGGGACCTCACCTACATAACCTCATCCAGTCCTAATCACAATCACCTTCTAACCATCCTACCTCCAAATAGCACATATGAATTTGGGGAATAAGTTTTTAACACATGAACTTTTGGTGATACATTCAGACAATAACAGATTCATTGTAAATCTATATGATAAATTCTAGGATGGACAGAGTAAAAAAATTATATCTATATGTATATATACATAATATACATGCTATGTATACTATATAATATATATGCTAAGATATATATTATATATATGCTAAGACAGGTGAGAAAATGGGTTCATAAGCAAGGCTCACTTAAAACCAGAGAAAGCAGAAGGACGAATACAAACAAGGCAATGGACACAGCAATATAGATGGTAGATACTAATCCAACCATCAACAGTTACTTTCGATATCAATGGTATAAATGCATCAACTGAAATTCAGAGGTCAGCTATACATTATAAGAAGCTGGCTTTAAATATGAAGATTACAACATATGGGGAAAGATCAACACTGGTCGAAATACAATGGAGTAATTAATTTTGGATAATGTAGACTTCAGAGCAAAAAAAATGATCAGTAACACAGAAGGGCATTATATAATGATGGAGTCAATTCTCCCAGAAGATGTAGCAATGTTTGCAATGCCTGTGTCTATCACAGGAAAAATTATGTGTGCACACAAATTCATGTGTTGAAAGTCTAACACTAAGGCATGAGCACCTCTGGTGAAAGAGTCTTTACAGTATCAATTAAGTTAAAATGCAGTCATTAGAATGGACCCTAAACAATATGACTGACACCTTAGAAGAGGAAATTAGGGGCTGGGGAGATGGCTCAGTAGTTAAAAGTACTTGCTGCTCTTGCAGAGGACTTGGATTCTGTTCTCAGTACCCACATGGCAGCTAACAACATTTCATAACTACTCCAGTTCCAGGGGATTTGTGTCTTCTTTTGATCTCTGTGGGCACATTGTGCACTTAAATGTAGGCAAAACACTAAAACACATAAAAAACAAAACAGAAATCTATTAAAAAAAAAAAAAAGGAAATTTAGACCCTGACACTGGGAAGACCACAGGAAGACAGGGAAGAAAGCATAACAAAACAGCTATCTACAAGTCAAGGAGAGGGGCTTGCAGCAGATCCTCCCTTAATAATCAGTGTAGGCTGTATACTGGCTCAGTAGACTGCTTGCTTTGCAAGCTTGAGGACCTGAGTTCAATCTCCTAGAACCTATGTCAAAAAAAAAAAAAAAAAAAAAAAAAAAACAAAAAAAAGGGGGGGCGGGAAAAAAAAAAAAAAAGTTTGGTTTTGGGTTTTTAAAGT
>NW_008331504.1:399919-419107 GCF_000622305.1 Nannospalax galili
TTGGTTTGAAACATTGAGGCCCGAGTTAAAACCCCCAAAAACCAAGGTAAAAAAAAAAAAAAAAAAAAAAAGCAGAGGATGGCAGTTTCCATTTACAGTTCCAGAGCTGGGAGGCAGACACTGGACTCCTGCGGCTCACTGGCCAGCTAGCCTGGACTATTTAATGAGTTTCAGGCCAATGGGAGACTGTCTCAAGAAACAAGGAGGATAGCACCTGAGGAATGACAGCTGAGGCTGTCCCCTGGCCTCCACACACACATGCATGGGTATACATGCACACGCACATATGCACAGGTTCATGCACACAGAGGTCAGAGGAGAACTTGCAGGAGTCTGTCTTTCCACTCATATATGGATCCTCTTGGGGAGTAGAGCAGTTGTCAGACTTGGTGGCAAGTGCCACTGAACCATCTCCTTGGGCCTGGGTCTTGATTTATTTTAGAGGAGTTTATACTCCTGGGCAATTCATTACATTAATGTTCTGAAAGGATAAGAAATGTGTAGATTTCTTTTAGATTTTGAGAAAGGAGGATTTCACGTGGGCAAGTAGGGAGAAGCCAGTAAGAATGTGTCCACCCAGAGGTGAGAGCCGGAAGACTAAAACTGAAACTTACACACCCAGAGTCTGGAGAGATGGCTCAACCAGCTGTTAAGAGCACAGACTGCTGTTCCAGTTCAGTTCCCAGCACCCACCTGTAAGCAAATAACTGTAACTCCAGTTCCAAAGGATCCGTCGCCCTCTTCTGGCTTGCATGCAGGCAAAACACTCCTATGCATAAAATAAAATAGTTACACATCTAGGAAAGGACACTTTTAGGCGATCGTATGAGCACTACTATTGTGTGACATTCTTGGGGGAGATGCACAGACACACCTATTCATCTAGATGACCAAGGAAACATTCAAGTCAGCCTATTGGGCCTATTGGGGTTACTTATAAACATGGTGAGGGTTCCTGAAGAAGCCTAGGCCATTCTGATCACTGCATCAAAGAAAGCCCCAGCCCGTTGTGGGTTACTGGCTGGAGTTCTTTGTGCAGCAATTAGGTCACCTGAGACGGCTCCAGTTCGGACAGTTGTGTACTTACTGCTTCTATGACCTGGAGGAGGGGCCTCCTGCAGCTTCCAGTCTTTCCATCAGTTTCCTCAGCACCCGGAGTCGCCCTGCTCCCTTGGTGGGCGAAAGGTTTCAATCTGGGAACGGACTCCACCGTAAAGACTGGAGAAGAAGGCCCACTGGCTACTTTGCATGAAGTAGGGGTTCATAATCAAAACATGACCTTAACTGTCACTGGTATTAGTTTGCTCACAACAAAATATCATGGACTGTGGTGAAACTTATTTTCTCAGTTTTGGAGACAGAAAGCTCAAGATCCTGTGTCCTAGACTTGATTTCTCCTGAGGCTTTTCTCCGAGGCACGAACAGCCACTTTCGTGCTCCATCCTCAGCCCTTTCTTCAGCAAGCCCCCATTCTTTCTTATTTTTAAATATTTAAATATTTATTTATTTATTATTTATTCATTTAATTTGTCTTTTGGATTTCCCTGTAGCCCCAACTGGCCTGGAACTCACAGACATCCCTCTGCCTCTGCCTCCAGGGTACTGGGATTAAAAGCGTGCGCCACCATGCCCCCATTATTGCTGTGGAGTCTCCATCTTTCCAAGTTTGGGGAAGGAACCCAGGGCTTGCGTGTTTTGGTCAACTGCTCTGCGCCCCAGCTGCCTCCCCAGCCCTGAGTCACTTCTTGGTACTTCTGATTCCATTGGATTAGGGTCTCACTCTTACGACCTGGGCTAATCTTAATTGTTTCCTTAAAGGTCCTGTCTCCAAATACCACCCCCCGCCCGGAGGGTTAGCACTATGGCATATGAATTTTGGTGGACATAATTCCACCCACAACACCATATTCCTATTTACTCAGAGTTGAAACGGGTGGTAACCAACGGGGCTCCTTCTTCCTTGGCTGGTTCTTGGTGCCTAAAGCAAAACAAAACAAAAAACAACAAAAACCCCAAACAAACAAACAACTCCACCCCGCTGGGTCCAATCAGGGAAGAGCATTTTCTTTTTGCCCTCTTGGGAATTTCCTATTCTCTTCGTGCAAACAGAAAAGAGTCCTTAGCTACCCCGGTACGGTGGAAATTCCCGAAGACGTCTCTCGTGATGCGCAGCAAAATCATCCGCTCTGCTACTACTTTGAGTCGGGTGCAGGGCTCCCTCAGGACCCCGGACCCTGCGCATCAGCCGGGCGACTGGGGAAGCCGACCCCTCGCCAGGCCTAGGCACCAACTCTGCTAGGTTGAGGTGGGCACCCAACGGTGCTCGCCCGGTGGGTCCCCAGAACTGACAGCTCTGCCCGGCTTTCAGCGCCGAGGAAACCGCCCAAGCTCTGCCCTCAGTTTCCCAGGGCAGAGTCACCCTGGTCCTGGAGCAGCAGCCGGGAGTGATTTGGTGATTCATAACTTGAGGTCCCCACATAAACCCGCACCCGGACGTGCGAAGCCAGAGTGGACATATCCATCATTCCATTTGGGAGTTCGCCCTAGGCGCCTCCGCTGTGGTAGGTCTGGAACTCGAGCCCCTGCTTTAATTTTCATCTAGGAAACTCGGTTCCGCCTGCAGTCTTTGCCTCCCTAACTCCGGCTCCCATCTGCTTGCTGTTTAAGGATACTTGTCCCGTGGTACAAGAATTCTTTCTAGCCTTCTGTCCAAACCCCATGCCTTCTGTAAGTGCTAGCTTTTCTTGGATTTCCCTAGAATTCGTCCTTAATATTTCCTCCGAGCTCAGCAATTTACTTTTAAGAAATGAGGTAGCATTCTTATTTTTTTAAAGTGCAGGTGAAGGATACATGGGTTTAGTATTCCCACCTGTAAAACAAAACTGACACTTGTCACATTTAATTGAGGGGAGCAGTGAGGTAACCCTGTGTTCCTGCTAAGCACTCTGTCTCCAGTCCTTCCTTCCTTCCTTCCTTCCTTCCTTCCTTCCTTCCTTCCTTCCTTCCTTCTTTCCTTCCTCCCTCCCTCTCTCCCTCTCTCTGTCTCTTTCTTTCTCCCTCCCTCCTTCCCTTCCTTCCCTCCCTCCCTCCCTTTCTCTCTTCTTTCTTTCTTTCTTTCTTTCTTTCTTTCTCTCTCTTTGTTTCTTTCTTTCTTTCTTTCTTTCTTTCTTTCTTTCTTTCTTTCTTTCTTTCTTTCTTTCTTTCTTTTCTTTCTCGTGTAGCCCAGGCTGACCTCAAACTCCCTATATCTTCCAGGAGGATGACCTTCAATTCCTGATCCTCTTGCCTCCACCTTCTAAGAGTTGAGTTGCAGGCCTGTGCTACCACACCCAGCTGGTCTCCTGAAAAAGAACATTTGGGAATTTGTTCCAATGATTACAAAAATAGAAAAGGGAGACAGAATATAAACTCCCAGCTAAAGTTTAATTGGAAGAAAAGAGTTGGAGAAAAACAGGACATTGCTGATGGTGGGAAAGTCAATGTGTCTGTTCTTGAAGGGGTGTGAGGTTTGTTAGAGATCAGTTTCTCATTTTCTGTCTCTCTCTGTCTGTCTCCCCGACCCCCCAAAGCCAGACTTGAATGAAGATAGAGACAGGAACAAGAACTGGAGAAAAGAGCACTGCCCCCGAGGGAGAGTAGGAGGCGGTGAGAGCTTCCAGGGCAGGACAGCCACAGCTCGTCCGCCGTGGGGAAGGAAAGCTGTCCCCAGACACAACCGCCGTCTCAGCGGTGGAGCGGGTGCCGGAAAAGCTGCAGTCGGCATCCCGCCAATCCAATCGCAGAGTGCTCCAAGTTCAGTCAAAGAAACCTTTAGGTCGGGAAATGGGCTGAGGATTCGCTTCTCCGGGAGAAGCGCGCTTCACTTGAAGCTCCATCCGAAGTCAGGCCTCGCTCAACCCGACCCAGGAGAGACGTCACCGTTTGACTCGGCTTCGACTTTTGGGAAAATACAAGGTGGTGTTGGCGGAAGCGGAGTGCTGGGGCTATCTGGAGAGGAAACGGAGGAGAGAACGAACAAGGAGGGAGAACGGACAAAGGAAACGGAAATAAGACAGCAAGAAACCATACATTTAGTGACGAAACGGCTGACTTCTTATTTAATAGACACAGAAGGAGCAGCTAGATGTTACGAGCAGAGTGGCGCAGCGGAAGCGTGCTGGGCCCATAACCCAGAGGTCGATGGATCGAAACCATCCTCTGCTAGGCGGTTTTTTCCTTACCTCTCCTTTCAAAGGGTACACAAATCTTCCAAGAAAACGTCTGTTTCTCGGTTAAACCCACCCCGTGGCTGTGTCTGCCGCTTAGGGGCCTTGTCGTTTTCTTGTCCCCTTTCAAATGTTTGCATTTCTGTTCAAAATAGAAACGCAAATCTCAATTTCTGTATTTCAGCAAATTAATCTTGTATATTCCTACGACTAGAACAGCATGGAGGTAAAATAGCATCTCATTTTTCTGTGCTCAAAGTTGAAAAAGCAATCACTGACTTTTGCTTGAGACCACTGGCTGTGAGGAGTCCGTGGCACACTGCATTTTACTTGGGTGGGAGCCTCCCACCTCTTTCATCCTCTTGTTAATTCTTGCTAGAGCTTTTCAACTCAGTGGTAATGTGCTGTTAATTTCGGGATAAGCCAGCTATATCCTCACAACCTGGAAGCTATATTTTATACATTCCTCCCTTTTAATACAAACTGGATTCTTGGAAATATGAGAAAAGTTAGCAAGTAGGAAACATTGGAATATTAAAACCTTGTGCATCGGAATTCCATGACATCGGAAGAAAACAGAAGTCTTACTAATTGTCAAACTGTTTTGAGAGAGGAAATAATCTAAATATTTCTTTTAAAAAAGCCAGTGCAAGAGGGCATGTAAAAGCATTGTTCTTTCATCAATGGTGTGTATTATTTTGTCACATTTTCTTACTCTTGCCATTCATGTAAAATTGGAGAAATTCTCTTTTCAAATATTTTCTCTAGAGACTGTTATCAGTTAGAATCAAATAGGTTTTTGAATGGCATTGAGGAGTGTTGAGCTTGTATTTGGTGACTATGCATTTATATAATCTGTAGTGAAAGTAATAGTGATTGTTTTATTAATATTTGTTTGTTGTTTTGAGACTGGGCCTTGGTACATAACGTCTACTGGCCTAAAACTCACACTGATTCTTCTGTCTCTGCCTCTAGAATGCTGGATTACAGGCTCTGGCTACCATGCTTGGCTGGTGCTGGTTTATTAATTGCATTTACTGCCCTCAATTCGTATGTAGACGTGCAAAGTCCTGGCTTTGGGGTTCCAGGTCTCCGAGCAGCGCGCGCCCCCCTGTGGATGAAAACATGCTCTCCTCCCTCCACAAGCATGTCAGCGAACCAACAAAACCCGCAACCCTGTGACACCCCCGCACATAGCAGGCAACTGCTGGGATTCCTCTGAACGGATCTATTTTTGCTAGTGGGTTTCCTTCAAGCCTAGAAAGGACCGAGAATGATCAGGACAGTGTTTGTTTTCCAGATTGGGCAGCATGGGGGTGGGGATGGGCGTAATCCCCCCCCCTCAATATCGCAAACTGCCAAACTGGTGGAGACAAAGAGAAATGTCCTTAAGTGAGGCTGATTTCAAACCTCACGGGGAAAGCTCTCTATATTCCTTGCCCCTCCACATAACCAGCCAGACAGGAATATATTAATTCAATCCCGTTTTCCAAGGCCAAAGAACTTTGTGTCAATGTCCCGAACCGGGGTTCAGAGCAGGTTCCCCAAGTACACACAGGGAGATCTGGGGCGTGGGACTTCTGTAGTCCCCCGGGTCTGCAGGGAGTGCTCCTGAGCTTCTCCAGGGCCACCTCCTCTCCTAGGCCAGCTGGGTTGAGAGCACCCGAAGAAAACCGATCGACCAAGGCAAGAGGATCAGAGATTGAGACGGCCTTTCTGCGCTGTAAAGAAGGAATTAGGAGAGCCTTCAGTCTGCATTCTTCCTTACTATGTGCACTGATCAAAAATCTTCGTTTTAATCACAAGTGTGTGGTTGATGACTACCAAAGGCTTGGTTCAAGATCTGCCCTGGGCCTTCTACAGTCAAAACCAAAAGTAGACTTCCAGGACTGCTGGGCAAGAAAGCAATGAAGAGTTTTTTTTGTTTGTTTGTTTATTTTTTTCCCCCTGAAGTGAGTTTTTAGCTAAAAATGCAAAAATACAGAGATTCAAATTACCTTTAGGTACCAGACTGAATAGCCTGGATGTACTTGAAATTCACCCAGGAAGACTTTTCTAGTCCCCAGCAGAGCCGTGTTCTGTGAGTTGGTGAGTGTAGACTTGGGGAGAGGGGAAGGAAAGGGAAAGGAAAGGTGGAGGAGGCAGAGACAACGACTTTAAAGCAACACTGGTTCTAGGGTGATCAGAACAGTTTAGATGAACGTGTGTATCCAGAAGTAGTTCTGAACTCCTGCGAGACAAGTGTGGAGGGACTGAGGACAGGGGTTAGCAAGACACCTGGCTGGTCCCTCCCTTAGGAGAACAAGCTGCCTGGACTAGGAAGGAGAAACCAGACAATTAAAATGTGAGGTGGTATGGGAAGGGGATTTTAGGGTGTTGGGGAACCTCAAATGGGGTACCTAAGCCCAGCTAGAACCCTGTGCAGAACTCTAAGTCTGGAAGGTCGAAGTTAGTATTTGAGTACGGAGTGGGGAGCTAGCTCTCATGAGGACAGAGCAAACAACGAAAGCGTTTCACAGAACACAAGGAGAGGAAAAAAATGAATAGCAGCAATTTTACCTGTTTCTCGGTTTGGGACTAGACGCTAACTTTGGGCTAGTGTGAGGCAGGAATGATCAAAATCGAGGCTGGAGATGTTTGCAAACCAGGACAACAGTGACTAAAATACAGGAGTGTCTGAGTGCCCGAGACAAAGGGGAAACTCTCACAGGCAGGTCCAACCTTTTGACATTTCAACAATCCCTTGTCATCTATGAAATTCAAGTTCGTGCTTGTGTGGGGCTACAGGGAGACCCTGTCTCAAAAAGACAAAAAATTAAAAAAAAAATTAAAAAAAGCTATTTTTCAAACCCCACACCCCCTTGTAACATATTCAGTAATTATGATTTGTATTGTGCATTACAGGTATCCTCGGCTGCAGAGGCTTACCAAAATTAAATCTAAGAAATAATCTAAGAAATCTGCAGCTTATGGGATGCAGTGGTCTGACCGTGATCGGCTACTCTGTGCTCCTCACTGTGGGCTGAATGCCACTCTCACCGAGAGGATTTCACAAACGTCTCCATCTTCAAGTTTATTGCCCTGACATTAGATATTTATCGCTTATCAGATTAGATACTGTTTTCCAGTTACAGAGTAAGTAAATGTAAGCATGTTTCCAAAGTAGGAAAAAAATGGGCATTTCCTTAAAATGCGTATGTGTATTCCTTTTTAGGAAAACACCAGAGATGTGCCCCTCCCACTCTGTCTGGACGTGGGTTCCAGGATTTGGGGAGGCTCCCTGCAGGACATGTAGGTTTATACTTCTGAGGACTGATAAAATTAGAGCTGCTTGTGGAAGTGTGTTGTAGGTTGGATTACAGGGAGAATACTGAGAGACCTGGGTTTTGAATGAAATGAAAAAGCTTAGAAGGTCCCACCGAGATTTGAACTCGGATCGCTGGATTCAAAGTCCAGAGTGCTAACCATTACACCATGGGGCCAGTCAACGAAAGGTCGTGAGCAGTTTTTCTAGTGTGAAATACTCATCCTTGCAATTCCCCTCTGCCTGCCAAATTTTAAATATCATTTTCGGTAAAACTCTACTGCCCTCTCGTGGGACATGTGGACAGTAAAGGGTGTTTCATTTATCCGGAGCACAAAATAGGCTTCACTTTGCAGGGCGAGACCAGAGAGGCTGAAGCCTTGCAGTGTTGAGGAGGGTCCTGCCACATAGAATTAACCAGAGACTCACACAGCTTTGATGAAGAGACCCTAAGTTTTCATCGGGTTTTCTGGGGACCCTGTCTAGCAATCAAATCCTTGCTTTTGAGTTTGTCTAAGCTTCCATCGAAACATCCTTCCAAATGCAATTGCTAACACAGGGTAGGATGTATTAGGACTTTGACTTTTTATTCTGAAATGAGAATTCACAGCTTCACAACAAATATTCTCCAGGACTCACTTGCCAAAGCCAGACCTACCAACATGGCAAATCTGAGTCTCTGAAAGAGTTCACCATAGTGGTAGGTGATCTGGCTGGAAGTTTCAGCCCACTGTCAGAATGAAGATGCCAGTCCTCAGGGGCTCTCCCACCAGTATCCCAAGCCACTTTCCTTCTGAGTCTGCAAATCAGTTGGGTCAGATTCCTGTTGTGCTGTATCCTAATTTCTGACCACAGAATTCAAGATATGATACATATTTAAGTCACCAAGTTTTGGATTGGCTTGTGATGTGGTAATAGTGATCAAATCAGAATTTTATCTAAATACTCACTCTGTTTTGCCTAATAGGACTGTCTCCATTAAAAAAAAATCTTTCTTGAATTTGTTACGTCAATTTTGTGTGTATGGGTGTTTGCCTGTATGAACGAAAGTATATCATGTGCGCACAGTGCCCACAGCAGTAAGAAGATAGCATCAGATTCCCGGAGTCACGCACGGTTGTTAGACACCATATGAGTGTGGGGAACTGAACCTCAGGCATCTAAGAGGAGCCAGGATTCTTAACCACCGAGTCATCCCTTCAGCCCCTTGTCTCCATGTTTCCCCATCATAAATCAGTGAACATCAGTGCTTATAGATTCCTTATGGGGTTATTTAATAATGTGCCATGTATTTTCCTAAAGGATGCCTGCTTCCCGTATTGTTGACTTTGGGGGTCTGTAAGAGTGAAATGAAATGTGAAAAATGAAATGCCCCAATACACAGCCTGTTATTTCTATAATTTTTGATGTAGCAAAACCGTTTTAAAAAATATTTTAATTATTTGAGAATTTCATACAATGTACTTTAATCATATTCGTCCCTCCTTTTAACTCCTCCCAGATCCACCCCATCTTCTCCACCGCCTCAACTTTATGTCCTACTTCTTTATTTATTTGTTTCGTTGACACACAGTTTCCCTATAGCCCCAGCCTGCCTGGAATTCCTTATATAGACCAGACTGGGCTTGATCTCACAAAGATCTGTCTGCCTCTGCCTCCCAATGGGATTAAAGGTATGTGCCACCACACCCAGGTATTTTCTTTCCTTTGTAAAAAAAGTTTATTTTGAGCTGTAAAGGGAGAAAATCAATCAGTGGTCCAACTGTGGCTTTAAAACCCAATAGCCACAACAATAACCAGCACAGTAAACTATAACGGTGCAGTAGTGGCACTTTTATCTTGTGGGTGATCAACAGCTATCTAATAGACTTAAAGCCCAATCAACAGGAGGGAACTCATATGTGGCATGATAAACATAGCCAAATACACATGGCTTGAGAGGTCATAGATCCTGGAGAAAACCCCATCTCTGTCATATCTCTAGACAAATGAATTTTTACAATATGCTAAATATGGAGCCTTATATTTACAGACAAGAATACCAGTCACTATTCATCAAAGAAGCTGCTTTCGCGACAGAGTCTAGTACAGAGCTCTACAACTGGTCACACACAGAGCATAAGTCTGTGAGATGCCCATCCCAGAATCCTAGAAGGTGGGGTGTGCCTTCTTGGGTGATCTTGAGCTCCTTCCTGGGATCTAGGAAGGAGAGATGGGAGTTCTAATGGGGGTTTGATAAGGAACCAGATCTACCAGGAGGCTGATAAGAAACCAGGTGTCTTTTGCTAGGGGCTGAGTGTTCTAAACTAGATGTATCCCCCTCCTGGAGTGGGAAGGCAGGGTGAATGGAAGGTCAATTGTTCAGGCTGTTTTTCCTTCATTCTAGACCCTGAAGACAAAAAAGAAAGGAATGGGGAGGGGCATCCTTTCTCTCTTGACTGAGAGGTAGTCCTTTGGTGTCATGGAGCAGGAACATAGCCTTAATTTGGTCTCAGGGAGTGGCTTGGGCAGTCATACAGGCTGCTCAGTCAGGAGATTCTGTGTGACTTTTTGGAGACAACAGTTGATTAAGCGTGGTACAATGCTCTACTCGGGAGTCAATAAGGGTTTAGTGGAGGGAGGAGAGGAGGAGGCGATGAGCTGGTCAGTCCAGTGTCTAGGTCCATTAAGGTTTTGGTCATGTCCTCAGTGTCTTCTAGAAATAGGGTATTACTTCAGGAAAGGGAAAGAGAGAGAGAGAGAGAGAGAGAGAGAGAGAGAGAGAGAGAGAGAGAGAGAGAGAGACTAGATCCTTTTCTTGGTATACCCAACCTTCTAGCTATGACTGAACCTAAGACCATCTTTGGATTAAATAGTTTGGCATCTGTAGGCTCAGGTAGGGACAAGTTTACTGGTAGATCCAAGAGAATTTCTAGCTCTCAGTTGAGAAAGAAAGTGGTCATTTTTCTTTTGGAGTCTTCAGCCTAAAACTGCCTAGCCAATTTCTACCTCCTGCTCTTATTATCCCCTTCTAAAGAGGTAACCCTAATTGCAATAGGGAATTGGGGTAATGACTACTCTGGTTTCTTCCATGCTGAATAGGGGCACAGTGTGCCAATTGATGTCCTAGTTTGTTTCTTCATTGCTGTGACAAAACACTCTGACCACAACCAACCTGGGGAGGAAAGGGTTTATTTATCTTACATCTCCTGGATTACAGTTAATCAGGGAGCCCAAGGCAAGAACTCAGGGCAGGAACCTGGGGGCAGGAGCTGGAGCACAGGCCATGGAGGAACACTGCTTACTGGCTTGTTCTCCTGGCCCCTGCTTAGCCTGCTTTCTTATGCAACACAGGCCCACCTGCCCAGGGTGGCACCACCCACAGTTGGCTGGGCCCGCCCACATCACTCAACAATCAAGAAGATGCTCCATGGACATGGCCACAGGCTAGTCCAATGAAGGGAATTCCCCAAATGAGGCTCCCTCAACCCAGGTGTATCAAGTTCACACTAAAACTATCCAGCACAATTGACCCCTAATCAACTTGACACAAAAACACATCACTATTAAACCATAACCTTTCCAATTCTTGTCCCCAAGATATGATGTTAACGTTAATATCACAACATAAGAGTACAACCTTAAAAACCCCACAGTCCTTAAAAAATCCAAACATTTAAAAGTCCATAGTCTCTTTTAAAAGTCTCAACTGTGGGTGGGCTTCTGTAAAATCCAAAACAAGTACTGTCTTATTTCAAAGGGAAGAATCGGGCACACCTAAGCAAAACCAGAGTCTAGCAAAATAGGTCAAGGCTGGACGTCTGGGATTCATTCTCAATCTTCTGGGCTCCAAAGGGTTCTGGCAGCTCCACTTCTCTGACTCTGTGGTCCATAGCACACACAGCCTATCTCGCAGACCCAGGCCAGTTCCATTCCACACCTACTGCTGTCCTTGGTGGTTGTCCCATGGTCCTGGCATCTCCAAAAAGCTGGGGTCTCCACTGAAACTGAGGTTACACCTTCACCAATGACTTCTTCTTGCCTCTCTGGGTGCAAAGCCTGAGATTCTATCCATGACCCCTTCAATCCTGGGGTCTTCACTGCAACTGAAGCTGCACTTTCACCTATGGCCTTTCCCGGCCTCTCAGAATGTCAAGCCTCAGCTGCTCTCTGTGACCCCTTCACGCTTTCAACACCAGAACCATGCAGGAGACTCTTACACATTACCAAGTCCTGCTTCCAGCTTGAGATAGAGGCTCGGGTCCCCTCTGTGTGCTGACCCTGAGGAAATACCTCCCAGAAGACTTCACCTCAGTGATGCTGGTCTCTTGTTACTTACAGATGATTTTTCAGCCCCAGCTAACCAGCATCAATTGTCCCAGTAAAGCAAAGGTTTTACCTCAGGTTCTGGTCTCTTCTTAATCACAGCTGATTCTTCAGCCCCAGCCGACCAGAACCCACAGATTCTCAATTCAAAATATCACACAAAGAGCCCTGATAAGCTCTGCTTCCCTTTGAAGCTTCACAAGCCAGGCCTCCATCATTCACAACTCTTTCAGCATAACTGTTCCAAGCTACACAGCAACAAACAGGCACTCAATTACTTTTCCAGACCAAAGTTCCAAACTCTTCCACAATCATCCAATGTCAGGTCTGTCACAGCAAAACCCCACTGTCTGGTACCTCCTCAGTGGGTCTATGTAAAAAACCCAAAAGTGTATTACTGTTAGCTATAGAGAGAAAAGAAAGCCCTTGACTGGTTTGTGGGAGGAAATGTGAAGGAGCTTTAAAGGCAAAATTGTAATTAGCATTACAAGTTCCAGACAGGGAATCAGGAAAAGTCACAACAAGGTTAATTTTAAATGTCCAAATCAAAGTCCATTAGAATTTCTTGATGAAGGCTTCCAAAAATATCCATCTGTTGGGTTCCTTGTTTTTCTTTTGCTGCCACAACTAGACTTGTGAGTGATGAACTCAGAATCTGCTTTCAGGCACTTTGATAGCCGTTGGAGTGGCTAGAATCACAGTGTGAGTTCCCTCCCAAATAGCTTCTAGACTGAGAAAGAAAAGAAATTTATCCATCACTTAGTCTTTAGTAGTTTTTTTTTTTGGGGGGGGTCTTTTTGAGATAGGGCTCTGTAGCCCCAGTTGGCCTTGAACTCACAATGTAGACCAGGCTGGCCTTGAACTCACAGAGATCTGCTTGCCTCTGCCTCCCAAGTGCGGGGATTAAGACGTGCACCACCATACCCAGCCATATACAACATCATATCATCTTTATACCTCTTTCCCCATTGGTTCCCTCCCATACCCCCCCCGTAATTCATACATTCTGTCATTTTTGTTAAGGAATATCATGTCAAGTTAGTGTCCCCAGATGTCCCTCAGTGCAAGTTCATCTACTAAGGTCTAGTCAGCCCATCTAGGGTCCCTCCGTTTAAGAAGATCAGTTCTTCCTCATCCAGCAGTAATCAACTGCCAATAATTCTTTGACTAAGATTGGGACCTGCTATTCATTTCCACAGTTCTGCGACAGGTTTTTGTCTGCTTGAGTTTGCATGGGTCTTGTGCATGCTGTCACCATTGCTGTAGGTTTGTATGAAAAGGGTCCTAGGAGCCTATAGGACTCAATTCCCATATGGTTACACACCTCCTCCATGGATCTTACACTCTTTCCACCTCCTATTCTGCAATGGTCTCTGGGTGGGTAGATTTTAATATAGGCATCCTGTCCAAGGAACCACACTCTGTAGATGCTTGTTCTCTACTTTTTGGCCATTTGTGACCTTTTGTTTTCCTGGTCCTCTGTTGCAGGAGGGAGCTTCATTGATGAGAATTGAAAGATGAGTTAGTGTTCTCTTCATCCCTTATTGTATGTTCCATGAACCTTAGGTGTGCAGGTTGTGTTGTAGATGTGCCTCTTAGGCTTGGGAAGTTCACAATCTCTGCGTATGACTAATTGTAGAACTCTGTAATAATCTCTGTTGAAAAAGAAGCTTCTTTGACAGGTAGTGACTGGGTACTTGTCTGTAGATTTAAGGATCCACATTTTACACATAGTAGGAAATTACATTTGTTTAGGGATGTGAGAGCCCTGGGTTATTTTTCCTAAGATCTGTGGCCTCTCCAGCTATGTGCGTTTGGCTAGGTTAACAGTATCAGACATGAGTTTCCTCCCACTGAGTGGGCTTTAAGTCTGGGTAACTGTTGATTACCCCCAAGATAAAAATGCCACTACTGTCAATTGATAGGTTAAAAAGTAGCCAGAGAATGAACGGATAGAGTTGATAGGGAAAAAGCACCAAGACACAGATAAAACTCTCAGTGGGATAGAGTTTTATTTTGCACAGGACACATTCCCTTAGGGGAAGGGAAAATGTCAGCCCACAGATTGTGAGCTGGGGCTTATATACGGGAGCTTCAGGGTGCAGAAGGTGGGAAGTTTTCAGAAAAAATCAGGCTGGGGGGTAAAGCAGGAAAAGCGGGCTTAAAAACCTGACTCCGTTCTGTCTGCCAGCCAGGATCTGGGTCAGGAAGTGTTTATTTTTGTCTTCCTAAGATAAGGGAAAAGCTGCTGTACTAAAGCAGCTCCTAAAATCTTTGGTTAACAGGTAGAATCTGTTTATCTTGTCTTAGGAGATCAAAGGAAAGGCAGGCTGCCTCTTAGAAGTCTGTTTCCCTTGACTTCAAAGGCCAAGGTGCTTATCAACTCAGTTCCCTTTTCTCAGGGGCTTGAGAAATCCGAAGTCCTTGGGACCCTGTTGGAAAGGGGGAGGGCTGCTGCGGTTTGAAACCCTAATAACAATGTCATTTGCTGTGCAGGTCATTGATGTGGTTTTTAGGCCTTGAAGCTGGGTTTGGACCATCGATTGATGTTCTCCCTTATTAGCTTTTGTAGTGTTCTCCAAAGCTGTGAGAGCTTGGCTTCAGAGGGGTGGCTTCCAAGAGCTCCATTGCTCTAAACCCTGTGTTCGAAGTATGTCCTGTCTTCAGCAGTATGATCTTACCGTTAAGCTCTGGGAGGCAATCAAGGGTGGTGGCAATATCCTGTGTAATTTTGGGAGTCTCCTGGACCACCCTGGCCAACAACCCAAAGCAAGTTTTCTCCTGACACTGTTTCTTGTTATGTAGTCTTCAGCTACACTCATGGACTCACGTAGGGATACTATATGTGTAATTTAAGTAGGTTTTTGGACTAATATGATTCTCTCTTTTTTAAAACTAGCTATGCATTATTTATCTCTCCTCTCTCTCCCTGTCTGACCCTCCCTCTCTGCCCTCCCCATTTAAAGTATTCCCATTTTTCCCATTTCTCCCTCGACAATTTTTGTCTGCTATGGTTCCAGCTCTCTCGAACTCCTTTTTTCCCTTTATCCCTATAGTTGTATATGCCAAGGAGTTGTATAACCAGGTCATGTGGTAGGTTCGTTTTTTATTATTTTATTATTTTTTTATTTTTTTATTTTGTGTGTATGAGTATATTGCCTGCATGTGTGTAAGTGCACCAGTGTCGTGCAATGCCTGCAGAGGTCAGATGAAGGTGTCGGATCCCCTGGAACTGTAGTTACAGATGGTTGTTACCCACCATGTGGGTACTGGGAATCTGTTGGGGTACCCTGCTGCTAAGGTTGCAGTCCACCACGTTGGGATAGCTCTAAGGAGCTCTGTGCTATATGGAAGGACTCCCTTTCTCAGTGGGGGGCCTCCTGCTCTCTGTCTGACTTATCAGGAAAGTGCCTCCAAGCCCGGATGCCTGACCTTATTTGGAACATGACCTTTGGCATAGTTACCTGCAATAAAACTGCCCCCAGGTTTTTTCTATATGATAATTAGGCATCGCCCTATAGCCAGATGATAGGATCCCCTACCACATGTAAATAAAGCATACTATGAGCACCTATCAGCTGAAGCTTTGGCTGCTGCCTCCACACTATATTTTCCCTAACCCCCACTGAATAAATGGAGCTGTATCACTGAATCTGCCTCCCCAGAAGGTTTTATCCATCTGTGCTCACTGGCCGTCCTGACCCCTTTCCTCACTTCTGCTCCCTTTGTTTTCATGGGTCAGTGGCCAGTGGCCCATGAGGGAAGGGAGAGACCCACAGGTATTGAACCCAGGTCCTCTGCAAGAGGAGTCAGTGCTCTTAACAACTGAGACATCTCTCCAGTCCCTCATTTTTGTTTTTTTGTTTTGTTTTGTTTTTGTTTTTTCTCTTTTTGTCTTTTTAAGACAGGGTCTCTCTGTAGCCCCAGCTGGCCTGGAACTCACTATGTAGACCAGGCTAGCCTTGAACTCACAGAGATCCACCTGCCTCTGCCTCCTGAATGCTGTAATTAAAGATGTGTGCCACCACACCCAGCTCGTTTTTGTTTTTTTAAGGGTTCTCCACACTGTTTTCCACAGGGGTTGCTCGAGTTTGTAAACTCACCAGCTGTGAATGAGCGTTCCCCTTTCTCCACATCTTTGCCAGCATTTGGTATCATTTGTTCTCTTCATCTTAGTCAGTCTGATTGGGGTAAGATGAAATCTTAAGTTGCGTTTAATTTGCATTTCCCTAATTACTAATGATGCTGAACACTTTTAAAGACATTTCTTAGCCGTCTTTATTTCTTCTTTTGAGAACTCTCTGTTCAGATCTTTAGCCCATATTTTAAGTGGGTCATTTGTTCCCTTGATTCTTTGTTTCTTGAGTTTTTTTTTTTTTTAATATATTCTGGATGTTAAACCTTTGGCAGATATGTCCCTGGAGAAGGTTTTCTACTGCCCTGTGGGTTTTCTCTTCACTTTCCTAGTTGCTTCTTTTGCTGTACTGAAGCCTTTTAGTTCAATGAGGTCCCATTTGTTGATTATTGACCTTAATTCCTGAAATCCAATTTAAAAAGTCCTTCCTACCCCTGTATCTTGTAGGCTTCTGCCAATGTTTTCTCACAGTTTCAGAGTTTCAAGTGTCACATTGAGGTCTTTGATTCATTTAGAGTTGACTTTTAGGCAAGGTGAAAGATAAGGATCTGGTTTCATTCTTTTATAGGTAGAGATCCAGTTTTGCCAACACCATTTGCTGAAGATGTTGTCTTTCCTCCATTATGTGTTCTTGGCACCTTTGTCAAATATCAGGTGGCTGAAATTGCATGTACTCATGTTTGGGTCTTCAATTATGTTCCATTAATCTATGTTTCTATTTTTGTGCCAGTACCATTGCTGTTTTTATGACTGTAGTTCTGTAATATAGTTTGAGATCTGGTATAGTAATCCCCCAAAATGGCTCTTTGTGCTCACGGTTGCTTTGGCTATCTTGGGTCTTTTGTGTTTCCATATGAATTTTAGGATATTTTTTCTAATTCTGTGAAGTATGTCATGGGAATTTTGATTGTGATTGCATTGAATCTATATGGTCATTTTCACAATATTAATTCTCCTAATACATGAGCATGGGAGGTCCTTCCATTTTCTGGTGTCTTCAACCTCTTTTTTAAAAGTTTTAAAATTTTCATTGTAGAGATCTTTTATATCTTTGGTCAGGTTTATTCTGAGATTTTTATTTTATTTTATTTTATTTTATTTTATTGAGACTATTGTGAATGGGAGGGTTTCCCTGTACTCTTTCTCCAATTGTTTATTATTGGTTTATATAAAGGTACTGATTTTTGTAGATTAATTTCATAATCAGTTCTAGAAGTTTTCTGTGTGGAGTTTTTGAGATCTCTTAGGTATAGTATCATATCATCTGCAAAAAGGGATAATCCGACCTCTTCTTTTCTAATTAGTATTCCTTTAATTTCCTTCTCTTGTCTAACAAGAGTTTCAAGCATTATATTGAAAAGGAGTGGAGATAATGGACATCTTTGTCTGGTTCCTGATTTTAATGGGAATGTTTCTAGTTTTTTTCCATTTAGAATGATGTTGGCTATGGGTTTTTTTTGTATATACCTTTAATTATGTTGAGGTGTGTTCCCTCCAGTCCAATTCCTTCTAGGACTTTGAACATAAATGCATGTTGAATTTTGTCAAAGGCCTTTTCTGCATCTGTTCAGATGACTATGTGATTTTTGTCTTTGAGTCCATTTATATGACTTGTGACATTTATTAACTTATATATATTGAACCATCCCTGAATATCTGGGATAAAGTCTACTTGAACATTGTGGATGATCTTTTTGATTTGTTTCTGTATTCAGTTTACAAGTATATTGTTGAGAATTTTTGCATCTATGTTCAATAAGGATATGGGTCTATAGTTGTCTTTTTTGGTTGTGTCTTTATCTGGTTTTGGTATTAGAGTGATGCTGACTTCATAGAAGGAATTTGGGAGTTGTCCCTTTGTTTCTATTTTTTTGAATATTCAAGTAGTATTGGTTGGAGTTCTTCTTTAAATGCCTGGCAGAATCTTGCTGTAAATCCATCTGGGCCTGGGCTTCTATCAGTCAGGAGATTTTGTATTACTGTTTCAATTTCCTTATATGTTATGGATCTGTTTAAACTCTTGATCTCTTCTTGGTTTAACATTGGTGGTTCCCATGATTTTAGATATCTGTCTTTTAGGTTTTCAATTTTACTAGAGTATAGGATTTTAAAGTATTCCCTTATAATGTTCTGGATCTTTTGGGTGTCTGTTGTGATGTTTCTCCTTTTATCTTTGATTTTGTTATTTGTATTTGCTCTTTCTTTTGGTTAACTGGGCTAAGTGTCTGCCTATCTTGTTTAGCTTTTCAAAGAATCAGCTCTTAGATTCATTTAGTCTTGTTTTAAAAAATATTTTCTTTATTATTTTTATTTTATGTGTATGCATGTATTGCCTGCATGTAGGTAAGTGCTCCTGTGTTGTGCAATGCCCACGGAGGACAGAAGAGGCCATCAGATCCCCTGGAACTGGAGTTACAGACAGATGTCAACTGGCATGTGGGTGCTGGGGTTCAAACCTGGGTCCTTTGCAAGAACAGCTGGTGTTCTTAACTGCTGGGCCATCTTTCCAGTCCCCTCATTTACTCTTTGTATTGTTTTCTTGGTTTCTATTTCATTAATTTCTGCTCTGATTTTTGTTATTTCTTCTCATTTGCTGGGTTTGGGTTTCATTTGTTCTTGCCTTTCCAGAGTCTTGAGGTGCAATGTTAAGTCATTTGTGCTCTTTCTGATTTTGAAATATTTTTTATGTATTATTTATTATTTTTATGTGTATGTGTGTACTGCCTGCATGTAGATAAGTGCACCCATGTCATACAATGCCTGTGGAGGACTGAAAAGGCCATTAGATCCCCTGGAACTGGAGTTATGAACAGTTGTTAGCTGACATGTGGGTGCTGGGATTCGAACCTGGGTCTTCTGCAAGAACAACTAGTGTTCTTAACCACTGAGCAATCTCTCCAGCCCCTCTTTTTGATTTTTTAAAAATTATTTATTTAATAACCATATAATTAGAAGAGGCATTTCATTACAACACAATTGACATATTCAATAATGGTTTCCTGAGGTAGGATGCATCTCTTTCAAAATTGGCTGTAAATTTTTAGGTTTACAGTTGAATTATTACACTTATACAATATTGTACTCAGTATAAACCCTATAGGACATAAAATTAAATGAGGTTTTAACCTTTAAAAAAGATCTCCATTTCATTATTAAAATACACAGTTTCATACAGAAAAATTCATTTTTAATACAACTGAGACTAAGATGCATATGCATTTCTAATCTCTATCTATCTG
>NW_008331504.1:419675-419799 GCF_000622305.1 Nannospalax galili
CAGGTCTTTTGAGGATCTGTTCCTCAGGGGTCACACGGGCATGGGAGGAGCCCCTGGCTCCTTTCTTTTACCTATTCCGCCTATGTGAAGATAAGTCAAAGGTCCTGCTCGACCATGGTTGGCT
>NW_008331504.1:420221-420684 GCF_000622305.1 Nannospalax galili
CTTAATACCCTGCTCCTATGGTCCCACCTCTTGAGCTCCTTCCTTCCCTTTATCCCCTAGGTTCCTTGTATACCCTTCCCTCCCCTCTCCCCTAAACTAACCCAATTTTTTATCCATATCTCCCTTATTAAGGCCTATTTCCTACTGTTCTTCTCTTTCATGTTCTTTATTTTCCTTTACCTCCCTGGTTCCTTTCCATTATCCTTGTTCCTGTTGTTATGTCTGGATACATACTGACTTATCAGTATTTGGTTCTAGGATCCACATATGAGGGAGAACATATATCAATTTTTTTTCTGAGTCTGTGTTAATTCACTTAGTATATCAGTTTCTAGTTCTATCCATTTACCTGAAAATTTCATGATTTCATCTTTCTTTACTGCTGAGTAAAGAAAAAAACTCCATAGTAAATTTCTACATTGTCACGGTCGATTCATAGTGGTAGCATGCGTTTAGAATCCCA
>NW_008331504.1:423106-423939 GCF_000622305.1 Nannospalax galili
AGTTTAAATTTCTTTTTGTGTTATGGGTCTGTTTAAGCTGGTAATCTCTTCTTGGTTTAATTTTGGTGGTTCTCATGCCTTTAGATATCCATCCATTTCTGTTAGGTTTCCAAATTTAGTAGCATATTGGTTTTTAAAGTATTCCCTTATAATGTTCTATATCTTTCTTGTGTCTGTTGTGATGTTTCCCCTTTCATCTCTGATTTTGTTGATTTGGAGATGCTGTTTCTTTCTTTCAGTTAAATTTCATTGACTTCTGTCCTGATTTTTGTTATTTCTTCTTGTCTGCTGGGTTTGGGTTTCGTTTGCTGTTGCTTTTCAAGTGTATTGAGTTGCAATGTTAAGTCATTTATTTGTGTTCTTTCCAATTTTTTGATACAGGCACTTAGAGCTATAAACTTCCCTCTAAAGACCTCTTTTCTTAATTTTGCTTTTGACCCATTCATCATTCAGGAATGTGTTGTTTAATCTCCATGTGTTCATGTGGTGATTAGGGCTTCTTCAGGTATTGATTGTAAGCTTTATTGCATTGTGGTCTGACAGAATGCAAGGAACTATATCAGTCTTTTTGTATTTTTGATGTTTGTTTTGTGCCCCAGTATATGGTCAATTTTGGAGAAGGTTCCTTGGGGCACTGAATAGAAAGTATATTCTTTGGTGCTTGGGTGGAATATTTGGTAGATGTCTGTTAGGTCCATTTGATACATGGTATTGTTGAATTCTGATGTGTCTCTGTTAACTCTCTACCATGTTGACCTATCTAATGGAGAGAGTGGGGTATTAAAGTCCTTATTATCGATGAGTTGGGATTAATCTGGGTCTTAAAGTCCTAT
>NW_008331504.1:423982-432776 GCF_000622305.1 Nannospalax galili
TAATATCTTCTTGATTCATTGTTCCTTTGATCAAAATGAAGTGGTCCTCTTTGTCTCTTCTGATTAGTTTTAGTTTAAAGTATATTTTGTTAGATATTAGAATTGCTACGCCTGCTTTTTTCTTAGTGCCATTTGCTTGGTATATTTTTTTCCATCCTTTCACTTTGAGATAGTGTCTATCCTTGAAAGTGAGATGAGTTTATTGCAGAAAACTAGAGCATGAATTAAAAAAAAATTATTTTCATTTTATGTGTATGAGTGTATTGGCTACATGTATGTAAGTGCACCCATGTTGTGCAATGCCTGCAGAGGTCAGAAGAGGGCATTGGATCCCTTGGAACTGGGGTTATGGACAGTTATTTGTTGCCATGTGCATGCTGGGACTCAAATCTGGGTTTTCCGCAAGAGCAATCTGTAAGAACAGTCAGTGCTCTTAACCTCTGAGCCATCTCTCCAGCCTTCTGAGTTTTGTTTCTTAATCCATTCAACTAGTGTGCTGGATTGTGGGAGACAGGCTTGAGCCTAGGGTGAAAGTCTTACTGACAGCCATACAGCAGGCCGGAGGCAATGGCCCGACCGCTGTAGCCACAAGGAACACCTTGTGACATTTCCTCCCATTGGCAGATCATGATACTGATGCCTAGAGCTCACCACACTCCCTAATCACCACCCTTGGAATTCCAAAATTGCAACACTTAGATATTGCAACAGTCAGGGTCACATGGTTTCTAGGAATCCAGGTTCTGTAATCTGAAACCCAGTATGCTAATGAGGCATCTGGCCCAATATGCTGTGATAGGACACTAAGCCTGTTATGCTAATAAGGTATCCTACTAGCTGTGCTATGATTGGACCACCACCCCTATATAAGCTTGTGCCCTTCTACAATAAACTAGATCTGTGCCACTGAGCCTGGTCTCCTGTGTCTAAATGCAGCTCCACTGACACAGTCTCTTCACCAGCCCTGGGGTCCGGGCCTGCAACGATCAGAGGCAGCAGAGGGTGAGCAGAAGAGCTGCCTCAGCACTGGGTGAACAGAAGAGTGGCCTCAGCCCAGGGTGAGTGGAGGAGCAGCCATGGTACCCATGAGAATGAAGGAGCAGCACCCATGTGAATGAATAACTTTAGTGTCAACTTGATACACCTGAATCAAGAGAGCCTCAATTGGTGAATTGTCTCCATTGGTCTGGCCTGTGGCCATGTCTGTGGAGCATCTTTTTGATTATTGAGTGATGTGAGAGGGCCCAGCTCACTGTGGGTGGTGCCATCCCTGGACAGGTGGGCCTATGTTGCATAAAAAAGCAGGTTGAGTGGGGGTCGTGGAGAAAGCTAGTAAGCAGCATTCCTCCATGGCCTGTGCTCCAGCTCCTGCCTCTGAGTTCCTGCCCTGAGTTCCTACCTTGGGGTCCCTGATGAACTGTGAGCTGGCAGATGTAAGCCAAATAAACCCTTTCCTCCCCAAGTTGGTATTGGGCCAAGTGTTATGTCACAGCAATGGAGAAATAAACTAGAACAAAAATTGGTACCGGAGAGTAGGGCACTGCTGTGACAGACCTGATGTTGGTGTTTTTAGGAGGATTGTGGAAGCATTTGGAACGTTGGGCCGAAAAAGCCATTGAGTGCTTACACTTTGTTGCTGTGGAGCTTGGAACAGTTATGCTGAAAGAGTTGCAGAAAATGGAGGCCTGGCTTGTGAAGCTTCAAAGGGAAGCAGAGATTATCAGGACTGTTTGTATGATATTTTGAATTGAGAATCTGTGGGTTCTGGTCAGTTGGGGCTGAAGAATCAGCTGTGATTAAAAAGAGATCAGAACCTGTAGTAGAACCTTTACTGGGACAATCGATATTGGTTAGCTGGTGCTGAAAAATCAGTTGTAAGTAACAAGAGACCAGCATTACTGTGGTGAAATCTTCTGGGAAGTATTTCCTCAGGGTCAGCACAGAGAAACTATGGTAGAGAGAAGGCCTGAGTCTCCATATCAAGCTGGAAGCAAGACTTGGTAACATGTAAGAGTCTCCTGTGTGGTTCTGGTGTTGAAAGCATGAAGGGGTCACAGAGAGCAGCTGAGGCTTGGCACCCTAAGTGGCCAGGCCTCAGTTGTAGTGAAGATTACAGAATTTAAGGGGTCATAGAGATTTGTGTTGCACCCAGAGAGGCCAGAAGAGGCCATTGTTGAGGGTGCAATAAGTTTCAGTGGAGACCCTAGGTTTTTGAAGATGAGGGCTATGGGATGACCACCAAGGGCAGCAGCAGGTGTGGACTGGAGCTGGCCTGGGTCTGTGAGATGAGCTGTGTGTGCTGTGGACCACAGAGTCAGAGAAGTGGAGCTGCCAAAACCCTTTGGAACCCAGAAGATTGAAAGTGAATCCCAGATGTCCAACCTTGAGCTACTTTGCAGGACTTAGGTTTTGTTTAGGTGTGCCCTATTCTTCCCTTTGAAATAAGACAGTGCTTGTTTTGGATTTTACAAGAGCCTACAGTTAGAGAGACTGTGAACTTTGGATTTTTTTTTAAAAGACTGTGGGACTTTTAAGTATGTACTGTCTTCTGTTGTTAACATCTTCAGAACAAGAAATGGAAAGGTTATGGTTTAATAGTGTTTGTGTCAAGTTGACAATGAGTCAATTGTGCTGGATAGCTTTAGTGTTGACTTGACACACCTGAATTGAGGGAGCCTCAATTGGTGAGTTGTCTCCATTGGCCTGGCATGTGGCTATGTCTGTGGGTCATCCTCTTGATTATTGAGTGTTGTGGGAGGGCTCAGCCCAATGTGGGCAGTGCCACCCCTGGGCAGGTGGGTCTGTATTGGTAAGAAAGCAGGGTGAGTAGGTGTCAGGGTGGCAAGCCAGTAAGCAGTGTTCCTCCATGGCCTGTGCTCCAGCTCTTGCCTCTGGGTTCCTGCCCTGAGTTCCTACCTTGGGCTCTCTGATGATCTGTGACCTGGGAGATGTAAGCCAAATAAATCTTTTCTTCCCCAAGTTGGTATTGATCAGATTGTTTTGTCATAACAATGGCAAAAAGAAGTAGAACAACTAGCCTGAGTCTTTTGACTGGGGAGTTCAGTCCATTGATATTTAAAGTTATTATTGAAAGATGTGTATTGGTTGCCGTCGTTTTAATTTCTTTTTGCATTATTGGTCTAATTTTGTGTTTCTACAAATATACCTTAATTTAGTTTCTTTCTGTTGCCCTTTGGGTATAGTTAATTGTATAATTCTTCTCTGTCCTCTATGCCTATGATCTGTAATTTGGTCTTTTCATGGTGTCTCAGATTTCTTGCAAATTCCATTCCTGTCCCCCCCCTTTGGTCTTTTTGACACAGGGTCTCCCTGTAGCCCCAGCTCACCTGGAACTTGCTATATAGACCAGGCCAGCCTTGAACTCAGAGATCTGCCTGCCTCTGCCTCCCAAATGCTGTGATTAAAGGCCTGAGCCACCAAGCCTGGCTCCATTCCTGTTTTCCATTTCATTCCTTTTATTGGTGAGGTTTTCTCCTCTTGTTTCAAATTGGCTTACTGAGTTTTTCACATCGTTCTTCATCAGCCTGAGTTTTCCTCAATGTTTCTATCCCTTTTGTGCATTCAGTCATGTTTATCCCTATCTTCTTTTAGTTCTTTGTTTCTTTGTGTGTTCTTTAAATTTGTTGAATTCCTTGATCATGTTTATGCATTTTTTAAAAAATTCTGTGTCCTGGGTTATCTCTAGGGGGTTCTCCTTGTAAAACTCTTCTATAGGATTGGTGATGTTTGGTGAGAATATATTATTTTGGTTTTCCTTATTATTTTTCCATTGTGATTTTGACATGTGGCTTTCTTTTGTTGCTTGTGATTCTGGTATGAAACTCAACTCTTCCTTTATTGACTTGAAGTCTGATTCTGTTTGTATTATTGGTGTGCTTTGCTTGTTCTCTTATTGGGTATGTAAAGCTGGTTGGTCTAGGCTTCAGGTTTTCTCTTTTGATTTTGTATTGAAGGGTTCCAGATGGCTTCAGTCCAGCTAAGCCAGAGCTCCTGCAGAGGCCCAAGTCAGGAGTCAGTCAGGTACTCTCAGGCTTCCTCCTAAATTCTGGGCCCAAGCAGTCACAGCATAATTTGGGAAGCTTGCTAAGGGATGGCCCGGTTTAGCTGATCTCAGGCAGTCTGAAAAAGTCTGAAAAAGACTCATCATAGTTACAGGTCATTTTGAGATGCTCCATAGTCCCTGGGGACTTAGTCATCCTTGGAAAGCAAGGAACAAAAAGTTGTCCCTTTAAGTCCCTCTGACCAGATTAGTATAAGCTTTTACATATGGTTATTAAATATCTAAGATGGCTAGTTACACTAGTGTGGTATTTCTCATTACTCTGTAATATGTAGATAAAACTTGAACAAAGCCTCAAACATTCCTGAATAAACCTTGACTGGACAAACATTCTGTTCCTTAAGTTTTCCTTTAGAAAAATTAATTTAAGTAAAGTTTTAACTGAACTCTGACCTTCCAAATTTTAAGATTACTTTCATGGATTTAGGTATACAAAGGGCTGTTCCAAGATTGTGACAAGAGTGGAATCTTTAACATTGTAGATTTCCACAAGGAATTGATCTTTTAGGGCCTAAGTCAGAAAAAGAAGAAATTTAATATCACAGGTCAAATAGGCATAGCCCAGGAAAGGGATTTAAAATAATTCCTTAGGTCTGTTTCAAATGAAGACTGGTCTACTATAAACAGAAGTAGTCTCCTTTCTTTCCCAGTCCCCCATGCCCTGATTTATAGTTTTTCAGAAAGATTGGGGGTGGGATGTCATATCTCATACTTACAGACAGGAAATAAGCTGATCAGGAATCAGACCGAGATTGCTGAAACTGCTTCCTTCTGGACTACACCCATTTTTACAGGGAGGCAAAATGCAGCTCCTCTTGAGTCAAATTATCTTGTTATGGGAAAAAGAAAACATCAAAAGTAACATTTGTGTAATACAGAGAAACATGAAGGACACCATCCAACATCCATAGGTAACCTCAATACTTGTCTGCATACATTCAGTCTCAGACTTTACCTGGTTATGCAGTAAAAGCCAGAGGAGTGGACTTAAAACTTTTGGCTATAACAGCAATTGTTACATTTACAAAAAAACTTACTGTTTGTTGTGAAAATGTGCTAAGTAATTAATATTTACCCCTTAAAATGTATATAGATATGCACATTGAATATTTATAACACATTTTCTATAAATTTTAAGATATCTTCAACTTTACAACATCTTTGTAAGCCTTGAAGCAGGTTTGTTAAATGACCAATTTTTTAAAAATGTTTAAAGATGTTTTACATAGGCTTAGCAAAATATGGACCTTGACGAACTTGTTTGCTGGCTTTAAAGAGGCAGTAGTAGTCAAAAATGTTATAAAATCTTTAAAATGTTTATATTATACAAAATATATCTAAAAACACAGAGATAAATGGTCTTTTTAAATCCTTGGATAGAAAGTTTAAGCATCTCAGAAGAGGAAAATTTTCAAAGAAGAAATTGCACTCTGGAGCAGAAGTAATCATTGCTTAAAATTAATGTATCTTTAAACAATACGAACCATGTTGTAGAACTAGAATTAAGATAAGGACCAAAGAGATAACATTTTGACTTGAAAAAATATTTTTGGGTTACTTTAACAATTTTAGTTTACATGGGAATTACTTATAAGTCAATTGGACTCCAAGTAAGTTATTATTGTGTTTTAAAAACATAAATTCATGTAGACTGTGTGTACACACCTAATTACATATAAGGTAGAATTTAGTAATGAAGATTTTTAAATTTTGTTGAGATCATGTTTCCTGTTTTTCTTTTTGTGAAGAGGAAACAACACAACAATCTCCAGACAAAGAACACGTGGAAAAAGCATAAGTATTTTGGCATGGCAGATTTTACTTTTGCATAAGGGTGTGCTGTGGGCTCTCCTCAGGCCAGCTGTGAAGACCCTAACCTGGATCCAGTCTCCTGCCGATTAGGGGGGCAAGAGGCATGGAGTCATAACACACAGACTCTGGGAGTTGGGTAGAAGCAGGCACTAGGTGAGGTGCTGCAGGCTCGTTTAATGCAGGAGGGGGCAGGCCTTATATTTCCCTTTTCTCTGCCCCCAAGTCCCTTTAGTCAGCATATCATTTTCTGATTGGTCCGCACCATGCAGTCTGTCAGCAGTCACTGGGCTTGTGAGCAGGGTATGGAGGCGTGGGCTCCTTTTGGCAGGCTATTTGTGGACCAAGAAGTGTAGTGAATTCTCGCTGAATCCCAGGGCTCTGGGTCCACGCCATCTTTGGAGGCCTCCTGCTACATTTCCACCCTTTTTCTTTAAAAATGACTGTCCAGCAAGAGTCTGTAGGCAGCTCTGCCTCAGGATGACCCCAGGATCATGGACTGTGCCTGTCTTAGATTGTCCTATTCGGACATGAAACTTACCCGTCATTGGAGCATGGGCATACACGTCCATGTCCTGGCTTAGGTTGATTCAGCCCAACAGGAGCTTACCCATCATCGGCTACCAACCCTCCAAGGGGTATCATCCCGGGGGATCAGTCAAGGTGGGGGAATTATCTGTAGGAGGCCTCGTACATTTGTGCAAGCCAAGTCTGTTGGGCTGCATAGGGCGGGTTGAAATCATCTTCGTGTATTGCTCTGAGGGCCTGATACACTGAGTGATTGAATTTTTTTCTGACTGCAGGAACGAAGAACACGGCATTTAACAAGTAGAAAGAGAAGAATAATTATGGCTTGTCAGGAGTAGGTAAGTGACGATCCAAGACGGGTCAAACAGTGCTTTTAGATTAGACCAGATTTTCTCTAAGAACCCTGAATTGATGTCCAGTGTGGGGGCACGGGTATAATTTAGAGCAATAGTTTGATTTGTTAGTAATATAGAGTAATTAAGAAACTTTTGATTCCAGTGGCCGTGAATATAGTGCATGAGTTGTAGGTGTGCTTCAGTAATATTCTGTATTTTATAGGGGGTGAGACAAAGTGACCTAAAGCGAGGGTCACAAGCTAGGAGAGCCATGTCTTTGGTAATGGCCAACTCTTCACTTAAGAGATCAATTTGTTGTTGTAACACATTAATTGCCTGGTGAAGATGCTGATTGATAAGGGACTGAGTGTGAAAGGTAGAGGAGGTTTTGGACATGGCCTCGTTGAGTGTCTCCACAGTAGTGGAGGATTGGGTGATAGCCACCACAGCAGTGGCGGTCAAACCTAATTCAAGGATGATGGCTGAGATGAGAGCTACAGTGACCCTGAAATCCCATTTTAAGCAGGGGGCTTGTGACAAGGCTGTCCACTCTATAAGGGTGACAGTATGGAAGTGGGTTGCATTGGTGACTGGAACCCTAATGCAAGGATGATGGCTGAGATGAGAGTGGCAGTGACCCCGAAATAACGTTTTAAGTGGGGGGCTTGTGACAAGGCTGTCTGCTCTATAAGGGTGACAGCATGGAAGTGGGTTGCATTGGTGACTGGAACCCAAAGGGCCACAGGTTCATGCATAAAGAGAACTATGTGAGCTGGATGGTTCCAGCAGGCCGCCAGTATACAGGTGGTGTTGGTATTGGAGCAGTTGAGTTGTCCTCAAAGGTCTGAGGTAACATTGGCTAGCAATAAGGCAAATGGGGGCCACACGCAAATGGGGGTAGGGGGCCAGGATGTTGTGTGATCAATGGATGTAAGGAATTTGTTTTTGGCTCAAGTAGAGGGATTGGTGTTAGCATAAGTGCCATTGGAAAGCTGAAGGCCCAGCTGTGCCAGTAACAGCCTCATGTCCATGAAGGTGTGCGGGCCACAGAGCTCCCAGTTACTGAGTATTGATTCACGGTTGGCATGGGAGATCTTAATGCCACAGGGATAGGTGGGGGCCAGTTGTCTCCAAAATCCTAGGGGGTGATTAGAGGGGGAGCAGCTGAAGCAGCAAAAGGGAGGGATGGCATGGTTGGGCTTAGGATGGCATCTCTGCCATGGTATAGGGAGTGAGAGGAAAAAGGGTGCAAGGGAGCATGTGCATGGGCAGTTGGGGAGCAGTGGGCATAGAATGGCAGAGCAAAATGGGGGCAGAGGGGTGGCTGTCCCCTCCACCTCCCCTGTTATTATTGTCCCCAGTGCAGTGAGGACCAAGGTTACATCAGTGTTGTTGAAGGTAGGGGAAAGGCCCTTGAGTTTAAGCATGTAACCTGAGAAGGCACTGCCAGCATAATCTTGGATGGTCAGGTTGAACAGCCCAATTCATGAGGACGCATTATTGGTAGTGAAGCATAGAGAGTTATTTAGGGGCCAGGAGCCATTGAGTGATTCCCAGGAAATAACTGGGTCCACGGTGGGGAGGCCAAGCATAGAATTAGTTGAATAGAGGGTGGGGTAAGCTGGGGAATGAAGCGATAAGGGCAAGAGTATAACAGGGTCATTAGTGGGGAGTGGTTGAGGATTGGGAGAGTCCATAATATCTGTCTCGTTTCCCCTCTTGTGGGTGGGGATGAGGGGTGCCCTGGGTGGAGTTTAAAGGAGCTGAGTCCATTTGAGGCTGTGACCTACAATCTTTAGCCCAATGGAACCCTTTTTTGCACGTGGGGCAGCGAGCCTTGGGGTGGACTGTACCTCTTGGGCAATGGTTATGAAAGTGGCCAAGCCCCCCACAGTTCCAGCAGCCTTCCTGTGCACCAAAGTGGGCAGGTTTTCCTTAAGACAAAAGAGTCTCCAAGGAGGCAGTCAAAGCCTCAATAGGGCCCACCCTAGGGTCTAAGTCTCTAGTAGCGAGTACCCATTTGTGAATGTTATCTTTGCGA
>NW_008331504.1:433965-436826 GCF_000622305.1 Nannospalax galili
CCCCCAAGACACCATTTTTAGTCCAGAGGATCAAGGCCAGTAATGGTTCTGCTGGGTCATGACGTCGGAGTGACACAGACCAGAGTATATGATCTATCTTATTAAGAAGATCTTTATCTGGCTGGGCGAGAGGGATCCTTGAAGTTAGTGGATTATGGTCTTCCAGCAGGGAGAACAAGGCCTGGAATTCCAAGTCAGGGACTGGTATACATTGTTTGAGCCAGTTTATAGTCCCACAGAGTTCTTGGAGCTCTGGCAAGGTATATACAGTTTTTTGCAAGATGGAAGGGTTAAGCAGTTTAATTACAGTATCTATATGGTAGCCAAGGAATGTGAAAGGTTGGATGTATTGTCTCATGAAATGTGGAGACCTAGACATTCTAAATCGACAAGCAGACTGGGTATTGCAGCCTGTAAAGTATTGTGAGATTTGTGTGCTAGCAGCATGTCGTCCATATAGTGGATGACAATTAGGTCCTTGGGGATGTTGGTTAAGGCCTTATTTGTTGCTGCGGTGGGGCGGATTGTGCGCTGCTATGCCAGCTGTTGCTGGGGTGCGTGGGTTTCGCGCGCCACATTGCTGTGCGGATCCCTGTCTCTCCACGGCTACCAGGCGCTGGTGACTCTGTGGGTCGCTGTCAGCTGCCGGGCAGGTTCTGTTCCAAGCTGCTGGACACTCCCTCTGTGTACGCGATCCGTTGGCCACCGGATCATGAGGGGGGGTGCAGGAACAGCGAAAGCAAGATCTTCGCGAGTGTTTGTCAAGGGAAGGACAGCCCCCTCTGGGGAGACTGAATCACAGGCTGGTTCCAGACTCAGTGATACAGCTCAGTCAGACTCAGTGATTCAGCTCCGCTTTATTGGGGTGAAACCAGAAGATTTATAGTGTGGAGGCAGTAGTAAAAGCCTCAGCTGATAGGTGCTCATAGAATGCCCCATTTACATGTGGCGGTGGGCTTCTATCAGGCTGTCAGACAATGCCTGATTAAAACACAGGAAAAACCTGGCAGTTTCTGTGCCAGAGGTCATGTATCTGTGGCCCACTTCAAAGGTGAGTCAGGAAGAGAGTAAGAGACGCCCCACTGAGAAGGGGAGTCTTTCCATTTGCGCCGAGCCGGCTTGCGGCTATCTGGACATGGAGAGACTGCGACCCTAAACAGCAGGGTTCCCCAACATCTCTCCCTGTTTGATTTAAAAATGGAGAAGTGCCATCACAAGCCCTAAGGGCCAACTCATTTTATCTCGGGAGAATCCAAGGTCTGATAATTGACCATGACCTGTTTTGTAGTGATTTTAGCAAATGGCAGTAATTTGTCAGCAAAGAAATCTTATAAAACAGTGAGCAAGCATCAAAATAATACACAGCATGACCAGGGGGCCAACAAAGGGCAGGAGCCATGAAAACAAGGGATTGCTAAACCAACCTAATTGTTTGGTGGGTTGAAATCTTGAAAATAGATCATTACAAAGTTTTTTGAGAGTGTTAACATTGGTCTCAACAACATTTGATTCATTCACAAAAAAACAGCATTCCTCTCCCAATACTACACACGTTCCCCCATGTTCAGCAGTTATTAAGTCCAGTGTTCTTCTGTTTTGGAGCACAACCCCGACAAGAGAGTTCATTTGTCGTTGGAGAGATTCGAGGCTGTCAGTAGTGGATGCCATTGCCTGGTCCAGCTTGTCTCGAAAGTCTCCTGCCAGGTGACAGGTTTGTATAATAGCAGCAGTGGCAGTGCCTCCAGCACCCAGGGAGAGGGCAAGTCCAAGTCCCACTAGCAAAGGGATGAAGATTTCTCTCCACTGACAGCTGTGAAGGTGTAGGGCAGCCTCTTCTTCCTCAAATAGGTACACCTGAGGAGTAATCATTACAGGTACACAAAACGTGGACAAAGAGGAGTTAACACAGTGTTGGGCTTTTCCTTTGCACCATAGAAAAAGAGGAGGGGCAATGCACACTGTCCTGGAGACAGTAATGTTAGTGAGGCATTTGTAATGAGTAGGCTTACTCTTGCTGGAAATGCAAATTGGATAGTTAGCCAGTTGTTCGAATAAGGGAATATCCATCAGATGAAAGTCGGTGAAATCTTTTTTTGTTTCTGGGTAAAGAAGGGTGGTATTAACTCGTACTGCTGTCAGTAAAGGTCTATTGCTGGATGCACAAAAGAAGCAGTTAGAGGCATTGGGGTGGGTGGTGAAGGGAAGAAAGTTAGCAACATACTGAATGTACTTGCTCCAGGACATAGTTGATCTTATCTGGTCCTCTGTTTGTCTTTCCTGTAGAATAATATTATGAGTTAGCACAGACTTAGCTGCAGGTACAAGCTGTCGAGATATATGAAAGTCAGCTGTAGGGTACCTAGAGAATGCACCTGAGTAGAACTTTTTTATTACTCCAATACACCAGCGATCGTCCCATGGATCTGATTTTTTTCTTGAAATGTTTCTCTGACATAAAATCTCTAGAACATGGTATTAAGGAGAGTGGGGGCTAGCTGAAGCGTTGCTGTTAAGCAGGGTAAAAACGGCCATCAGGATGACAGAGAAAGAAGCTCTGGGGGGGGCATCTGCGGTGAGCAGTCTCCACTAGATCATGGATCTCTTTCCACGTGATCTGGTGTGGCTTTCGGTGTCATCTCCGCCTCTTTCTTTTCTTTGTCTCTGACAGGGTCATGCAGGCCATCTTTTTCGTGGGCAGGGAGGTGTCGGACATTTCTAGCTGGAACCCAGATAGGCTTTGGTTGATCCTGTGGGAAAACACAAGCAAATCCTCTCCCTGTGGTCAGCAATGGATCTGGTCCTTTCCAGAGTCCATCAAAGGGGTCCCTCCATCTAACCATGATGGGTGGTACTGGGTGTGT
>NW_008331504.1:438978-458464 GCF_000622305.1 Nannospalax galili
ATCTTAGGTGGGTTTCCTAAGCATTGTTGGATGGCTGCTATTATGGGGAAAAAGGAAAGGGGAAAATTATGTCTTTCCTGGATTTCTTTTTTACGAGCCAGATATGCAATGTTAGTCCAGACCTCTGGATCAGAAATGTCTGCTGATAGGTTACAGGGTGCAAATTGATATACTTCATTCCAAAAATTTGAGCTTTCTTTTTGGGAGATCTTAAGTCCTCTTGATTTAAGTAAGGCCTTAAGGGAGTGAATTTGGAGTTTTTTCTGGCGTGATGCTGAATTACCCATTATAAAAAGGAAAATAGTGTTGTCTAGTGTTTAATGTTCTTGGAGCAGTCTGACACCAGGGGATTGGAACGCTCTGACAGGCACAAGCCTGGCTGCAGAGTTAAGGTCTACGAAAAAAAAATGGCCTTTTTAAATCTTTTGTTCGTTTGTTTATATGGTGCGAGCCACCTTGAACTTTCAAGTGTTCTGCAGGGGCTAGTTAATTTAAATTCTCACCTAACTGGTTTTAGCTGTGGTTTGAGTACCCCAGGAGCAAGATAACAAAACAAATTAGGGAAGTTTATTTTAGAAGCTGACTTTAAGGCTTATGCGAAGATCCCTTAGAACTTTGGTGATTTTTCTAGCAGTGTTGAGATAGAAAAGTAGGGTGAAGTGCTGGTTTCTAAGGAAACGTGCCTGAGATCAAAATCTCAGGTGATTTCACTTAGCCCCCAACACAAACCTTCCCGCAGGTTTAAGAGACTGGCAACCGTCCTAAGGACTCTTAAGTGGCTGCTGCATTACCAGGTTTTTATATTAGAAAGATGCATAGATAGAAGGTCTTTGTCTACACCTGTGCAGGCAGTCAGAGTCCGTTAAGGGGGCAAAGAGCCTTCAGCTGACATCAAGGAGTAGCCTTGACCAGAAAGCCTCAGTTGCTACTTTGTCATTAACGTTCTCACGCGAAGACTCAGACTGAAAATACAAGGAGGAAAATAGAAGAGACTGCCAGGCCCCACGAGTGGGGTGGCTTGGAGGCACAGCTTCCTTTTAATCTCCTGATGGGAGATGAAAGAAAAAAGAGACTGCCAGGCCCCACGAGCGGGGTGGCTTGGAGGCACAGCTGCCTTTTAATCTCCTGATGGGAGATGAAAGAAAAAAGAGACTGCTAGGCCCCACGAGTGGGGTGGCTTGGAGGCACAGCTGCCTTTTGATCTCCTGATGGGAGATGAAAGAAAGAGAGAT
The DNA here is from genome assembly GCF_000622305.1 of Nannospalax galili. Lineage (NCBI taxonomy): Eukaryota > Metazoa > Chordata > Mammalia > Rodentia > Spalacidae > Nannospalax > Nannospalax galili. The sequence continues at coordinate 440,211 of NW_008331504.1, forward strand.
TTCTGATGCTCTCCTGGTAGGAGAGATACTCACGAATTCTGCGTTTCAGGGGGCGCCAGCTGCTGGCTGGTGCATGAGTTCGGAGGCTCTCACGTTGGGCGCCAGCTGTTGCTGCAGTGTGGCAGGTTGCGTGCTGCTATGCCAGCTGTTGCTGGGGTGCGCGGGTTTCGCGTGCCACATTGCTGTGCGGATCCCTGTCTCTCCGCGGCTACCGGGCGCTGGCGACTCTGCGGGTCGCTGTCAGCTGCCGGGCGGGTTCCGTTCCAAGCTGCCGAACACTCCCTCTGTGTACGCGATCTGTTGGCCACCGGATCACGAGGGGCGGTGCAGGAACAGCGAAAGCAAGATCTTCGTGAGTGGTTGTCGATGGAAGGACAGCCCCCTGTGGGGAGACTGAATCACAGGCTGGTTCCAGGCGCAGTGAGACAGCTCAGTCAGACTCAGTGATACAGCTCAGTCAGACTCAGTGATTCAGCTCTGCTTTATTGGGGTGAAACCAGAAGATTTATAGTGTGGAGACAGTAGCAAAAGCCTCAGCTGATAGGTGCTCATAGAATGCCCCATTTACATGTGGCAGTGGGCTTCTATCAGGCTGTCAGACAATGCCTGATTAAAACACAGGAAAAACCTGGTAGTTTCTGTGCCAGAGGTCATGTATCTGTGGTGGCCACTTCAAAGGTGAGTCAGGAAGAGAGTAAGAGACGCCCCACTGAGAAGGGGAGTCTTTCCATTTGCGCCGAGCCGGCTTGCGGCTATCCGGACATAGAGAGACTGTGACCCTAAATAGCAGGGGTCCCCAACACTTATTAACATATAATTGACAGATTGTCTCTTGGCTGTTCTTTGAAAGTTGGGCTTCCATGCTGTGAAGGCAAAGTGAGGTCTATCTTGTTCTGCCAGGGGGATTTGGAAGAAACAAACTTGGATATCAAGTACTATGATATGATGGGATGGGGGGATAGCTGTAGGGTGTGGTAAGCCTGCTTGTAGCGAGCCCATCTTTTCCATCTGGGCATTGACTGCTCTAAGATCTTGGAGGAGTCTGTATTTCCCCGATTTCTTTTTAATAACAAATATTGGGGTATTATGTTTACTGAGAGAGGGCTCGATGTGGCCAAGCCTCAATTGTTCAGCTACCAAATTTTTGAGGGCAGATAATTTAGGTTCTATTATAGGTCACTGGTCCACCCAGATGGCATCATTAGAGAGCCAGGTGATGGGGATCGGCTTGGGGGCCAAGATTGGAGTTGATCCCAGGAAGGCAGTGGATGTTAGGATTGGGGGTGTTGGGCAAGGTGTTGTCCTTTCCCTGATAGTCCCAAGTTATCGTGGAGCATGATATCATCATAAAAGTCATGGTCATCTGTGGTAAGGACCATGCCCATATCCTCTAGGACGTTTTGACCCCACAAGTTACGAGGAACGTCCGCTACTAGGGGGGTAACTGTGCCCTGGTTTCCATCCAAGTCCTTCCAATATACTGGATGTGTGATCAGCTTGATACCTTGTGTGCCTCCAACTCCTTTTATTGGCGGGCCTGGCTGGTATTTCCAATGAGGGAATTTAAGGGATTCAGTTTCTGATATAATGGTGACATCAGCCCCTGTGTCTACTAGGCCCTTTATGGCAGTTCCATCTAGGAACAGGGTCATTAGTGGGGAGTGGTTGAGGATTGGGAGAGTCCATAATATCTGTCTCGTTTCCCGTCTTGTGGACGGGGCTGAGGGGTGCCCCAGGTGGAGTTTAAAGGAGCCGAGTCCGGTTGAGGCTGTGAACTACAGTCTTTAGCCCAATGGAACCCTCTTTTGCACTTGGGGCAGCGAGTCTTGGGGCAGACTGTACCTCTTGGGCAGTGGCTACAAAAGTGGCCAAGCCTCCCACAGTTCCAGCAGCCTTCCCGAGCACCAAAATGGATGGGTTTTCCTTGCAACAAAAGAGTCTCCAAGGAGGCAGTCAAAGCCTCACTAGGGCCTGCCCTAGGGTCTAAGTCTCTAGTAGTGAGTACCCATTTGTGAATGTTATCATTGCGGACAGGCATGATAGCATTATGACTAGGGATGTTTAGTCCCTCCCAAGTTAATTGTTTGATAAGCACCTCTGGGTGGGTCCAGAGTCCACCCTCCACTCTACTGCCTTGGTGACATGGGTAAGGGAGTCTGTGAAGGACTCCCCTGACTGTTGAATCAAATTACAGAAAAAGACTTGTGGGTCACGGGGGGGGGCAACATTTAAGGGCCTTAAAGTCCAAGTCAAAAACTTGTTGAAAATAGGCATGGAGACCAATAGTAGACTGGGAGATGGGGTCAGTATATTGTCCACGTCCTGTGAGCATGTCCAACGTAATGTTGAGGCCATATTGGAGATTTAGGTGTGCCTGGTTTTCAGCCTGATCGTCACAGGCTGCATGCCAGTTTAGAAAGACTGAGGGTTCTAAGACTACCTTTAGTAAGATATACCAATCACGGTGGGTTTGTAACTGTAAGGACCACTGGCGAAGAACCTGTTCGAAATATGGGGAGTCAGGGCCCGATTGCTCAGCTGCCTTGTGGATAAGAACGAGGTCAGCAAGTGGGGTGGGCAGCCATGGACACTGCACTGCATTGGGGCCAACGTTAACCAGAAATGCGGACAAAGGTGGGTGAGGCTTTAAGGAGGGCAGCCTAGGAGGGAGGGGCACGTTAGCAGGGGAAGAGGCAGGATGGTTACTGGGGGGGGAGAGGGTAACTCCTTCTATGGGTAATGGGGCTAGGGAATTTCTGGGCATGGTGAGTATCCTGAGATATAGGCAAAGGAGCTCCTTCGTTATTGGAAGTGGGCGCAGAGGCTGTGTCCACCTCCGGGTCTGGGGGGGTCTGGAAGAGAGGAGGATTTAAGGCTAGCAATGATGGCTAGGAGGATTGGTAGGAACGATGTGGGGGGAGTGATCCCTGACCTGAACTCCCTTTTTCGGGCCAGGAAGAGGACCCACATCCACATGTCAGGGTCTCACGTTTTCAGGGGAGACCCATGGAGCCAAATTAGTGGCTTCGTCCCAAAAGTGTTCGATATCTTTTGGTTTTACTTTCAACACTCTGGTTTTAAGGAGCACCTTGAGTGCTGCCGTTTGTGGTTCCCTGCATTGTGGTGGTAAATTTCCCATTGTGGGAGGGTCTCACAAAGGGAATTTGCCACAAAAGTAGAAGATGAGGGTGACTAAGAGGGCACAAAGGAAGCAAAGAAGCACTGTGAGCCACTCAGATGTAAACCGCCCCAATATGTAAAGGTGTATTGGAGCCAAATGTCTGTGCTCAGTAAGGGACTTCTGGAGGCTGTGACACCTCCAGCCGTATGCTCACATGGTATCTCCAGGACAGGCAACAGGGTGACCCGAAGCCTGGGCTCTGAGTTTGGGGTGGATCAGCCCTTATGTGAACTCACCGGGACGAGCCGAGAGGGGGAAGGTGCCCATGTGGGCTTCAGGACCACGTGGCGGAGTGTGCCTCCCTGATCTAACAAACTAGTCCAACCATAAAGATGACAGACAGGGTGGAGGGGACAGAGGAGGGGGCTACTGGCTTACCCTTGAGCAGCTGAAGAAACAGACAAAACCAGGGGCTTGCTTACTGAATGAACTGACATTCTGGGTGTTGCCAACACTGTGGGCAGGAGTCTTTGTTCAGGTGCCAGGTGTTGCGGGCTTTCCTCAGGCCAGCTGTGAAGACCTTAACCTGGATCAGGTCCCCTGCCGATTAGGGGGGCAAGAGGCACGGAGTCACAACACACAGACACCGGGAGTCAGGGAGAAGCAAGCACTAGGCAAGGTGCTGCAGGCTCGTTTAATGCAGGAGGGTCAGGCCTTATATTTCCCTTTCCTCCGCCCCCAAGTCCCTTTAGTCAGTGTATCGTTTTCTGATTGGTCCACGCCATGCAGTCTGTCAGCAGTCACTGGGCTCATGAGCAGGGTATGGAGGCATGGGCTCCTTTTGGCAGGCTATTTGTGGACCAAGAAGTGAAGTGAATTCTCACTGAATCCCAGGGCTCTGGGTCCATGCCATCTTTGGAGGCCTCCTACTACAAGGGTGTGTTGGATGGTCAGTCAGATCCAGTTTAAAAGAATCTGCTTAGGATCTCTATGAATTCAAGGCCAGCCTGGTCTATATAGGGAGCTCCAGGTCAGCTGAGGCTACAGGGAGACCTTGCCTCAAAAAGACACCCCCCCCAAAATAAAAGATAAAAGAAAAAAACCTGCTTAAAGGAAGGAGCGCTTCACTGCCCCAGGTCATCATCAGATTCTAGGTTTTACAGGGTTTGAATGAAAGGATTAATGTTTAATATTTCTTAGAGGGGGAGATGCCTTTACATATGAAACCATCAGGGTTTCCCTTGTCTAAGTTATTAACATCACATAAACCAGAGGTGACAGGAAGGACAGTAAAGGAAACAGTAAGACTTCAGGTTAAGAATAAAGTTTAACAGTAGTAATTCTGAACATGTTGCAGTTGTCTCATTTTGTTTCAGGCAAGAAAGTGGTTTAAGCCATCTTAGGGATCAGCTCTTATGATGTACCCCAGAAGAAGCCATGTGCTACTGTATCTGACCCAGGTACCAGAGTATGGATGAGTTTAGGGGATTTTTAAGTGGGCTACTGGCCCGAAGAACAGAACCAAAGGAACTTGAAGTGCTTAGCTACCAGGTAGACCATACAAGCACAGATGGGAAATTCACTAATGATGCTTCAAGATGAAGCTAACTGGGAGTGCACAGAAAATTCAGGAGTGACTGAGGCCTAGTTGCCACATGATCATCCTGGAGCCTGAGGAGTTCTCCTAAATTTTAGAGACCTCCACTCAAGTCAAACCATTCCTGGCTTTAATTGATGAAGGGAATTTAAAAAATAGCTAGTATAGTAAAGACAATATAATACAGATGTAATCACGAGAATTATAGGCAACAGAGTTGCTCTAGGGGGGAAAATCATGAGATATAACCAATTGAGTAGAGCTTCCCAGAAGAAAATGGTCTTTCTTAAAACAGGCCATAATCTGTTTGCATATAGAGCTTTGCGGTAGGAGATAAAGATTGAAGGGCAAGGCCAGAGAAAGATGACACAGGAAGGCTAGTGTTAGAATTCATCTTTCATTCTGAAGATGAATTAACATACTTATCAAACTTACAACTAGCTAGAATTTGGTTTTCTCAAAACATTTCTCCATTTCTTAGATTAGATATGGGAGAAATGCCCAGGGGAAAAGAAAAATAGAAGAGGAGGAAGAAGAGGAAGAAGAAGATACTACTAGTAAATTTTAACAAACAAGCAGTCAGAATCAAACATTCCTTCAGAGGCCTGAAAGCAACAGAAAACCAAAATGAATGTCAAAATCAAAATGCTTTCAAAGCAAACAAACAAAATAGATACTTTAAAACAAACACTTTGAGAGCAAACCAAAAGCAAAACAGGCAGGGTCCTTAAGCAAGCAGCTCAAATGCTCTTTTGTATAAATAATTAGCATTTAGAAGTGTTGTAGAACACTCAGTAAACCTAGATATGTTGTTTAATAGATTTAGATATTTCAGGTACCCAAGGTCATAAGGCTGCATCATCAAAATACTCATATTTATGAATCTGCACACGGGTATATTGATTGAGCATGCATAAAATAAAACCGATAATTTTTTGTGCACAATAAAAAGAATGAAAAGAAAGAAATCAAAGTGGCTCCATCTGTGAGTTCTTGGCCAGATTTGCAGCACCAGGCATATGTTTACTCCTCTGGGGTGGGCCTTAAATTCAATCAGAAAGCAGTTGATTGTCTTCATAACATACATGCCGTTATCGTACTCATGGGTATATCCTGCTGTTAAGAAAAAATTTTGCAAACAGCTAAAAGATTAAGTATTTATCCAGAAGAGATTCAGAAGGCCAATTTATTCTCTTCCCATGCATGATGTCCCAGAATTAGCAGCAAAGGCTTCAAGATTCTCTGGACCTCCAACAGAAGTCCTGATGGAGGTTAAATAGGCTTTTTACATCATCTTTTTTTTTTTTTGTCCTTTTTAAGACAGGGTCTCCCTGAAGCCCCAGCTGGCCTGGAACTATGTAGACTATGTAGACATTAAAATATAGTAAGCAGGGCTAGAGAGATGGCTCAGCGGTTAAGAACACTGATTGTTCTTGCAGAAGATCCGGATTTGAATCCCAGCACCCACATGGCAGCTAACAACTGTCCATAACTCCAGTTCCAGGGGATCTGACAGCCTCTTCTGTCCTCTGTAGGAATTGCATGACATGGGTGCACTTACATGCAGGCATAACACTCATACACATAAAATAAAAATAATGAATAAAGTATTTAAAAAAATATAGTAAGCATCCCAGAGTTACATTTTAAGGTATCTACCTAGGAAGTAAAACAAAGGAAACATCAAAATAGATTAAAAGATTTTATATGAATACAGAAAGGCTCAGTGGTTAATAGCAATGGCTACTCTTGCAGAGAACCAAGGTTTGAATCCCAGCACCCACATGGTGGCTAACGACCATTTGAACTTCAGTTGCTAGGGGATTTGATGCCCTCTTCTGACCTCCGAGGGCATTATACAACATGGATACATGTATGTACACGCAGGTAATGCCCTCATACACATAAAATAAAAAAATAAATATTTTTAAGAAGAATATAACTTTTCCCTATCACTGCTTGTCAGTCGTTATTGCAGTTCATAGGGTTCACAGACGGCTGAGACTAGTGATGACTTTTCCCCTCTAATTGCCTACATGGTATTTTCCAGTATTATGAAAGTTAGCCAGCAGGGAGGAAGCTTCCTGGTCAGTACCAACTCTATTTCTCTATGCACTGTGACCAATGTGTGCAGTGTCTTCAGCAAAAGGGTCTTACCATGAAGTTCTGGTGGGCAGCCAAGAGCAGTGACAACAGCCTGTATTGATTTGAGGGTCTCTGGAGCACTTCTGATGAACAGGTTGAGGGGAGGCATCCCACACCTGCACTGGGCTTTTTATTTGGCAAACTGTGACTTCTGGAGAACCACAGCCTTCTGGGTAGGGTAGATTCAATCACATTCTTTTTCTGTGATATTGTTTTCTCCTTAGCTCACAGTACTTACTTATTTCCCTATTGTAGAATTATCTTATTTGAATCATAAAACTTCTTGAAGAAATCGTACTGATTTTCTTTTTTAAAATATTTTTATTCATTATTATTGTTTAAATAAAATTATTTTAAAACAATCCTTTGTTGTACATATAATTTTACAATTTATTAAAGATAAAAATTTTCATACTAAGGAGATGGCTATGTTTATTTTTCTGTAAAGTATGAAATCTTGGGTGGATGCAGGACACAGCATCTTCACATTTTTCAGAGTTGATCAATATTTTGAGTTTATAATCATCAATACTGAGAATACTGCATCACACAAATATGTAGTACAAAATAGCAAAAGTATATTTAGGGTCATTTCAGAAATTTCTGGAAATTCTGTCTTAATCCCAAGCCACGATTTACTTGACAATTTTTTTATAAAACTCAAAGCAGCAACTCAAACACTAATTTAAAAAATCAAATATTCTAACAAAATACAATCCAAAGGTATACTACTTTGTAATTTGTATGCAAGGAAAATTTTGAGTCTTTGTTTTCATAATTAAAGCATTTTTTTTCTATAAAAGCAGAAAATTGTATATGTATAGTTTAAAAAATATCACAATTTATGGGGTTGGAGAGATGGCTTGGCAGTTAAGAGCACTGGCTGCTCTTGCAGAGAACCTGGATTTGATTCCCAGCACCCCTATGGCAAACAATGGTCCAAAACTCCAGTTCCAGGGGATCCAATACCCTCTTCTGACTTCTGTGGGCATTGTGTGACATGGGTGCACTTACATACATGCAGGAAATACACTCATACACATAAAATAAAAATAAGTGAATACTAAAGATACCACAATTTGTAACATGCAATAGTCTCAGATCTGAACTGAGGTGTTTCAGGCAGTACTCTGTGATGCTCTGGGGCATGATGGCACACACAATCCAAACTGCATGCATTTAGAACCAAGGCTGTAGCAAAGCCTGGTGCAACACAGACAAGCACTGCCAGAAATACTTTGGCTTCATTACACATTTGATTTTGAATTAACTTTTGGTTGTTGCACATTGTATTCGTCACTTTTCTGTTGCTGTGATAGAAACACCGACCAAAGCAACTTATAGAAGGAAGAGTTTATTTGAGTTTACGGTTCCAGGGGAATTACAGTCTGTCATGGCAGGGAGGTGTGGTGGCTGGTGGTGGCTGGAGGTGGCTGGAGCAGGAATAGCAGAAGCTAAGCTCTCTTATCATCACACAGGCACAGGAAGCAAGAGCTCATTTTTATTATTTTTTTTTATGTGTATGAGTATATTATCTATATGTATGTAAGTGCATCCATGTCATGCAATGCCCATGGATGTCAGAAGAGGGCATCAGATCCCTGGAACTGGAGTTACACACTGTTGTGAGCTGCCATATGGGTGCTGGGAATCAAACCTGGGTCCTCTGCAAGAACAGCCAAGGCTCTTAACTGCTGAGCATCTCTCCAGCCCCTATGCTGATTTTCTGTTTTTATATTGCGGATAAAGAAACTGGAGTACTGTGCTCCACTGACTTGCCTGTGATTACATAGTGGTCAAGGTGACTTCTGCCTACATGCTGGTGGGACCACCTCTGTTACCTTGGACCCTCATCAAGGGTTCTAACTTCTGCCTGTCTCCATGGAGAGGCATAGGAAGACCTGAGGCCATGGTTTGGTGGGTAGGGCTCATCTGCTTAGTTATGTCTGCAGGTCTTGTCTTTCCCCCTTTCTTTTTGTGACATGGTTCTTATTAATGTGAAAATATTTACAAATTCTGAGGACATAGTCTTCGGTACACACAGATATCGAGATTCCAGGTCAGTCTATTTGAGAATATGAACTGGGCTATTTTTTCCAAGATGTGAGTGATTTGGAGAATGTCACCCAGGAATTCAGTATCATAGGCCCTAAATGTGCTTCCTTTTCTAGACTAGACTTGAAGAAAGAGCAGAGAGGCAGAATTTGGTCACCCTATTTGTGGAAATAAAATACAGTTATTATCTCAAATCTATTTAGACTTTGATGTTTTTCAGATATTAAGAAATCATGATTTCAAATGTAAAATGATGTGAAATTCTAACAATTTTAATAACAGTTAGATGTATGAGAATGTAGCTAGCATGTTTAAAATCTGGAAATTCTATAGTGTTAGAAAGCTAAGTTGTGACTGTCATACAGCCAAGTTATAATCTTATTACCGAATTATGAAAATTTTTCTTAGTAATCAGCCTTCTTCATTTTTTATCTTTTTCTACCAAATCAACTTCAGATCAATAAGTTGTGTATTGTTTTTAGATCAGGCATGTTTTCCTCTATTACACAGTGATTTCTAGTTTCACTACTATTTCTTAAAACTTTCAGTACCATTCACCTATTCCTCAGATACAAGCATCTTAATAAAGTCTACTTAGTACATTTGATTAATGTGTCTTTTATTTTATTTTTATTTGTGTGTGTGTGTGTGTGTATGTGTGTGTGTGTGTGTGTGCTTGCATGAACATATCTCATGTGTGTGGGTGTACAATGCCGGAAGGGGGCATTGGATCTCCTGGAACTGTTAGATTCTGGAGTTGGAGTCACAAGCAGTTGTGAGCCAGCTGACATGGGTGCTGGGAACAGAACCCAAGTCCTCTGGAAGAACAGTAAGTGCTCTTAACCGCTGAACCATCTCTCCAGCCCCTCGCTATGTTTTGGTATCATTGATATATTCCTCAGATACAAGCATTCTAATAAAGTCTGCTTGATGTATTTAATTATTACATCTTTATGAAAATGGATTCTCCAGGGAACACTACCGAGGATGACAGGGTAAAGTCAGATTTGCAGGCTCTCAGCTCTATAATTTATATAGTGATCTCTAAACACATGTGGTGTAAACTTAAACCCCAGCACAGCTGTGCAGGGTGAGGCTTTTGGAGAACTAGATGTTCAGGCTATGAGGGCTCCCCCCTCATAAGTGGATTAGTGCAACTATGAAAGAGTTTGATGGGGATAAGAATTTGGCGGTTCTTTTTGTTCTCCATCACACAAGGACACAGGATTCTCTCCGGTGCAGAGTTGCTGAGTTCAGTGCACCATAACAGAAGCAGAGGCCAGACACTGAAACTTCTGGGGCCCTGGTCTAGTCCTCCCAACCTCCAGAACTGTTTGAATATAAATTTGTGTTCTTCACACATCATTCGCTGTTGGACCTTCTGTTACATACAGCAGCACTAATGGAGCATGGAATTGCTTAAGGTTTTCCCATCCTTCAGTTCCATGGATTATTATCTCTGTCACTTTGTAAATATGTTCTGAGACAGAACAGTGTTTTAGCATATGAGGACGTGGGGTTATTATATTGAACACAAGTAAGTTAGGGACTATCTACATATCAAAATATTGGGAAAATGAATATATTTCATATATATGAAACTATCAAAACCCAGGGAATACTCATTATTTTTTTAAAACAATTATTAATTTTATGTGTATGAGTGTTTTGTCTGTGTGTATGTAAATGCATCATGCACATGCAGTGGCTATGGAGGTCAGAAGAGGGCATCAGATCCCCTGGAACTGGAGTTACAGATGATTGTTAGCCACCATGTGGGTGCTGGAACTGAACCCAGGACCTCTGCAAGAGCAGCTAGTGCTCTTAACTGCTAAGCCATCTCTCCAGTCCCAAATAGCCTTACTTCTTGACAATAACCCAATATGTACATCTGAGAGAAGGTGAGTTAGGAGGGAGGTCAGTATCTGCTCCCTGTTCTTATGTTACAAAATGAATTCTCTTTACCTGTTTTTATGTAAAAAAATGCATCCAGGGCCGGGTGTGGTGGTGCATGCCTTTAGTCCCAGCACTGAGGTTGCAGAGGCCAGCCTGGTTTACATAATGAGTTTGGACTCGCTGGGGCTACAGGGAAACCTTGTCTTAAAAAGATAAAAAAATTCATTCAGGGGGCTGGAGTGATGGTTCAGGGTTTAAGAGCACTGGCTACTCTTGAAGAGGACCCTGGTTTGCTTTCTAGAACCCACATGGTGACTCATGACTGCCTGTAACTCCATTTTCAGGCAATTTGATGTGATCTTCTGGCCTCTATGGGCATTTTTTACCTCACATGGTGCACCTTTTACATACATGCAGGCAAACCATTCATACACATAAAATAAGCAAATCTTTTTTTAAAAACAATATTTTTATTTTTTTATTAGTATTTTTAAAATTTTTATTTATTTTTATTTTATGTGTATGTGTGTATTGCCTGCACGTAGGTAAGTGCACCCATGTCGTGCAATGCCCGTGGAGGTCAGAGAAGCTGTCAGATCCTCTGGGACTGGAGTTAGCAACAGTTGTTGGCTGCCATGTGCATGCTGGGATTTGAACCAGGGTCTTTTGCGAGAATAACCAGTGTTCTTAACCACTGAGCCATCTCTCCAGGCCTTATTTATTATTTTTATATGTATGTGTGTATTGCTTGTATGTAAGTGCACCTGTGTTGTGCAATGCCCACAGAGCTCAGAAGAGGCTGTCAGATCCCCTACAACTGGAGTTACTGATAGTTGTCAGCTGCCAAGTGGGTGCTGGGATTCGAACCCAGGTCTTCTGTAAGAACAGCCTGTGTTCTTAACTGCTGAGTTATCTCTCTAGCCCCATGAGCAAATGGAGAGAGAGAGAGAGAGAGAGAGAGAGAGAGAGAGAGAGAGAGAGAATGGGGGCTTGGCTATCACCACAATACATTATATATATGAATTTGTCAAAATTAAAAAGGAACTAAAAAATGTATTCATGTTCATTGTTTCTTATGTGACAACATTTCAGGATGTAGTCTCAAAAGTCTGTGATTAACAAGGTGAGCAGCCAAGCTGAGGACATCTTCCTCTTCTCTGAAACTTCCGCTCACAATTCTCTCAAGGCTGCCAGCTTCGCTTTTGTTCTTCCTTTGCGCCTGCCGGCCGGTGTCAGCCCCACCACACTATTACTGAGGCTTCATTATGAAATCCCTTTTCTTACTTCATCTGCCTAGAATTCCACTGTGTGCTCTCTCCACCCCCAATTTTGCAAACTCATGTTTCAAAATACAAAGACCATATGGTTATAAAGAAAAGATCCTTCATCCACTGCTGGCCCTGCTCCGGGCCACCTAGCTTCCTTTCTTTAGAGACAATTGTATATAATATAGTAGAGGTTATCTAGGCTGGCCTCAGTGGCACAGACCTGTAATCTCAGCACACAAGAGGATGAAGCAGGAGGATTGCTGTGAGTGCTAGGCCAGACCAAGGCTCATAACAAGACACTGTCACAAAAAGTAGTGGTAGGGGGTGGAGTAGGGCGGGAGTGTATGACTTCCTATAAAATTGATAGAATCTGGACTAATGACTTTTAATTAACTTTGCTGTAAAGAAACTCATTGAACCGTGTGCTCTTGTGACCTGGGAACCAGATTTTGATTCCTTAGAATCTCAATTTGCTGCACCACTGAGAGATAGTGAATGAATGTGGGTGTGCTTGAGAATTAACAAATCAAAACTCTGAAAGGCAGGGCATGTTCCTTGAAAACAAAGACTGAGAAGAACACTTGCTATTGTGTGTGTGAGATGTTTTAGGTCTAGGAATGAAAGGGTAAAATTGTCTCATAAGGGTGAATCCCAGCTTACAGTTGATACTGAAGAAATGGTTTTGAATAAATTATGAGTGAGGACTCACTGAGGGCACAGCTGGAGGAGAGGTGGAGGAACGAGAACGGTTGCTGTCTGAGTTTGGGCCCACTCTTAAAAACTCAAGAATCAGAATCAGGTGTAATTGTAATGTAGCATGGTAATGCCTCATTGTGGTACTTCATGTGAGGAAGGGGTCAGCAACAGGGAAGTCCTAGGAAGCATGGACTGTCTCAGACATACATGTAAGCTGTGTGACATAAAGCCAAGACTTTCCTCGCTAGCTTGTGCCAGAGCATTCATGGGTAGGCACCTGGAAACGTTCTGAGGGAAAAGGGAAGTTTTGGACATTCTCAGTCATGCACACATGTTACGAGATTTGACCAAAAGCACGACGCATTCTTACAGATTTACTAATTCTTTACCCATTTTTGCTGTTATTTCCTTCACCCGAACTGCAAACTTTCAAAGTTTCACTTTAGTTTCACCTTTATCTCCTAACCTTGAACACATTCATGACAATTAATGATTTTACTCAAAGAACTAAAGCCTTATCAAGGCAAATTTATGAACCTTTAAATGTTATTCAGAAATAGTTTCCCTGGTATCCCAGCCATGGGGTACTTAATTCAGAATCTTGGGGGAAAAAATGGATGACCAATTAAGCTACTACTTAGAAACAGTTTGATTGAAGCATTCGACTCTTTGGAACCAAATAAGAAATGCAGCCTTATCAAGAGAAAAAAAAAGATGTGCTTCTAAAAAGAAATTACATCTTATAGAACCTCGTGGACCTCCTCTATGTAATTCTGCCTTGCAAGGAACCTCCTTTCCCTGGGGCAAAAGGCAATGGAAGAAACTAACTTATGGAAGGATGGTACCTGGTCTGGCAGTTGCTAGGTACCCTGCATCTCCAAGCCTGTCTCTCTTTGGTATCTGAAGCTCTGACACAGTCTCTTTTGTTTGTGGCATCATTCTACTTTGGAATTCATTTTCCAGTCAAAATGACATGGATAAGGTTAAACAGAGTGAGCATTCTGATAATTGTCTTTTTTTCTGAGTTCTTTTAGGTGTTACTGTTTTCTATGCTCTGAGTTGTCTAAAGTATAAGTACTCAATCCAAGATTACATTGGTTGAATTACAATATGGTTTGTCTAATGCAGACAGTCAGAATGATAGCTCACTTTAAAAGAGGAATTCATCATGTGAGGTATTATGCTTATCCACAAATTATTATAAAAAGGGGTCAAAGGAAACATTTAAGGGTATTTTAATACTTTAACCCATAAGGAAGTGAAGACTGTCCTTAACTTACAATCATTAGAAGTTGACTGACTTCTGTAATACATGTAAGGCCAGTATTTACCCTGGGAGACTTTGAATGGTGGGTTCTTCACTGACAGGATAAATTTAACCAGGCAAAAACTATGTTAAATAAAAATTCAAAGGAAGAAAAAAAAGAGAAAAAAATGCATTAAGGTCACAGTGTATTCAGAATCACATTGGTGGGAGCAACTACCCCAAACAGGCTCTACCTTCTTAGGGTCACTAGTAAAGCGGGGTGAGACACAGGAACATTCACGTCTTGTTAGTGAGATAAGTGGCTACGTCTGGCAAGGCCTCTCTCCTCATGGTTGCTCACAAAAGGAGAAAAATAAATATAGAGCAGAGCAACGGAACTTTAGACACAGGGGTAAGAAGACACCCCCCAGCCTGTAGCTGTTTGACCTAGATCTTAAAGCATTGGGACTTTTCAGTATCCAAGCCTGGACTTGAAGGAGAGTGCCCCTCAGACACCCTCCTTGTCCTCTGAGAAAGAGCTGCCCTCTGCCTGACTCTGGAAATCCCCTAGATTGTTCAAACCCTTTCCTGGTACATCTGTTTATGGTTTCCATGGAAATGGTCTGGGGCAGGAGAGGGAGAAGGGTCTGCCTCAGGTAAGCTAGCCAAAGGCTGTATAGGTTAAGGCTCTGGAAATCAGCCCTAGATTGTTCAAATCCTTTCCTGGTTCTTATGTTTATTGTTTCTATAGAAATATCCTGCTCTGTGGTTTTTGTGCTTAAAAGCCCTGTATTTCCACAGCTCTGGGTTGCAGTGCAGCTCTGGAGTCTGCCTGCATCCCCGGCTGGTCGGTCTCAATAAAGCAGCTAAGTTTTCCTGAGTCTCTGTGTCTGAGTGGTCAATTCAGGGAATTCTTCGGACCCAGAACAGACTGAAGTTTAACCAGAGAATAAAAAGGGCCTTTAGTGGGAGCTATCATTATGGGAGAGAGGACACTTCAGCTTGCCTCTATTTACAAACACAAGCCAACTAATTGTGGGAACAAACCTTCAAACATCTTGTCACTCCAAAGATTGCCAGAGAGAAGTTCAAGTAAGGTGATAGTAAAGGTAGATTTTTTTTGGCTTGATTCTCCTTGATTATGAGTGCTGATTGCCAAGAACTTAGAAAATTTAGATACACCCCAGGCTGACGAGATGGCTCAGCAGTTAAGAGCACTGGCTCTTCTTGCAGAGGACTTAGGTTTGGTTCCCAGTACCTACATGGAGGCTAACAACCATCTATAACTCCAATTCTAGGGGATCCATTGCCCTCTTCTGACCTCCATAGGCACTGCACAATGAGTGTACTTACATACATGCAGGCAATACACACTCATACACATAAAATAAAAATAATAAATACAAATTAGATACACCAAAGAGTACCACTTCAAAATCACGTGTTCTGACTTTTGTCATTTCCTGTTCCCAATGTAAGACCCAGTATATTCAATTTTAAGAGAAGCAAATGCCTTTTTTGACTATTGCTTCATTTTCATGTGCTGTTTGAACTCAGCAGAGAAGCTGGTTCTGGAGATGAGATTTGGTGCTCCCACTTCGTATCCAAGCTTGTTTTTCTCAAAATGTCTACTGAATATTCATGAGACAGGCTGAGCCTGACCCTGAGACCAAGAAAAAGACAAAACAGCTCTATAATAAAGTCATTATGCGCCCTTGAGAAGAACTAAGGATTACAATAATACAACAGAAGTTATTATTTATTTCATGATATAAAGATTTTATGGTAAGATCTCTATTTTGCTACTCCCTAAAAATGATAAGAACTTCCTTGTTAGTCCTAAGAAAACAGAATTTACTATCACTTTCGATGTAGCAAATCGTAAAATTGCCACAAATGCTGGGTGTGGTGGCACATGCCTTTAATCCCACCACCTGGGAGGCAAAGGCAGGCAGATCTCTGTGAGTTCAAAGCCAGCTTGGTCTACATAGTGAGTTCCAGGTCAGCTGGGGCTACAGGGAGATCATGTCTCAAACACACATTTTACACACATACACACACATACACACACACACACAACCCCAAAACTTATGGGACCCACCCTTAAGCTTTGCCATATCCTAAGATGACAAGGGGCAGGCCAGTCACCTGCGTAGTACTAAGATAATAGAGAATTTGCTTATCACTTTAAATATAATAGAAAAATTTAAAAATCCCTATAAACTTTTGGGAACCCATTTTAAAATGTTTTTGTTTTGTCTTATGTAATTCATATTGGTCTATAAAAAAGTTTTTGTTGGGCCTGGAGAAATGGCTCAGTGGTTAAGAGCTCTGACTGCTCTTTCAGAGGACCTGGGTTTGATTCCCAGCACCCATATGGCAGCTAACAGCCATCCTAACTCCAGTTCTAGGGAATCTGATGCCCTCTTCTGACCTCTCTGGGCATTGAACAACACTGGTGTACTTACATACATGCAGGCAATACACTCATACCCATTAAAAATAAAAAATAATAAATAAAATGTTAAAAAAAATTTTTTGGCCAATGCTATTGAATTAGATTATACCAGTCAAATTCTTATTGTAGTTTACTTTAGCTGCTCCATGAAATTCCAGCTTTAACATATTTGGTACAATTGGTTTATTGTTCACTTTGTGAAATAAAACTTTGGTTTATCATTAGAAACTTATGAAAACACAGACATGATAAAAGCCCTCACAACAGATGGTAAACTTATTTATTAATGTTATTTATGTCTCATGGTATTAAGATACTTAGTAAGAGAAAATGTTAGAAGGATGTAAGAATGGAAACCTTTTTAATAAAGGAGGATTTAGGTAGATGATTAAGGTGGCCGAATGTCTCCCAAATGGAAAGGAGGAGTGAAAAGTCTTTTTAGGTTATGAAGGTTTGAGTAATGTAGTCACCTCCTTTGCACCTTAGAGACAAAGGCATTCAGTGCATTAAGGGTTAACAAACTTCCTTAGACTCAGTTGACACAAAAGTTTGCAGTTAGGAATGCCTGTGCCTGCTCCCAGAATGCTAGGAATGTGCTGTGATACCACCCTCCCTCTGTACAAGCATGTTTCAAAACATGTAGCAAGGAAATCTGGTGTGCAGTCTTGACTTTGAGCAGGTCGCCAGGACTTAAGCAAGACTAGCCATCTCCTGACTATAGCTATAGTGAAATCCCATGTGTTTGCAGTGTTCAAGCATTAATCATGTGTGAGCTTTGTATTAACTATATACACTGAACTATCCAAATAAAAGCTTCTCAGGATGCTGTGAGAGGCACTCCTGTATACCAGCATAGCCCGGAGTCTCCTGGTTTCCACTGAGTTTCCACTTCAGCTCCTTGGCAGTGGTTACCTCATGGCATAAACAGTAAGGTATTTTAGATATGTAAGGGATGAGACTTAAAGGTGATATATGTATATAATCAATGGAGTTATTGCTCTAATCTTAATAACTACTATAAGGGTTAGTTTAAAAATAAAATATATGTCTGATCCCCTCTGGAGGCAGAGGCAGGTAGATCTCTGTGAGATCGAGGCCAACCTGGTTCACACTGTGAATTCCAGGTAGGCTGTGACTAGGGAGACCCTGTCAAAAACAACAAAACAACAAAAATGGAAACCAAAACAAAAATGAACAAAAAGACCAAAAAAAAATAAAATTTATGTCTGATCAAGATTTATTTTAGAATTTCATTCTTTATGAGCATATTGCCTGCATATATGTAAGTGCACCCATGTCATGTGGTCCCCACGGAAGTCAGAAGAGGGCGTTGGATCCCCTGGAACTGGAGTTACTGACAAATGTTAGCCACCCTGTGGATGCTGGGAACTGATTCAGGGTCTTCTGCAAGAGCAGCCAGTGCTCTTAATTGCTGAGCCAGCTCTCCAGTCCCTGATCAAGATTTATTGAGGAGCATTTAGTTTTGGATAAATATTACACAATTCTTTAAAATTTTCAGACTATTGTAACTGACTTTTTAAAATGTTTAATGACCTGGAGTTCATGCTCCTGCCACAGTCACGCAGAACTGCTGTGTTATTGCCAGTAATTTAAAGATTTCCTTTTGGAAGTTCTGCTGTTTTCGTGCTGCTTTCAATAATTAGGCATCTGGGTCTAACTTTTAAATAAAAAATTTTCACTCGTGGCATGATCAATAGCCCCACCTCTGTCCATGTTGTGTGAATAATGCAATACACCTTATTGGGAAAAAA
>NW_008331504.1:459234-466672 GCF_000622305.1 Nannospalax galili
GTGAAAAACCCTCCTTCGTGGCCCCCTGCCCTGGACTCCTGAGACCCCTGCCCCTCTTTAGGAATAATGGCTCTTTCTCGCTTCTGTAAACTGCTAGGCTGAGAGGACAAACTGCACGGACCCCATTTTGGTTAGTTGTTTCAGGCAAGCCTGGACCTGCCCAGGCTTGTCATAATCTCCACTTACTACCCCCACCTCAGGAGCCTATAGATCAAGCAGGCCCAGGCATATAGCAGCCTTATAAGGTAAGAACAGAGACTTCTGGCCTCACAGATAACAGTCAGCACATTCCATAGCTCTGAGGGTAGCACAGCCAATGAGAAACCCCCAGGACTGCATCCCTTGTAACCAATCAATTCAAAAGTGTGTTGGCCCGTGGGCTCCTCAGACCAATCAAGATGTAACTCTGTTATTCCCCTCCTGCCTTGGTCTAAAACCTATAAAAGGCTTCCTCCCCCTGCAATCAGGGCTCTCAGCACAGATCCATTGCATTGGTGAGGTCTGAGAGCCTGAGTTTAAGCCCGAATAAAGGCTCTGTTCTTGCACGCCTTCTGGATTCCGTGGTTATTCTTGGGGGTCCGTTTTCTGGGCACAACAATTTATTTTTATTTTTTTGAGTTTGAGCATTATGCCTGCATGTGTGTAAGCATACCCGTGGACAGAAGAGAGCGACAGCTCTCCTGGAACTGGAATTACAATGGTTTTTAGCTGCCTTGTGGGTGCTGGGAATTGAATCCAGGTCTGCTGTTAACTGCTGAGCCATCTCTCCAGCCCCTACCGATTTGTTTCTAAAACTCCTTTTCCTGTTGCAGCAATAACTGGACAATTAGCTCTCCTTTAAGAATTTTTAAATGGCCTGGCGTGGTGGTGCAGCCTGTAGTCCCAGTACTCAGGAGGCAGAGGCAGGTGGATCTCTGTGAGTTTGAGGCCAGCCTGGTCTACATAGTGAGTTTCAGGCCAGCTGGGACTACAGAGAGACCTTGTCTCAAAAAGACCAAAAAAAAAAAAAAAAAGAAAAAATTTAGAATGATTATTTCTACCCAACACCCAAATGGAAAGTATTTTTACCCCAAATAAACAAAAAATTAATTACTCTTATTCAATAATGCTGGCTATTCCAAGTCCATCCAGTTTATGGAACAACATTTCTTGATATTACTTGTCCTTCCACATTCCAAATAATTTCAGCCTTCCTTTATAGGTTGCAGGAAATGGAAAACGACCTTTGCTGTTTTTTCAGGACAAACTTCCTTTCACTTCCTTGTGAAATTTCGTTACTTCCTATACAAATGTTTTCTTCCATAAAAATATATCCTGTTCCTAATGCACTGAAACTATTTTTTCCAGATGGAGACAATGAATCAGACAAGGCACCGTAACACAGGCTGCAACATGACACTCTCTTGCAATGCCTGAAGCTAACACCACCCAGTGTTAACTGCTTTCTCTATTGTAAACAATTCCACAGTCAACCCTTCAGTTTACTGATCCCTATTATATGGCTCAAGTCATCCCACTATTGTTTAGAGCCACCTTGGCTCATTCCTGTCTTTTTTGTTATCAATATTTACGTCTATAAGAACCTCTAAGCATGTAGTTCCCCAGAGCTGATATGGTAGAAACTGTTTTGAATGAAATTATGAGTGAGGCCTTGTTGAGGAGTACAGTTCAGGAGACATTGGGGGTGGGTGCCCTCCAAGGTCCAGCCTACACATAACTAAAGTCAAGAGTCAGACTATCTATTCACGTATAACTGTAATGTTGGCATGGTAATGTCACATGGGAGGACAACATGGGTGGCACACACCTTTAATTCCAACAGGCAGAGGCAGAGGGATCTCTGAGTTATAGGCCAGACAGGGACACACAGTGAGACTTTAACACACAGTCCCCTTTGTCAATTCTTGGTCTAATATACAAAGGAATTTAAAAACAGACTTGGAAAGTCTAGGACAATTTTATTGAAGTCTCAGAGCGGAAGCATCAGGATAGGTAGCTGCCTGGAGATTGGTAAGAAAAGAGAAAGCCAAGCTTTCTGTGCTAGAGGTCAGGAAAGCAGGAAGGCTCGATAGTAGAGGTCTGCAGGCTGCTGTGTGTGTGCAGGAGTCGGGTAGAGCATTTGTTAAAAACACACTCACAATGCCCAGAGCATGGGAGCAAGGAGAACTGAGATTTTCATTCAGTGTCAAGAAAAGAGAGATGGTAAGGGAAGAAAGTTATGCTTTCTGAGTTGGAACACAATTGGCTCACCAGTGAGGGCCTTTAGGCAGCTGTGTTGAGGGAGAAGTCGCTCTACTCTGAACTCCCAGATCAGCTGCCCGGAAAGTCCCTGGGAAAAAGGGAAGTTTGGAACATCTCAGTCACATGTGGAATTGGGTGGCATCGAGGGTACGGTGTTTCCTTGTTAATTTATGCCAGAACGCTTGTGGAGAGGTGACTGGAAAAGTCCTGTGGAAGAGGGAAGTTTTGAACGTTCTTGGTTGTACACACAGGGTAAATACAATGGGTGCAAGCTTTCTTGATAGTCTGCATGTGTTAATAATTCTGTGCTCATTTTCAACTTTTCTTCTTTACCAGGCTGAGAACTATGCTCAGAACTCTAACTTCCAATTTCCTTTATTCTGGAGATTCTTTGTCTTCTGAATCTTGTGCTCATGACCAACAATTAAAAACTTAGAGGAACTGACGCTAAAGTACCATCAAAGAGAATCTGTAAAATTTCATTCAGAAACACTGTTCCTGGTGTCCCAGCTATGGGGAAAAATTGGTGATCAATTACTGAGCTATTTAGGGCCAGTAAAATTGAAGTATTTAAGTCTTTGGAATCAAATTAGGCTAGCTCTACAACAAGAGAAAGGAGGAATTTCTTTCTTCTTTCTTTCTTTCTTTCTTTCTTTCTTTCTTTCTTTCTTTCTTTCTTTCTTTCTTTCTTTCTTTCTTTCTTTCTTTCATGTGCATGAGTATACGTATGTAAGTGCAACTGCGTCATGCAATGCCCTAGGAGGTCAGAAGAAGGAGTCAGATTTCCCTGGAACTGGAGTTATAGACTGTTGCTAGCTGCCATCTGGGTGCTGGGAATCAAACCCGGGTCCTCTGCAAGAGCAGCCCGTGCTCGTAACCACTGAGCCATCTCTCCAGTGCAAAAAGAAGGATTTTTTTTTTAAAAAAGATCTTTTTGAACATTATTCTCCTCAGCCTAGTTCTCCACCAATTGACAATATAGTCAATGATCTGTGCCCACAAAGCACTTTCCAGAAATATCTTAAGGAGGCAACTCAAAAAGGAGAATTCTTTACTGTAGTCCCTGTCATTAGAGAAACAGGGCAGAATCCTGCCCATGAAGGGCTCCCATTTTCCATATATAAAATCTCAAAGAGTGTTACAGAGAGTGGGTTCAAAGTCATTCTGCTTTGAACAAAATGGAATAATAGAGTTTATTGCAGATACATGTAAACTTATGCCATTTGACTGGGAAGCCCTCATGAAAACAGCCCTTAAATACTATCCAGTGCAGTCTGTGGCTCCAGGAACTGGTGGGTGAATACCAGTCCATTACTGCTTGTAACCACAGGCAGTGACATCCTGTAAATATTAATTGTAATAAATTAGTAGGACAAGGTGCTTTTGGAACAGTGGCTCAACAACTTGCTACCCTCAGATGGTTAATGAACAGACCAGTCGGTGGCGGCAAAGGCCAGGACTACAGTCCCCCAATCTTAATACACCCTCAGGGCTTTATTCCACGATCAGACAAAAGCCTTCAGAGCCTCTATGGACTTTGTTAACTGTCTGTAGCAAGCTAAGGAAAGTCAGCTAAACTGAGGAGGCTGCCACATTATGTCTTTTTGGCTTATGAGAATGCAAATTCTGATTGTAAGAGACATTTTCATTCCATAGTTATTACTCCCACACTGTTGCTGATATGATAAAAGTGTGCCAAAATGTCATCCCTGAAGAACATAAAGCCTAGATCCTTGCAGTAGCCCTCCTAATTGTTTCAAATGTGGAAAAGCAGGCCATTTCCAAAGACAGTGTAAACAAAAGGATGTTAATAATGCTCATCCTAACAAGTTCTCATCTAAAGTATACCCAAAGTATACAAAGGGCTTTCCCTGGGCTAATCAATACTAATCTAAAGTTGATGAAGAAGGAAATCCAATTTTGGGGCAAGGCATAGGGCAAAGCAATGACATAAATCAGCCCTCTTACATCCCCAGCTCAGCATCCCAATACTCCATTCCATCCTGCTCCCCCTAGAGCCCTGAGACACTAAAAATTTTGCTTATCACTACTTAGAGCAACACAAGACTAAAATCTTTAATCAAAGATAGAAAAATAGGTGTTATAAGAGAAGTAAAAAAGGATCTCCACAAACTTATGGAGACCCCTTTCAACAAAATGTCATGGATTAATTTTAGGTAACTCACACTGGACTGACTATTAAAGGTGTTTTTGTCTGCCCAGATGTTACTGACTGATATTCTTCAGGTCAAATTCCTATTATGATTTGTTCTCATTTACTTCAAGAAATCCTGGCTTTAACTCAATTGGCATGATTAACTATCCCTCATCAACCCTGCAAACTCCTGAAGATGACTGTCAAAATCAGAGATCTGATTCCACAGATGCTTATGAACTCAGTTAATGTCCCTCGATAAACCTTATATTACAATTTTAGTTAACCAGATCCCCAGAAAGGGCATTATAGACATAGGAGATGAAGTTCCTGTCACAACCCTGGCCTTCTAACTGGCACACTCAATCTCCAGCTTTAGACATTCAAGGGATTGGTGGTGGAAGGTAATCCCCTCCAAAGTACCAAAACCTTACTGGCAACTTTCTAAAATAGAGCCATTTTTCCTATGGGGAAGAGACCTCTGCCTGTCTCAATGGGGCTGTGATGTCTTTGTATCTTTATACCTGCGGATAAAGATTTGCTTTTCTGTACTTAATATGAATAATCAAGCACCCATGTCTCATTCTTAATGAAAGGTTCTTCCTCAAGGCATGATTAATAGCCCTACCTTCTGTCAATAGTGGGTAAATAAGGCAATACATCCCGTCAGACAAGATTTCCTAATATTTACATGTTTCATTATATGGATGATATCTTATCAACTTCATCAATTAAATATACAAATCTAATGGCTCTAAAGGATTTACAAGCCTCATTAAACACTTTCATTTGCAGCTTTCCCCAGACCAAATTTAGCTGGATGTTCCATACACCCATCTTGGACATCTTTTCCCCAATGTTTTCATTAGGATCATAAATTACAGTGATCTGTTCCAAAAGAAGATTACTTTCTCCCCAATAGCTTTTAGGTGATATCGATGGGCTTTGACTTCCTCTGGGAATTCCAAATGTAACTCTTGCTCATCTTTTTGTCTCTCTTAAAGGAGATGTTGTACCTCATCCACAGGACCCCGAGAAGACCACCGAGGACCCAACACACCAAAATGCAAAAGCAAAGGTTTATGGTTTATTCGGGCTTTAGCTCGGGCTCTCAGACCTCACCAACTTAACAGATCCATGCTGAGAGCCCGGAGCAAGGGAGGGTGGAGCCTTTTATAGGTTTTAGACAAAAAGAGGAGGGGGATACTGAAGTTACGTTTTGGTTGCTTCAAGGAGCCCTCATGCGCCAACATAATTTTAAACTGATTGGTTGTATAAGATGCAGCCTTGGAGGTTCCTTTGTTGGAACCCCAGTTTGGGGTACCCAACGTCCATAGGAGGCCACTCCCCAATAACTCAGTCCTCAGACCAGGAGATGCAACAAGCATGAGGATTTATTACATTTTGCAAAACGGACCCCTGCCTCACTCAGAGGGCAGAAGCCCAGAGCCCAGTTCAGAGGCTTCTTTTAAAGACAAAGACCACAAACTAGAGAGAAAGCGGCAGTAACGTCACAAGCGGCGGCTATGTGCCAAGCAAAAAAGCGGAGGTTATGTGCCAAGCAGAGGTAGGGGGGGATTTCTGGGATGATTTCCAGCTTTGGGCAAAGAGCATGAAAAAGGTCAGCTCAGCTTGTTCTTAGCATTCAGAATTGTTTTTTTATTTTTATTTCCTTGTACAGTTCTTTGGCCTGAAGGACTTATTTCCTTGTCTTTAGCCTAGGGGGACTGAATTAGGGTCCTTCACCTTATTGGTGGGTGCTATTCTCAGGGCTGTGGAATGTGCTGACTGTAATCTGTGGGGCCAGGAGTCTCCGTTTTCACCTTATAGGGCAGTTTCATGCCCGGGCTTGCTTAATCTATAGTTTCCTGGAGTGGCGGGTAGTAGGTCGGGGTCAGGGCATGCCAGGGCATGTCTAGGCATGCCTAAAGCAGCAACCAAGCATTTTACAGAAGCTAAAAGAGTAATTAGTGGGGGTCTGGAGGGATTGGGGGGTAGCAGGTGAATGAAGAGGGTCTCAGGGTCCCACAGAGATACTGATTTAAATTCACTCTGAATTCTAACTGCTCTGCATTACAGCAGTTACAACTAGTAGCTAGAGGTGTTAGAGCAAAGGCAGCTTGTTCCCAGATGCATAGATCTACCTCTCTAAAATATTTTTACTTAGGGGCTGGACAGATGGTTCAGCAGTTAAGAGCACTGACTGTTCTTGCATCAGACCTGGGTTTGAATCCTATCATCCACATGGTGGCTAACAACCATCCATGACTACAGTTCCAGGGGATCCAATGCCCTCTTCCGTCCTCTGTGGGCATTGCATAACACAGGTGCACTTACACACATGCAGGCATAACACTCATGTACTGTACTGAATGTATTAGAATAGGGAATTAAGAATTAAGAATTGTATTGAATGTAATAGAATTAAGAAACTAAGAATCAAAAAAGAACTCTAGCAAAAGTATGTAAACATACCCAAAGTGTGTACATTAAAGATAAGAGCATCACTTAGTAGCCCTAGAATGTAACCTAGCAACCTGAGTGTAACTGAGTGATTAGCCAAATGACGTAAGAAACTGATAAATGTTAGGGTTCCAAACAGCAGCAGTTTCCCCCCTCCCCAACAGGGACCTCACCTTGACCTTTGGAGTCAAGGAAAACAAACTCTCCTGAGAAGCAACCTGCCTTCCCTTTGACCTCCAAAGATAAGCAGATTCTACCTGATAACCAGAGAGTTTAGAAGCTGTTTTTCTCTCATCTTAAGAGGGAAAAAGTAAACACTTCCACACCCTAATCCTACCTGCTTCCCCCTCCCTGATTTCTCCCCCAAACATTCCCTCTTCCACACCCTAAAGCCCCCATATATAAAGTCCCAGCTCACAACCCGTGGGTGGACATCTTTCCTGGACATCTTTCCCTGACATCTTTCCCTTCCTAACCCCCTTCCCCCTTCCCCCTTCCCCCTTCCCTTCCCTTCCATCTTTCCCTTCGTGGACATCTTTCCCTTCCCGAGGGAAAGGGGCCCCATGCAAAATAAATCTG
>NW_008331504.1:467638-506856 GCF_000622305.1 Nannospalax galili
CCTCCCTATAGTCCCACCTAGCCTGGAATTCACAATGTAAACCGGGCTGGCCTCAATCTCAGCCCTGCCAGTCTCTGCTTCCTGAGTGCTGGGATTAAAGGCATGTGCACCATGTCGAGCCTAATTTCTTTTAAGATTTAGGTTTATTAATCTACAGCTCCAGAGAAACAATGTGTTTTCTTAAAAACAAAGTTTTTTAAGAAAAGGAAATTGTTAAGGTTCAGATAGCCCTGCCCCCTCACCAACAGGGTCTCAAGGACTTCTCAAGTGCCTGAGAAAAGGGAACCTAGCTGATAAGCACCTTGGTCTTTGAAGTCAAGAGAAGCAGACTTTTCTCCACTGTTTGGCCAACACAACAGGCTTCCCCTGTGATCTCTAAAGAGGACAGGTTTTAACAGTCCCACTCTCCCACTTTCCCCCGCCCAACTTAAAAAAAATACGTCTTCCAGCCTTCTTCAGGAAGCAGAAGCCTCCCCCTTAAAAAGACCCCAGCTCACAACCCAGGCAGACATTTTCCCTACCAGGAAGGGAATCTGTCCCATGTATTCCTTTGCTAATAAACTCTATTCCAATGGAGTTTTATCTGTGTCCTGGTGCTTTCTCCTAATCAGCCAGATTCATCCATAGGCTACTTTTTATCTACCAACATGCAGACAATATACTCAAACACATAAAATAAAACTAATAAATAAAATTTTTAAAAAATCCAATGTCAATTATCACAGATTCAAGCTCAACAAATTATCCAGTTCTGTCCCAACTGCCAATCCTTGAGCTCCACCATTCTGAGAGGAGTTAATCCTTGAGGTCTTCCCCAAATGAACTTTGGCAAATGGATATCGTGAAAAGTTGCCAGAAAAATCCTGCATCTTGGACTAAACTTCCTGTAAGGCTGATTGACTGATTAGCACATCAATGACTTTGGGGAGTTTGGAATGCTACAGATCAAGAGCCTATTTACAATTTATCTTGAGGCACTCTTTGCCCACCTCTGTTTCTGACTTAACATCTGTAAGTAACACAATGTATTAACTTAACAAAGAAACAGTTCCTACCAACCAAAAGGCTAAGAACATCATCAGATAGCATCTAAGGCCTATAGTAGAATTCCCCAAGCTTTGCTCTGATCTGCCTACTGAATGTATCCACCAATGTATTTGAAAGGATGTTGATTTATGACTCTTTGTTCTGTTACTATAAGGTCATGAAGTGCCAGGTATAGCGGCACACACCTCTAATCCCAGCACTTGGGAGGCAGAAGCAGGTGGATCTCTGTGAGTTCAGGCCAGCCTGGTCTACATCTACATAGTGAGTTCCCGGCCAGCTGGGGCTACAGGGACACCCTGTCTCAAAACAAACAAACAAACAAACAAACAAACAAACGGTCATGAAATTGGTACCTCATTGGAAACAAATCATCTCTTTTATTCCTTTCAGGTAAGAACTGTTTATTTCTGCTGAAGGAATCAGATAGACTCCATTTTGAACGTCCTCCATTTTGAAATGTCCATCCCAGTATGTTTCAGTTTCCTGGAAAAACTCAGTTACCATTTACTGGAAACTGGTCGTTAAGATTAGCAAACCCCGGATGAACACATCTGGCTGGAAAGATAGCAATGTGAGTCCTTGCCACACATTGACCATAGGAATTTAGTCAATGAGATGCTAACCCGTGGTCTGGCCACAGGAACTAACCAATGAGAATAAAGATCATGGTTTTGTGGTTTTGTCCTATAAAAATGCTTGTTAACTGCAACTCAGGCCTAGACTCTGCAGCTGGCATGGGAGTCGTAGCCCCAGCTAGCTGGAATATAATTTTTGACTGTTTAAATAAATTCTTCCAAATTTTCCTTGGTCTGTCTCCAACTATTCCCGATTCTCAGACCCAACACACAACAGTTCTTGGAGCCCGAACATGGGACCCTAAAAGAACAATTTACTTTTTCACTGAAGGAATCAATTGGATTGATGCCAGGTACTAGCCAGGGTTCCCTTGTAGCCCACCACCTGACATCTTCTCCTTGAGTGGAAATTGGTGAGTTCTTTCTTGGGGTCTAGACCTCTCTGGATTGGTTGATGTTAGTCCATTGGTTTATTCTGAACTGGTTTTCAGTATCCTGTTTGTTTAGGTATTTTCTTGCTTTCCTGTTTGCTTTAAAGTATTCATTTTTGTTTGCTTCAGAACCATTTTATTTCTGATTGTTAGGGTTATTTTCAGTACTGCTGGCTTCTAGACCTGTGAAGGCATTTTGGTTTTTGTTTGATCTGTCTTGGTTTTGTTTTGTTTTTGATATGTTTTGATGTAGTTGGCCTTTGTCTCCAGAAACTCCTCCAATGCCTAAATCTGCATTTTTTCTTCCCCCTGTGGTTCCTCCTGTTTATTGCAACCTTGCTGACTTTAGCTTAGGAGTATTCTAAGTGGCTGATCATAAAGACACTGAAGATAAGAGGCACTTGTTCCCTCTAGCCTAACAGGGTAGAGGTGGGGCAGGGGAACTCCCCAGCATGTGCAACAGCCTCATAGGGAAACACAACAAACACACCCCATTCCTTTATTGGCTTTATTGGCTTGTTGGGGAAGGCACATGTAGGGGTTTGATCTCCCAGTGTCTTGAGCTCCCTCATGTTTCTGTAAACATGCAGGATAACCCCCAGACCTAGTGGAAGAAGATGGTCTCAGGGTGAAAGCTGAGCAAGTTCATCCCCAAAGCAGCCCATAAACCAGTCCTAAAACACATATTCCCCAGCTAGCATAGAAAAGCTAGCAGTTTTTCAGGAGAAAGGGGAAAAAAAAGAAAGAAAGAAAAGAAAAAAGAAAGCGTAACAAGTTTTCCACCAAAAAAGAGGAAGTGTTTTGAAGATAAACCATCATCTGGCACTTCAGCTGGCTTTATGTATGATAACTATGGACTTTCATCTTGCAAGCATTTGGAAAAATGGGGAGATCTAGCTAAAGACAACTTGACTTTACAGTTCTCTCAATGGGGAACACTTGATGTCCCAAATTTTGTATTTTCGTGTGTAAAACTAGAAGTCCTAGGCAATAGAAAAAAGATAATTAATGGGTAGCCTACTTTAATTAGAATTTAGAAACATCTAAGAAATGATAAAATTGCTAACTTACAGGAAACAAATAAGAGACTTTTAGAAACAGTCTGTTTAAAAAGGTATTGAAGGTGTTAGAATTCGGATGAGAAGGTGGGGTGAGAATAAAGAAGTGGGAATCAAATCCAACCTCAACAGATGCAGATAACTTGATTAGCCACGGATGGAACACAACCTTCCCTCAGGAATGGAGGTTGTGCTTCTGGGTTAGGGGAGGTCTAGGATTTATAGGTGGGCCCAGAAAATCCCACAAAGGGGGTCAGGGGGTGATACCTCCCTGGAATCCCAGAAGGTGGGGCGTAGCTTCTTGGATGGTATTGAGCTCCTTCCTGGAATCTGGGAAGGAGAGATGCAAGTTCTGATGGGGGTTTGATAAGGAACCAGATCTACCAGGAGGATAAGGGGCCATATGTCTTTTGCTAGTGGCCATGTGTTCTGAAATACATACATCTCCCTGGAGCAGAGAGGCAGTGTGGTTGGATAGTTTGTTCAGTCATTTGTCAGACTGATTTTCCTTCAGAGGGACAGGATAGTAATAAGAAAATCTTAGAGATTATGTTGAAACTAAGGATGAATGCTGAGGAGGTAACCTTTTATCAACCTTCTGCCCCCACCTGTCCTTCTCTACCTCTGCCTCCTCTATCAGAAGATCTTCAACTTCCTGCTCGTTCACCACCCTCCCACCTACTCTTCTCCCTAGTGATGGAGAAATATTGCATAGTATTTCTCCAGGAGAGAGTTACAGTCCCCAAAGGGACCTTAGCAATTTTCAAGAGGGAGAAAATTCTATACCAAAAGAAAAAAGTTGTTATGGTTCCTTTTAAGATAAAATCCAGAGGGAGAGGCAATCCGGACATTGTTTGTACTCCCTGGAAAAAAAGTGAGTCAAAATCTCTGATTATGGGGTTCCCTGACCCATATCAGAACCCTCTAGGAATTGCTAACGAATTTTAGCTCACCCTATTGATGTATGAAATAGGGGTTTTCTGATTTATAGCAATTAAAGTAGAGGAATGGTTTAGCTTGGCAGGATGGAGAAAACCCCTTGAGGACTTAAATAAAATAGATGCTGATGCTAAAAGTGCCTTCCATGAGTTAGAAAACTGCCTTTGTGCTGGGCTGGGATACCAAAATTATTCCTGAAGAGCCAGAATGCTCTGATTCCATTTTGGCTGGCTTCTTCAGACAAGCCCATACAAGTTCAGGCATATTGTAAATCTTCCCAGTTGCTACCCACCCTCTCCCCAGGGAAGCTATAAATTAAGCAAGCCTTGGACAAGGTATGAACAAAAACCTCTGGCCCTAAGAGATATCAGTCAGCACATTCCAATGCCCTGAAGACAGCCCCTACCAATCAAGACTTCCCCCATACTCAGGATATGGGGACATCCAATTATTTTGAAAGATTCTTGGTGCATGTGGGTTTCTGTAGAGTTCCCCAATAAAAGCTCCTGCCTGCTATTGTTCGGGGCCAGACTCCATCTTTGGCTTGTGTAGTTTGTGCCCGGCTAGCCGCCATTTGTTTGTTTTTACTTTAAATTCCTGAATAAACTTTTTGTATAATCTTTTTGGTATCTGTGGGAATTATTCTCAATTCTCGAACCCTAACAATTCCCACAAATTGTTTACTGGGTCATCAAAATACAGCAATATATAATAAAGCCAGGAGAAACTGTACCTGACTTCTGTGTCAGATTTTCAAAAATTTTAAAATAGCACTCGGGAATTCCTCCTGAGAACTTTCAGGATCATAAGAGTGATGCCTTACTGAATTCTGCATTTATGGAAAGGCTAGAAGAAGAGCTGGCTACTTTAGTCAAATGGAATAACACAACCTGGGCCTTACTTCCCACAGATGCCCTTGTGACCTTGACAGACCAACTTTTCAGAACTATTATAAAGAAAGAAAAGGACATCACTACCAAAATTATGAGCTTACAATAAAAACAGGCTCCCAGGCAGATACCTAAGCATTCTTTCCCTCTTGAAATACACAATGTAATTTGCAACTATTGCAAAAGGCCTGGCCATTTCTAAAGGGATTGTAAGAAACTGAAATGGGTGTTCTCCCAGAAAGAGCGACAGGCTCTCAGGAAGACCTTGAAAGAAAAACTAAGCAAGAACAGGGCTGCTCTGAGGGAATCCAGAGAGTTTTTCCTTTTCTCCTTACTAACACCTCAGGAGAAATAGAGATACTTATTAATGGAGAGGAAACAAAGGCCCTGGTAGATACTGGGGCTACTCTATCTCTTTTAAATTCCACTACATTTAAAAACCCTCTCCCTCAGAGTAAAATTAGAATTCAAATGGTGGGAGTTTCTAACCTACCCATAACTGCCTTTAAGACAGTTATAAAATTTCAATTAGGAGAAGTCTTGAGGTTTCACATTTTTCTATTGTTGAATTGTGTCCCTATCCATCTGTTAATCCATGACTTTCTAGAAATACAAAATGTCGCTATCCCCTTCTCCCAAAAGGGAGAGATGCTCCTAAACTGAGGAGACAGTGAAAATCTCCAGTCCCCTATTTTCTCTATGCCACTTAGGAAGGAGTCAGAAAAGACAGGAGGAAATTGATAACCAGGAGAATTATGAGTAAAATCTTCAACAGACATCAGATCTGCTGCCCTGATTGAGATAACAATAGATAAAAGCAAACCTTTGGCAAATATAAAGCAATACCCTTTGAGACAGAAGCCCTAATGCGAATCAAACCCATCATAGAATATCAAGAAAAAAGGTTTATAATCCTCTGCACCAGCCCTTGCAATACCCCAATATTACCTATAAGAAGCCAAATAGGAGAGGACAGAGATTTGTGCGAGATCTGCAGGCCATAAATAAGATAGTCATCCCTGGACTGGAGAGATGGCTCATCAGTTAAGAGCACTGGGTGCTCTTGTAGAGGAACTTAATTCAATTTCCAGCACCCATAAGGTGGCTAACAACCATCCATTACTCCATTTCCAGGGGACTCGGACACCCTTTTCTGACTTTTGTGGGCATTGCATGACACAGGTGCACTTACATACATGCAAGCAATACACTCATACACATAAAATAAAATAAATATTTTAAAAAGGTAGCATCATCCAGTCATGCCTTATCCCCTAATAGAGCTAATCTAAAAGATATTTGTAGCATTTTTTTTAGCATCCCTGTTTCAGCAAATAGGCAATTTTTCTTTGCTTTTACATGGGAGGAACGGAAGTTTATGTGGACCATGACTCCTCAGGGGCACACTGAAAGTCCCACATATTTTTCTAATTTTCTTAAATATAATTTACAAGACATAAAATTTTTTGTACGAATCTATTTGAATTCAATATGTGGATGACCTGCTCTTTTCTCTCCCTCATATGATGCTTGTCTTAGAGACAGCAGGTTCCTATTACAGGAACTAGCTAAGGGCTATAAAGTATCAAAAGACAATGCAACTTTGTCAGTGGGAAGTTAAAATAACTGGGTTGTATAGTGACTCCCTCAGGATCAGGAATCGGACCACACTTTTACTATTAGGAATTTTCCTACCCCCACAAACCAAAAAACAATTGAGAAGATTCTTAGGACTGACTGGTTATTGTCAAAATTGGAATCCAAACTCAGCATTAATTTCCCAGCCACTATATAAGAAACTTAAACAGGACCAGCCAGACATCATACAGCTAGGCCTGGAGGAAGAGATGACAGCTTTAAACCAGGCCCCTGCCCTAGGGCACCCAAACTAAAAATTTCCCTTCTTCCTTTTCCTTCATGAAAAGAAAGGGGATGTATGCACTAGGTATGCTGAACATGGGGAAAGACACAGGCCTCTGGGGTATTTCTGTCAGCAATTAGACCCAGTGACCAGAGAGCTTCCTGTATGAGAGCCATTTCTGCCACTGCAGCTCTCCTAAAAATAGCCAAAGAAGTCACTTTAAGCTCCCTTCTCACCATTTATGTGCCTCATTCTGTAGGACTCTTGCTGAATTCCCATCACACCCAGCATGACTCTGTGAGTCTCAACTTCCTATGAGGGACTTCTGCTTTCATCTCCAGTTTCCCTGATGTGCCGCAACTCTCTTAATCCTGCCACCTTACTTCCTTTACCAGGCAAACTGGAAGAGGATAAGCATGACTGCATTCACATAACTGACACGCTTCTTTCTCCTAGGAAAGACCTATTGGAAACACCTATCAAAAATGCAGAGTTGATCTTATTTGCTGATGGTTCTTATTTTCGAGATGAAAAAGGACATTTTCAGGCAGGCCATGCAGTTACCTCCACTGTTGATATAATAGAAAGTGCTCATTTATCTGCGATTAAATCTGCTCAAATGACTGAACTCATACACTTAACTGGAGCACGCCATTTAGCAGAAAACAAACCAGCTAACATCTATGGAGATCGTCACTGTGCATCTGGAATAGTACGTGACTGTGGCAGGCTGGCCAACCTATTCAAAATAGTCAGCAAATCTCAGAACTGCTGGATGCTGTCTATCCTTTTGCCCAAGCAATTAGCCATGAGTGGAATCCCAGGACATCCTAAAACAAACACAGAGGAAGCAAAAGGTAATAATTTGGCTGATAAAGCAGCAAAGAGAGCTGCACTCTATGGAGCGGCATGTCCTGAGAGAACCTGTCCTGTTTGCTATGCCTACTCTATCTCTGACCTCCTCCCTCAGGCTCAACAGACAGCACCACAGCAAGAAAAGGACAACTGGAAACAAAGGGGGTTGCAGTTTCATCTCCCAGAGTAATCTTTGGTTGGGTCCAATTGAGAAGCCCATAAAACCCCTGAGTGAACAATTGCCTCTTCTAAAATACATACATAATTTAACCCATTGGGCATCTGAAAAAAGGATCTTTTGGGGTAAAAAATGTTTTTGGAAGCCCTCTCCAACAGTAGCTCACAAGGCATATTCAAGATGTTCTGTCTGCCCCAAACACAATCCTGGTAAGCTACTTGATGGGACACAAGGACATTTCTTTCCCCCTACCAAACGGGCCCTTTGAAACCTGGCAGTTAGACTTTGTCCAAATGCCTCCAACGAGGATACAAACATGTTTTGGTGCTAACTTGTATGCTTTCCCATTGGGTTCAAGTTTCCCTTCCTGGAAACTCGCCGCTATAGCAGTAGGAAAAATTCTCTTAGAAGGAATTAGTCCTACTTGGGGCATCCCTGCTGAATCGTGGAGCCTGTTTCATTGGGCAAGCGTTTAAATCTATCTGCAAAATTTGGCATCATTTTCACTGTGCTTACCATCCCCAATTCTCTGGATTGGTTGAGTGAACAAATGGTAAAAACCCAATTGGCAGTTAATTGAAGCTTTTAGCCTTCCTGGGCCAAAAGTGCTTCCATCAGTTCTAAGTATCTTAGATTATCCCTTCTGGAAAACATCAGTTATCTCCTTTTGAAGTAGTGACTGGACACCCCATGAGAATGGATGAAGTATTCCATGAACTATCTCTGTTAATGGGAAATACTACTATGCACTATTATAAGGAACTTACGGAAATGGTAAGTAAAAATTCAAAATTGCAGAATCTTTCCACAGTGAATTCCTGGGAGACAAGAACAAGCTGAAAGCAAGAGATTCCATCCATTGGAAAAGACACGAGATCAAGGACCTCCTCCAGCCTCGTTGGAAAGGACCTTACCAGGTACTTGACTACCTCCTATGCTGCAGAACTTCAGGGGGTGAACTCTTGAATTCATACTTCCCATCTCAAACGTGCACTGACTCAGGTGCACCCAGGTGCATTTCAGAAAGGCCGGATGATACTCACCGTTGATTGCATCATCAATTTAGAATCATAAGTAGATGAACTAAAATCCTAACTCTCTCACACACACACACTCATACACACACCACACACAGGCACACACACATTCACACTCACACACACACACTCATATACACATACATATACATAAAATTTTCTGAGAGACTTGAAAATTACTTATTTAAATAATAAGTAGTTAAGTAAATAATAATTATTTTTATGTGTATGTGTGTATTGCCTGCATGTAGGTAAGTGTACCCATGTCATGCAGTGCCTGTAGGGGACAGGAGAGGCTGTCGGAGCCCCTGGAACTGGAGTTATGGACAGTTGTTAGCTGCCATGTGGGTGCTGGGATTGGAACCCGGGTCTTCTGCAAGAACAGCCAGTGTTCTTAACCCCTGGGCCATCTCTCCAGCCCCTAATTTAATACTTCTAACACATTATTTTTATTTTATGTGTATAAGTGTATTGCCTGCATGTATATAAATGTACCTATGTCATACAAAGCCTGTGGGGGTCAGAAGAGGACATCAGATTCCCTGGACCTGAGTTACAGATAACTATTAACCACTATGTGGGTGCTGGGAACCAAACCTGAGTCCTCTGCAAGAGCAGCCAGTGCTCTTAACCACTGAGCCATCTCTCCAGTCCCAATACAGGCTTTTACAATGCTGTATTCTTTTGTTAACCATGTTTTCATTATACCTGCTTGTTTACCCAAACCTCTTATTTTACTTGAAAGAAGTCTTTATCCTTGGAAAAATTCAAATTTTTCACTATCTCTGGGACAGAACTACCTTATTATTCAGCATAATTTGAGTAAAGAAAAATTTCAGGGTTTGGACTGGCAGGGTCCTAATTTTGTTTTGGAGTCACAACCCCTCTATTTAAAGTATCAGGGAAGCGGGATCCTTCCAAAAGATTCTCCCGAGGCACAAGGAAAAAGCGTAGGGGATCTGGTCACTTGGGAGGCGGCCCTAGAACCAGTGGGGCCCCTCCAGGACCTGGTCACATTGCCAAAACCAACCCTGCCCCACAATTGAACTCACAGAGATCCACCTGCCTCTGCCTCCCAAGTGCTGGGATTAAAGGCTTGTGCCACCATGCCCAGCAAGGGTTGACTCTTAATTATACTGAAGACATCAATCTCTAATAATAACAATATTCCTGGTATTTTATACTTTGAGTACTGATATTCCCTGATTAAATGAGTTTCTAAGGTGTCCTAAAAAGTACAATTAGTTGGGATTAAAAAATAAGCAATATCTATATTTTACTAATAAAAGGAAATGGACAACACTACAATAGCTCCTTCTAGAGTCCCATTTCCATTTCTAATCATTGAAATAAAAATAGCTGGTTATTCCTACAAGACCTATAAAATTCCAATTTCTGATAAGTTTGCTCTCTTGTTTCTATTAATGTTATTAATATGTGGTATATAAATGAAGACATTCTTTTAAGAAGAAAGTTTAAAGAATACTATATTGTTATGTAATTTCTTCTATAATGTTTTTCATTTACTTTTCCAAACTAAATCTGGTTTGATACCAATATAATAAAACAGATGAAGTCATCCACAGATAAGAGCTACTGGAGTTAGAGCTAGCCACTCCACGTGAGGTTATAGCTATAAAATCTAATGGTCAAAAGAAAAATAAAAAAAGTAGAGGATAATAGGTTTGCTTAAATACTCGAAAAATTAATAAAATAGCTCATATAGTACTGTAAATACAGGGGAAAACATAGTCAATCTTGATTTTTTAAATGTTTGTTTCCTTAATCTGTTGCATTTATTCCATTAGGCCAAGCAATGTTCTTAATTATTTTAAGTATAAAAATCTTATTATGCTATTATGCTGGGCATGCTAGTGCATGCCTTTAATCCCAGCACTTGGGAGACAGAGGCAGGCAGAACTCTGTGAATTCAAGGCCAGCCTGGTAACATAGAGAGTTCCAGGCCAGCTGGGACTACAGGGAGACCCTGTCTCAAAAGACCAAAAAAAAAAAAAAAATTCTATTATATGTCACACGCAAATGTTATGTCACATACAAAGGACAAAAGAAAAGAAATAGATCATTATGGCTTAATGGTTTTGATGTGATCCAGGACTTTTTTATTGGCCTTACCAGCTGTTCCCTTCTCCTGAAGACTCCTCTTCCTGCCTCATCATTAGACCCTATCAGTGTAGGAATATGTGCCCCATCCCCCACCTCAATTAACAAAATACGATGCTTGGCCAACAGGGGGTACTGTGAATGAAAAGGTCCCACAAAAATCCTGCATCTTGGACAGAACTTCCTGCAAGGTTGACCAATGGATTAGCACTTCAACTGTGGAGAGTTTGGAATGTTGCAGATCCAGAGCCTATTCACAATTATCTTGGGCCATGTCTACCCTGTGAATAACCACTCTTTGCCCAATTCTGTGACTTAACATCTTCTAAGTAACATAATGTTTTTTGTTTTTTTAAAAAATATTTTATTTTTTATTTTATGTGTATGAGTGTATTGCCTGTATGAGTGTAAAGCACCCATTTCGTGCAATGCCTTGGAGGTCAGAAGAGGGCGTCGGATTCCCCTTGAACTGGGGTTGAGAGTTTGCAGCCACCGTGTGAGTGCTGAGAATCGAACCCCAGTCCTCTACAAGAGCAGTCAGTGCTCTTAACCGCTGAGCCATCTCACCAGCCCCAAGTAACATAATGTTTTAACTTAACAAAGAAACAGCTCCCACCAACCAAAAGGCTAACTCCATCACATAGCACCTGAGGCCTATAGTAGAATTCCCCCAGCTATGCTATGCTCTATGCCCTGCCTAGTGAATGAATGTATTCGTCAGTATATTTGAAAGTATGTTGATTTATGACCCTTTGTTCTGTTACTATACGAAGGTCATGAAATTGCTACCTCACTGGAACATGGTATTTGGGGAAACCTAAATCTGTTCCCAGGCCACGGTCACTCATATTTGGCTCCAGAATAAACCATCCCTTTTATTCTTTTGAGCTGAAAGTTGTTTATTTTGACAATATATTCCTTAGTCCAAACACCTAGGCTTTGGCTTCTGACATTCATGATGATGATGACATTCATTGATAATACAAGTCAGAACAGTCATTCTCCATTTGCATCTAAAACTTTTATCTTTTTGTCAATTTTGGAAAGTTCATGTCTCACCACCCCTAAAGACAAGCCATTAAACAGCTCACTTACTACTCAAGATCAAATACATAAACAAAAACAGGGGAATAGGGATTAACTACCTAGGAACAACTTGCTAAAGCAATTTATACTTTAAAATCTTTAAATGGTTCCTCTCAATTTTCCAACATTTGCCAGAAAAGCATCTTAAAAAATAAGTTTTATCGCCAGGCGTGGTGGCGCATGCCTTTAATCCCAGCACTCAGGAGGCAGAGGCAGGCAGATCTCTGTGAGTTCAAGGCCAGCCTGGTCTACATAGTGAGTTCCAGGACAGCTGGGGCTACAGGGAGACTCTGTCTCTAAAAAGACCAAAAAAAAAGTTTTATCATAGCACATGGTTTTATATAAACTAAGTGAAAAGCCAACTAATGGCTGGATCTAGTTTCTGTCAATTGGAGTTAAGGCTGACTCTGTGCTTTCTCCTACAGGTCTTGGATCCTAGAATGACTTATTTTTTATTATTAATATTATTATTTTTTTGGTCTTTTTGAAACAGGGTCTCACTGTAGCCCCAGCTGGAACTCACTGTGTAGACCAGGCTGGTCTTGAACTCACAGGGATACACCTGCCTCTGCCTCCTGAGTGCTGGGATCAAAGGCATGCGCCAACACACCCAGCCTTCTAGAATGACTTTTAAATTCATAACAGAAAGCAACATCTTGGCAAGAGAGACTTTTTCCTGAATTTACGCACTGGTAAAGAGCTGTCAAGTTCTGAGTGCCTTCTCCAATGCTGCTCTGCCTGTGCTACCTCCTTCAGAGACCTACCATGACATCATGCTGACATGCTGACTCTCCAGCACCCCAGTACACCATCTGTGACTAGCCTACCACCTATCTCCACCCCATGAGCATCCTTCTTTATTTATAAAACAAAGAAAGGGAATTGTAGGAAGGACTGTTATTATTGGACATACTCTCGACTTTCAATTAATCCCAGCAAAATCATGTTCTTAGGTCTGATGACCAGGATGTCTCCTTGGCAACCTCAGTTTGGTACTCCATCCCAAAAGATAACGAATGAATATGGGTTTGCTTGGGAATTAATACAGGAAAGTGCTGTCAGCACCACACCCATCCCCCGGATACATGGAGGTTTGGGAGGACAAGTGATCTTGGATGAGCAAGATACTTGGGAGGACAAAGCTGGATGGTCCCTTGAGATGAGGGTGGAGCCAAACTTTGTATTTCTCCAACAAGGCTACAGAAGTCTTTTGGAATAAATATGTCAGTGTTGCCTAGCCCATTGGCAAAGTTCTGAGAGACAAGTGGGAACAGGCGTCCTCTGGGTTCCAGCACACTCTTAAAAACTTTTTAAGAGTAAGCTTTTAGCCAGGTGTGGTGGTACACACCTTTAATCCCAGCACTTGGGAAGAAGAGCCAGGCAGATATCTGTTCAAGTCCAGCCTGGTCTACAGAGAGAGATCCAGGTCAGCTGGGGTTACAGGGAGACCCTGTCTCAAAAAGGAAAAAAAAAAAAAAAAAAAAAAAAAAAAAAAGTAAGCTTTCATTTTGTTCAGGGTAGTGGTATCATTGGCATAATTAATAATGCCCCGAGATATTTTTAAATTAATCAATTTATTTTTATTTTGTGTTTTGTCTGCACGTAAGTGTATACCCATGCTGTACAAGTTCCATGGAGGCTAGAAGAGGGCATCAGATCCCCTGGAACTGGAGTTAAAGACAGTTGTTAACTGCCATGTAGGTGCTGAGAACTGAACTGAGGTCCTCTGCCCAGCACCTAGTGCTCTTAACTGCTGAGCAGTCTCTCGAGTGCCCACATCCCTGTTTTTGCTTTGCTTTGTTTTATGCTTTGCTTTTGAGACAGGGTCTCCCTGTATCCCCTGCTGGCCTGGAACTTGCTATGTAGACCAGGCTGGCCTTGAATTCACAGAGATCCACCTGCCTCTCCCTCCCCAGTGCCACAATCAAAGGCATGTGCCACCACACCTGGGCAGAGATATTTTTACATGCATACACAGGCACATAAATAATTCTATACATTCTATGCTAATTCCTGCAGATCAGTGTCTGGAAAGACTATAACACACAGTGGTTATACACATGGTTCTGCTTTTGAACATGTTCCAGCCATTTATTATCTGTGCACACTCAACTTCATGGAACACTCACTTTTTGATCTGTATAATAGGCATAATAGTAGTTTATATCGTAAGGTTGCTATGAAAACTAGAGGCCGGTTGAGAGATGGCTCAGGGCTTAAGAGCACTGGCTGCTCTTGCAGAGGACCCAGGTTCAGTTTCCAGCACCCACATGTCCTATCTCCAGTTCCAGGGGATCAAACACCCTCTTCTGATCTCGCTGGTCACTGTATGCACAGGTGCACTTATATACATGGAGGTATTACACTTATACACCCCCAAAATAAAGTATTTTAAAAAATGATTTAATGAATGTAAAGGACTTTTGAAGTCATTATTTGGCACATGGTAAGACGTGAAAAAGTGCCTTTGTATGTTTGTCCACCAGACAGAATGCAGCATTCTAATGTGTTGCAGGCAGGTCTTTTGAATTGTGAACTGTTCTACTTGGTGGTGGTGGTGGGGAGTACATACAGCATTTACGTATTTTAAAAAAATAGTAAATTTCTAAAGGAAGAATCTCTGGACATAAAAGATTTACACATATTTGTGGCTGGAGAGGTGGCTCAGCAGTTAAGAGCGCTGGATGCTTTTGCAGAGGACTCAGGTTCAATTTCCAACACCTACATGGTGGCTAACAACTCTAGTTCCGGGGGAATCAATGCTGTCTTCTGGCCTCTGCAGGTATTGTTCAACACGGGTGCACTTATATCCATGTAGGCACTACACTCATACACATAAAAACAATATTTTAGAAACGATATGTACGTATTTAACTTCGACAGGTGGTATCAAATTTTCTTTCATGAACATGTCACCACTTTCCAGGTCGCCAGCGATGGAGTTGGGGAGACATTTTCTTACTTTCTCATTCCAACTCCCCCAGACTTGGGTGAACTGTAGATATTGAATGACATGTTGGCTAATTATATGGTAAATGGTTTAAGAAATACAGTTAGAGGTTGGTGGTAACAAGAATACATTTAAAAATGTACTTTAGTGTTTGTTTGAGAAGTGATCATGGACATCTGGTATCCTCTCTGGCAAGACCATGTATTCAATGCAGGAATAGCTAACCTGTAAGTGGTGTGTTAACAGTGCAGTCCTTCTACAGATAAATACCAAGTGGGTATAGCAAGCATGAAGCTGGGCTCTAAAACTGATCTTTTAGTTTCTAACCCAACCCAAGCTTCAGTTTTCACAACTGCAAATTGCTAAGCAGCAAATGAAGAAGCACCATCTTCCTCGATCTGAATTCTTGTTTAAGATACTCCCATGAGCATTACGGTATCATCTTACCCTGAAGTGCTGGAATTCCCGCTCCCAAGAAGAGGGACAGACGGGGGAAGGACCGGTCAGTCCTGATCCTGACGGGTTATTTATACAGCGTCGGCGCCAGAGCGCCACTGTTTTTCGCAACTGGTTCTTTCCAGGCACTGCGAAGGTGGCGGTGCTCCAGCCTCTAACTGGTCACTTCCCGCCTTCACCCCACGCCACAGAACGTCCCTGCTCCATAGATCTTTAAGAACAATGGCAATGCACTCACTTATTTGTTTTCTTTGGTCTTTTTTGAGACAGGGATCTCCCTGTAGCCCCAGCTTGCCTGGAACTCAAGTTTGTAGACCAGGCTGGCCTTGAACCCAAGAGATCTGTCTGCCTCTGCCTCTGCCTTCCAAGTGCTGGGATTAAAGGCGTGGGCCAGCCACGTTTACATATTTTAAAAAGTAAATTCCTAAAGGAAGCTGGTCTTTCGTTTGTTGTTTGGGGCAGAAAAATACACGGCTAAAACTGGGTTTGCAAACTAGCTTTGGATTTGGGCCGAGAACTCTAAATCAAAGACCACCTTGTGTGTGCCGGCTCGCTTGGACTTCCTCGGTCTCAGGTACGAAGGGTCAAGGAGCACTGGAAGGATTCTGGGAGAAACATCGAAGGCGTCACCCAGTCTCTTGGGCTAAAATTCTCACTAAGTGATCCACATTCTCAGCCCTCAATACGCGAACAAGCCACGTTTACGCCTTACTCTGTGAAATTCAAAAAGGCTCACCCGGTGCTCACTTTGGGTCCAGAAACGCTTCAAGGAAAATGCAACAGCTTTCACACGGAAAAAGTTGGCGGCTCTGAAAAGAGCCTTTGGGTTAAGAGCGCTGTACGCACTCACTTAGAGCTGGTGTACTTGGTGACGGCCTTGGTGCCCTCGGACACGGCGTGCTTGGCCAGCTCCCCAGGCAGCAGCAGGCGCACGGCCGTCTGGATCTCCCGGGACGTGATGGTCGAGCGCTTGTTGTAGTGCGCCAGGCGCGACGCCTCGCCCGCGATGCGCTCGAAGATGTCGTTGACGAACGAGTTCATGATGCCCATGGCCTTGGACGAGATGCCCGTGTCGGGGTGCACCTGCTTCAGCACCTTGTACACGTACACCGAGTAGCTCTCCTTGCGGCTGCGCTTGCGCTTCTTGCCGTCCTTCTTCTGCGCCTTGGTCACCGCCTTCTTGGAGCCCTTCTTCGGGGCGGGCGCCTTCGTGGGCTCGGGCATCGCGACGAAGACAACAAACACCAAACTGGAGGAGCCGGAGCTCTGACGCCGAAGGAGGCGAGCCACCCTATTTATCGGTCGTTTATGCAAATGAGGACGGGGAACGCCGCTTCTGATTGGTCCAAATCGTTAGCGCGCCAACGGGCGTTACCCAATCAAAACACGAGGCGGGCACAGTCGCGCGCCCCATTGGCGTAAACGAAAACGAGAAGACAGCCAATCGCACTGCGGCCTTTTCGCGCCCCGAGGAAACTATAAGAGCCCAGCCCAGGAAACTTGGTGTCACCCAACTCCTAACTGCTCTTTGTTCTTCGCCATGTCCGGACGCGGCAAGCAGGGCGGCAAGGCGCGCGCCAAGGCC
The DNA here is from genome assembly GCF_000622305.1 of Nannospalax galili. NCBI lineage: Eukaryota > Metazoa > Chordata > Mammalia > Rodentia > Spalacidae > Nannospalax > Nannospalax galili. The sequence continues at coordinate 484,708 of NW_008331504.1, forward strand.
AAGACCCGCTCGTCCCGGGCCGGCCTGCAGTTCCCGGTGGGCCGCGTGCACCGGTTGCTGCGCAAGGGCAACTACTCGGAGCGGGTGGGCGCCGGCGCCCCGGTCTACCTGGCGGCCGTGCTGGAGTACCTGACGGCCGAGATCCTGGAGCTGGCGGGCAACGCGGCCCGCGACAACAAGAAGACGCGCATCATCCCGCGCCACCTGCAGCTGGCCATCCGCAACGACGAGGAGCTCAACAAGCTGCTGGGCCGCGTCACCATCGCGCAGGGCGGCGTCCTGCCCAACATCCAGGCCGTGCTGCTGCCCAAGAAGACCGAGAGCCACCACAAGGCCAAGGGCAAATAGGCCACTTCACAAAAACCTTCCAGTTAAAGCCAAAGGCTCTTTTCAGAGCCAATCACGTTTTCTGGAAAAGAGCTTTGCATGTGTTCCTTAAAGTGCTAAGGGCGTTGGGAAAGCTCCGGTCGTGCCTTCACTTGGGAGGCAGAAGCAGGCGTAACTCGGCTTCGCGGCCAGCTTGATCTCCACAGCTGGCTGCAGGGAGACCCTGTCACAAAGACAAACTGAGCCAATTCAACAGTTTAACAAAAAGGTTCGGTTTCAGTGCACGCTGCAACCCGGCTACCTGCGGCTTAGGCAAGTCTTGGGCCGGCAACTGCGGTGCTAGGCGCCAGGGGAAACACACCCCGCAGGACCACCGGTGCCCGCGCCTCGGGAACGGAGCCAGGGCCCTGCACCCTGAGCTGCCGGTTCGCAGGACTAATTTGGTCACCGCTACCCACAACGTTGCATCTCGGCTCAGCAGTTCGGAGTTCGACGCCCGTCTGTACGCACCCTGTGTGTCACCTTTTAAACAAAAGCGCTCCCAAGCGAGCTCACCGCTCTGTTGCAGCGCCCGTGCTGAAAAGGGGACTTTGGCAGACCTCAGTCTACACAGTACGATCTGGCAGGTCCATCCCATTCCTTTTAAGCTCGATTTTACCCCGGAACCTTCTATCTGGAATTTCTTTAGCATCTATAATCTGTAGACATCCCGTACAATATGCTGTTTGTATTTCTTGTGCTTTAAAATTATTTCCAGCCCTGTGTGGTTAATCAGATTACTGACAATAGTGATGATAGCCACTCATAGACAAAAAAAAAAAAAAAACCCAATTTTCCAATACGATTCTTCGCCAAGTTAACTTTATTCTTTGGTCTTTTTGAGATAGGGTCTCCCTGGAGCCCCAACGGAGAGAGAAGGCTGGCCTATATGTCAGAGATGCGCCTGCCTCTGCCTGGCAAGTGCTGAGATTAAAGGGTGCGCCACCAAGCACGGCTCACCCCTTAAAAATAACTTCCAAGCGGCGTTATCCCACAATTGTGGAAAAGGATGGAAATGAGACAACATTGCTGACTATTCTATAATGCTAACTTCTGTTAGTAAGGATGGGGCAGAAATCACATTAAATGAAAAAGGAGACAGCGGGGCAAACAACCCACCTCTTAAAACGGTTGGAGTGAGCTCAGGGTTTGTTCCGCTCTAAGGGCCTCTCCCTCTCCCCCTAGCGGCGGGGCACTTCCCGCCAATGCTCCTTCTGTTTTCACTCCGGTCCGCACGTTCCCTATAAGAGACCTGCTGACCACGCTCCTTCATCAGTCTGGTTTCACTCTCAAGCTAAACATGTCCGGTCGCGGCAAGGGCGGGAAGGGCCTGGGCAAGGGCGGCGCCAAGCGCCACCGCAAAGTTCTGCGCGACAACATCCAGGGCATCACCAAGCCCGCCATCCGGCGCCTGGCCCGGCGCGGCGGCGTCAAGCGCATCTCCGGACTCATCTACGAGGAGACCCGCGGGGTGCTGCAGGTCTTCCTGGAGAAAGTGATCCGCGACGCCGACAACTACAAGGAACACGCCAAGCGCAAGACGGTCACGGCCATGGACGTGGTCTACGCGCTCAAGCGCCAGGGCCGCACGCTCTACGGCTTCGGCGGCTGATGAGCTCGGACCGCTGTGTCCACAAAGGCCCTTTTCAGGGCCGCCACCTGCTCCCGGAGGAGCTGTGCGTTGACTCTAAAGTCGCCCCGCCAAAGTTCCCTGTAGATTTAAGGTCGCCCCTTTGTAGACTCAAGACAACGTTTCGTGATTCATCTGTACATGTCGGTCCAAAGAGCTAACGCCCTTACAAAACTTATTCCTAGTAGGAAGTTGATTTTGAACTTGCAGTGTGAACTCGGAACTGCATTAATGTCCTGCCTGAATCTTCACGACGGAGTGAGCTCCTATCCTACAGGTACCAGACCTGCGTAGGTCGTCATTTCTAGCAACTACGGTGACTTAATGTTTGCAAAAACCGGCTTCAACTTTCCCTGCAGTTAAGTCGATAAGAGGTACATTGCGTCTTTCAATACACTAGAAGGGAGTAAAGCTCGGTGTGGTACACACGGCAGAGGGGACAGCTGGTTCTCAAATATTTAAGTTCCCTCAGTGTCGGTCACATCCTGGTCCTCTTACCCTGCAAAGGAACAAAGCCCTTGTCGCTGTTCACCAGGCTCCTTGGCAGTCAAGTCTAATTCACCCAGAGTACTTAACTTCATGAGGCCTGGGCTTAGGAAGTCCGCCTGGAGGATAAGTAGGTGCTTTCCCTTGGAAAAGTTGGTAAGGAGCGGATGCATTTGATATTTTATCAGCTATATTGTCAGGGAAAAGGTCGCGTTACAGAATATCTGTCGGATCAAATTAAATATTTACAGTCCCTCCAAGAGAACTGAAAGTGACTCGGTACAGACAGGAAAAGGAATTAAGCATTCTGTAGTCTCAGCCACTCTGGAACTCCCATGTAGCCCAGGCTGGCCATGATCTCAGAGAAAGCCCCCTACCCCTACCTCTGCCTCTTGAGCTTGAGTGTTGGCATTAAAGGTGTGCGCCACCACACCTAGTGACAGTTTTATAGATCGTTTATGTTGTCTTAATTGAATGAATAGTTTTTGTTTCTGTTGGGCTTTTTGATTATGTGAATGTTTTGCCTGTTAAGTACCACGTGCCTGTAGTGCCCTCGGAGACCAGAAAAGAGGGTCAGATCCCCTGGAATTGAAATTACAGAGGGTTGCTGGCTGCCATTTAGGTGCTGGGAACTGAATTTAGGTCCTCTGCAGTAAGTGCTCATAACCTTGAGCCATCCCTCCAAACCCTTGTTGGTCGTTTTTGTGGTTTGGCTTGGTTTGGTTTCGTCTGGTCTGGTCTGGTTTGGTTCGGTGTCTCACTAAGTACCCCCAGCTGGCCTGGAACTCCATAGTAGACCAGGCTGGCTTTGAACTCACATAGATCTTTCAGGCAGATTTGCCTCCTGACTACTGGGATTAAAGGCTTGGGCCAACATCATTGGCTATTAGTTTTTTTTAAATAAATGTTAAAATAAAATTGAATTGTATGTAATTTAGAAGTACCTAGTATTACTGAGGCCCTAGAATCAATTTCCAGGAACAACAAAAACAGTAAAAAATACACTACAGAGACAACAAAAATAGAGTTACTATTTACCCAACTATATTTTTGTTTGAACTCATGCAAAAATTCTGCTAAATATATTTAAATTATAAAAGGAGAGAATAGGCAAAAATTTAAGCTCAAACTCTGTTAAATATTTAGCTGCCTAAGATAACAAAAACAAGTGAATGAGTAAATAATAAATAAGTAAATAAAACCACCAAAACAAAACCCACTGATCTCTAGTTGCCTGGAGAATACTTGTTCACCCAGAGTTAACTTTTCTAAGGTCAATACTGCTTGACAGTCTTCCTAAAGGGCTCTGAAGTACCTGTGAGACATCAAGGACAATTGCTTTCTCCCAGTTTCCAGGAAAGAGGGGCCTAACATCAGCTGTCACAGGGAGGAACCTGCATCCACTCGTCCACACAGAGATCATGAGATTGCTCTGGCTCTGCCAAATTTTTAGTAGACTGTGATTACCTGTGATAACAGTCTATTGATTTATTATTTTTTGAGAGTATCTTGTTTCTAAATTTAAAAAGCTAAGTATACTCTGCGTAATTTAAATGTCATTTTTTATTTTAATATTTGTTTAAAGAATCTAGGACTTGACGGGATGTAGTGGTGCACTCCTTTTGTCCCAGCACTCAGGAGACAGAGGCAGGGGATCCTTGTGATTTCCGGGGCTACATAGTGAGACCCCATCCTCATCCCATCAGTGAAAAAGCCTGACAGAGGAATGAGAATGATAAAATATGTGAACACTGTAACCCAAGAGTTTGCTACATGCTTGTGCCCTAAGTGTTAACTTCCCCTGTTTCTTTCCCTTTGACATAGGGTTTGTGTTTAAATTGATTTAATAAACTGTATTTACCCAGTATTTTAATTTAGAATAAGTCTTTTGAGCCAGTACTGTATTTGAGTAATTACCAACCCTCAAAATACCTTCCCACAGGACAGTTGAGAATCGAAAGTGGAAACAAGGAGACGATTAAGTACACTAAATCCAGTGGTATGGGAGACAGAGAAGCTACTCACACTTGGGGGGGCGGGGAAGGATTAAGAATTTGTCAATTTAAGATTGGGCATGGTCGCACTCGGGAGGCAGAGGCAGGTAGATCTCTGTGAGTTCAAGGCCAGTCTGGTCTACACAGTGAGTTCCAAGCCAGCTGGGGCTACAGGGAGACCCTGTGTCAAAAAGACCAAAAAAGTAAGAAATTTTCTATTTGTTATCTGTTTTGAAGATAAACCAAGGGAGCTTCTTGAAGCTGAATGAAAGTGTGGAGGACACATGTTATTTCAACTCAGTGGGGTAGTTTTGTTTGCTTGTTCACTAACAATGGATTGGGAAAAAGAATATTGTGTTTATATGTTGAACATGTAGCTTAGTCCCCTAAACATTCATGGGCGTGCCTAGCATGCAGAAAGCCTTGTGTTCTGCTGGGCGTGGTGGCACTCACCTTTAGTCCCAGTACTAGGGAGGCAGGGGCAGGTCGATCTCTGCCTCTGGGGCTACAGGGAGACCCTGTCTCAAAAAAGACAAAAAAAAAAAATTCGCAACTGAACTTTAACTTCCTTCTCCTTCTTTGTGAGGGAGGGAGGGAGGGAAGCTAGCCTTGGGTTCTTTCCCTAGCTCTGAATGAACTGGGTGTGGTGGCACACGCCTGTAATCCCAGCAGTGAGGAGGTGGAGGCAGGAAGCAACAAGGTTATCCTCAGCTATTGTATCCTGTCCTCTATATCCTCAGCTATACAATATGTTTAATTAAGCCTGGGCTACATGAGACCCTGTCTGTTTTCCATGTGAAAAAAAAGGAAGCATTGTTAAATGTATTTCAAAAGTTTAAGGGAAAGCCCAAAATTAGAGCCCATTCATTAATAACAGATGACACTTAGATTTCCCAAGGGACTGACAAGAAATACTTCGGGTCTGAGAGCCACATCTTATCAATGTAAAATTGGTAAGAAGGTGGTGTAGAACTCAGATTTCTCTCTAAGTCTGAACCAGCAATCCATGGGAAGTGGCAAGTCATATTTGAGGTCATCTAACCCAGACAGACATTCTGATTTACTTGGTATAAAAGAGAAAAAGACAGTTACTGAGTCACGCGTGGTAGCAAATGCCTGATCCCAGCTATTGCAGAGTCTGAAGCACCAGTTCAGCCTGAGCACACACACAGACCCTTGTGGTGTGTGTGTGTGTGTGTGTGTGTGTGTGTGTGTGTGTGAAGAGAAACCCCATGATGAGTGTAAAGCTGAGTTCAGTCTCTAGCACCTCCACAAAAGGGAACCAGGTCTTTAAACAAAAATGAAAACGAGTCTAAGATACAACTGCACTATGTATCTGGAATACAAGCTTTGTCCTTTATATTTGGTCATATTTAATCAACGTTACAGTAATTGTCCCTCCTGGATTTTGGCTACCACCAATGACACATCACCATCAATGAGCTCTGTGTCTGCAGTATAAAACTAAACAGGGCTGGAAAAATAACCCAGTGGTTAAGAGCACAAGGATGCTTGTTCAATTCTCACCACCGACATGGCAGCTAACAGATTGTCAGTAACTCCAGTTCCAGGGGAATCCAACTGCCTTCCAGGCAGTACGCTCATATACATAAAAATATTTTTAAAAACCAAATACAGCGTTTACTAATTATGAGAACTATATTTTAAAAGTTCTCCAACACATACAACACAGAACTACCAATATTTTCTCTTAATTGTAGAAATGGAAACCAAAACAAAAAACTACCCTAGTGAACTCAGTCCACTAATTGTGAAAATGTGGCATTTACTTATTTATGCAAGATTACTCTTCACCTTAATTATCTGGTTTTGTTGCAACTGGAATTTGGACAATAACATGTCAAGTGAAAGAGCCCAAGCACAGGAGAAACACATCTCTCATGTGAAATCTAAAAACCCTTCATGGATGCTATTCCCAGCACTCGTACAACTAGAACCAGGTATTGATATAAAAATGTGTTTACTCTATACAGGAGATTGCTCTTCACCCTGCGGAGCAGGAAATCCGACCTTGCCACAGCCTGAATGAGCCTGAGTAAACAAATGCCATGTACAATAAACCAGGAACCGTCAAATACTTAATTTCTTACGTGGAATCTAAAATACTGCCATGAAAGCACAGTAGAAATAGGGTTGCATGGGGAGGCGAGTGCAGAGTGAACGCAAAAGGCGAGTCACAAACGGTAAAATCTAGAGCATGGCGACTTGGAACGACAAAGCACCTGAAAACTGCAAAAACGGGACCGGAGATACTCAGCGGTCGAGACCACTGGCTGCCCTTGCGAAAGACCGGAGCTCGCTTCCCAGCACCCGCAAGGCGGCTAACCACTGTCCCTAACTCCAAGTCCAGATCCGTTGTCTTCCCTGTGGGCACTACACGAACCCGGTGCAGTCACGTGCCGGCAATAAATACACCCATACACATAAGGCTATTTTAAGAACAAAAAAACTGCAGAACCTCACTTTTCCTCACATACAAAGTGCGGTGCCATCGAAGGCATAATCTAAACCTTAGAAGTGTGGCACTCGCGAGCTTCGGGCCAGCAGTAGCTACCTAAGAGTCTCCTTGAAAAAGTTGGGATGAATTTATGGGCATAAAACCTTCTAATCCACTGACAGATCTGAAAGACATTAGCCTGTTCCCAATCTTGCAAATTCAAGGCAGGCTGCACAGAACAGACGGCAACGGCCGCTGAAGTCCCCATAGAACGGTTGCCACCCGCCACGCAGATGACACACGTCTACACGCAGAAGTCCGCTGGGTAGGCGAGGGGGCCTAAGTGGCCGAACCTCTACCTCTGCACGCGCGACCACAGGGGGCTAAGTATTATCCCCAAACCCGGTTTTCTAAAAGTAGCCTGAGCCCGACCTCTGCTGTGTTGCGGCTCCTCCAAGAGCAGGTGGCGGCCCTGAAAAGGGCCTTTATGGCGATCAGGGGTCCTAAGGCATCAGCCGCCGAAGCCGTAGAGCGTGCGGCCCTGGCGCTTGAGCGCGTAGACCACGTCCATGGCCGTGACGGTCTTGCGCTTGGCGTGCTCCGTGTAGGTGACGGCGTCGCGGATCAGGGGGTCTCCTCGTAGATGAGTCCGGAGATGCGCTTGACGCCGCCGCGCCGCGCCAGGCGCCGGATGGCGGGCTTGGTGATGCCCTGGATGTTGTCGCGCAGGACTTTGCGGTGGCGCTTGGCGCCGCCCTTGCCCAGACCCTTCCCGCCCTTGCCGCGACCGGACATGCTGGGACTATGGAGAAAGACGCGGAGAAATGCGACGACCCCCGGGAGACGCCGCCTTTAGAAGGCGTGTAGCGGACCGAAGTGAGAACCTGCGGGCGGAGGCGGAAAGTCGCGCCCTCCGCGGTGGGGGAGGGGAGGCCAGCAACCGGCGCCTCAGGCTCCGGGTCTGCGCGGGGGTGGACCTGGCTCCGCTCCGGGGCTCGGCTGCCGGCTTCGCTCTCGGAACGCACTCGGAAAACACTGACGTGGGCGAGAAAAGGCCCGGAGCGGCGGCGTCAGGTCTGAGAAAGCGCTGCGGGGCCACGGGGCCGCCGCCCTCCCCCGGATTTCACTGCAGTTCCGGTCCAGGGCTGAAAACTCTTCAAGGCCATCTCCGTATCTGCGTATTAGTCTCTCCTAAGAATTCTTAGCAAGAACTTGGACTTTACAGAACGTAAAGGCCGATTTTAAAAATTCTTTTTTGTCTGCTGTGCACCGGATTGAACACCAGTAACTGCTACTAAATCCTATCGTATGATTTAAACAATTTTGCTGGGCAGAGTGACTCAACAGTGAAGTATTTAGAAAACTTACTTGGGTAGAAAATTAAAAGTTTCTGTACTTAATTTTCCATCGTATCTATTTGGGGGAACATTTTAACAAAGTTCCATTTAACAAAGACAATGAAATTTTTTCCTATTATAGTACGATTCATTCTGACTGTAACCTAGAATTAAAATGTTTTGTTGGGAAGGATGCATATGTTAAGGTATTAAATAATTAATACTCTGTTTTCCTCCAAAACCGTCTGAACGCTTTAGTATATTCGCTTGTACCAGCAGTAATTGTTGTGAAGGAAAAAAAGGTTAGTATAAGTAGCCAGTGTGATTGGGTTGTGTGTGCTGAGCCCTGGGGTCAAAAGGCCTTGCCTAGAGGGCTCTATTCATGAGCTAATGTTACAGCTCTAAGTAAATATTTTATTTCTTAATTTCATGTGTCTGAGTATATTGCCTGCATGCATGTAAGTGAACCTGTTTTGTGTAATGCCCTCGGAGGTCAGAAGAGAGTGTTTGATCCTTTGGTACTGGAGTTACAGATAGTCACCATGTGGGTGCTGAGAATCGAACCCCTGGTCTTCTGCAAGAGCAGTCAGTGCTCTTAACTGCTGAGCCAGCTCTCCAGCCCCAACTTTTTTTTTTTTAAACCTTCAGAGTATATTTCTGATGTAAATGACCGAGTCTGGATTATCGGTTGGCCACTCTTCCTGATTTGTTGATTTCTTTACATAGATCAAATGTTACCTTTAATATATTTACTTTTTGATTATACCAGGAACAGTTACTGTCCTTTGTATTGTTTACATTAATAAGTTTTAAATATTGTAACTTTTTCCATGTTTAAATAAAAAGATATAAAATACCCTTAGCATTTAGGTTATGATTATACAAATTATGTTAGTACTCAGAGAAGACCGATGCTGCAGGGTAGAAAAGAGAGGCATCTTTTGTCTCCAAGGCCAGCTTTGTCTCCTTACCTCTTTTGGGTTGGTACTTTCTTCCTGTCTTCCTTTATCCATTCCAGGAGGTCTGGGAACACCCAGTGGTGGCTGTGCTCAGAAGTTCTGTAGCTCTCTTACCCTTTACGGAGATGGGACATCCTATTCGAGAACGTTTTCTATGTAAAATTCATGAACCCAAAGAACAAGAAATTTGTCCTATCTTGTGTGTATTGTGAAAGTGAATCAAAAGAAGAGCCTCATTTTAGCTATAAACATTCAGATTTGCCTTGTAGACGTAGGGAACGAGTTCTGTGGTCAAAGCTACTACCTTGTATGAAGATCGTACCCTGGATGATGGTGCACCTGGGCCCACAGATGACAGGCCTTCCAGGACTGACCAAAGTTTGATGTGTAATGTATGGGAAAGTGTACAGAATTGAGGGAGATGAAACTTCTCAGCTCGTCTGAGTTCTACGGAGCCTGCTCATGAGGCTTCAGGATGATGCCAACAACCTATCAACAATCTACCCTGGTAGAGTCAAGCGTTTATATGCCTTTGAAGAAACTGGAATTCTGAACTTCATGTGAAACCAGTCTTGCTGCTTCGTCACTCACGTTGGGCTTTGTTCACACCTGAGTAGAGGTTGGTGGGGTTCACCTGTGTAAGTGACTGGACTTTGTCCACTGTGGGTGCATCTTCAGTTTGCCTGAATTCAACTGACAAAGGCCAAGTGGGAGGAATCTGAAGAGAGTCCCAGTCCATACTGCTGAATACCGCTGATAGAGCCGGGTTTGGAGGCTCCCTCCAGGGGTTCTTGTGTCCCTGAACAAGGAGCTGAGCAGAGTCACCCAGTTGCAGTAGAAGTAGAGACAGTTTATGAAGGGACAGTACACTTCCAAAGAACAAAGTGGACTGAAGAGAGAGAGTTCACTAGCTCAACAGACTTGTACTGGGTTTAGGTTTTGGTAATTTGCCTTAGTATGGGCTTTGTCATGCATGCTATACTACATGTAGTTCTACTCACAACTTCATGTATGAGGTGTCTTTGTATTATCTTAAATCTCCATGCAGGGCATGCATTTCAGTGTTATAATGATCATAGGTCACCATTGTTAGATTTAGGAGGGCAGAAAAAGGAAGGCTTAGTTTAAAGTTTAGAAATAAGAGTCAGAGCCAGACCTGCAACAGGCAAAGAATGGGTTCCCTGGATCCAAGGAGCCCAGCAAAGGCTGATAAACTCTTTTGCATGGAATGAGTATCTGTATCAAAAGGGGAGCCATCTGGACTTACATAGGAGCTCTGTTTCTCATAGCTGCAAGAGTTAACTCTGTGCCAGGGTCTGGTGTCCTTGAGGGTCTCTTCTTCCAAGATTTTCTCAGGCAGGTGGGTGAGTTATCTGTAGCACTAAAAGTAGACAGGTGGGTGCCATAAATAGTCTCTCTCAGTCCAGACAGTGACCAGTTGATAAGGCGTGAGCAAGCCCAGGCTGCCAATTTAGGGCCAGTTAGCTACTTTAAGGGATTTATGGCTTTCCCTAATCAGGCTTGTGGCTCTTCTGCAATTCACACATTCTTGTCAATCTTCAGACACACTGGAGTGCCTCTGAGCCTGGGTCAGTGGCTGGTTGTATTAGGCCTTTGCCTGAGGATTTTCCAGCCTTCCTTTTTCCATGTTAATTTTGTAAGGATTGGGTAAGACCTGCTGGATCTCATTCTATTTTATTTTCTACCTCATTTTTATGGCAAGAGATATGTTGACAAAATAATAAAGGATTTATTGGATATAAGCCCTCTTTTTTTGAGAGTGTTACTGGAACTCACTATGTAGACCACACTGTCCTCAAACACACTGACCTCTGCCTCCTGAATGCCACCATCCTTACCTGAATAGTACTTTTGTGTGACATGAAGCCATCAATAACAAATATCCCAAGACTCAGGGGAAAGTATAGGCTGAACGGGAGAACCCAACCAGGACTTTCTGTTCACATTCTCTGTGTGGCATTTCCTTCTCCTAGGTATGGGGTAGCATCAAGGCCAAACATAACTAGAATGACAGTGATAGATTACAACCATGGACAAGGAGGGTCCCAAAACAGTCAAAGAGCAAACACACCAGGACAGAATGGCAGAAATTTAGGACAGATTTCATACAGAAATAGCCCACAGCTGTTGACTGGTTTGTGCGGCTTTGGGATCAGGGAGCAAGTATTACAACCTTAAGTGGCTCTGAGGTGACTCAGATCTCCTTAGCAGGGAAACCCAATTTTAAACCATGAACTACTTTGGCTCAGAGCTGTAGAGCTGTAGAGTTAACCCTAAATGGGACCCCACAGTTTGGGGATGAACTGAACGGACTTAAACAGTTATAAACACTAGAAAACAAGCCATTCTAGCAATGATACATAACAAATGCATATGGAACATTTCAGGTCACTGCAACAAATGGAATCTTACAAGTGTCATTATGCATACTTTAATAGGCTTCCAGACTAGGACTGACAGGTTAGAGGGCTTTAAACTGTCATCAGAACTGTGACAAAGCTGCTCCCAAATCAGTCCCTTACATGAAACAGGAACTTTTCCATTCCTAACGCAATAGCACACAGCAGGTCTAATACCTGTAACACGTACCATACACCCAGGCAGGATTACTGTCTCAGACAAACACAACATGTAGAGAACCAGGGAACAGCTGAGTGCCAAAGTCATTCCAGGAATCTAGCCCACAAGACAGAGATGACTGTTAGCCAAGGCCAACCCATTTTGTAAAGCTCCTCCATTTGAAAGGCAGTTCCCCAAATAGTAGTAACTTTGTAAATCAATCAGGTGGCATAACCTCTCCCTTCCTCTAGAACCTATAAGAAGGAACCCTCACTCTGTTACTTGGGCCTGAACTCTTCTCAGAGCCCCTGTAATGCTGCTGTCTGCCTGTCTATGGTGTGAATACATTTTTAACAAATCTCTTATCCAAAAGGGCAGTCTGCCTCGGTGTCCCTGTTGGACTACACGTCAGAAACCTTTCAGTAATTACAGGGAAAGAACCCCTTCTCTCAAAGTAACCAACAGACAAATACAAGAGGTGACCAAGTTAAAACTCACAAAACTCAGGTGTGGTGGCACACACCTTTACCCAGTACTCAGAAGTCAGAGGCAGGTGGATCTCTGTGAGATCGGACTAGCCTGGTCTACAAAGTGAGTTCCAGGTGAGCTGGGGCTATAAGGAGACACTGTCTCAAATGAAGCAAATCCCACTAACCCCCAAAATCCCAGTAACTCCACAAAAATGAAAAGCTTTTGTAGCAAAACAACTGTAGCCTGCCTGATTAGAGCAAGAAATTTATCACCTGATAGACATGACCTTGTCTGTCTCCGGTGAAGTAGAATTTCCTACATGTATATGTAGGAAATGGTAGTTATTAAAACCCACAAAAATTGTAAGGTGTAGATCAGAAGAAGTGCAAAAAACCCTTCTGTCCCTACCTTCTCACACATTATCAGCATAAACCAAGCAATGCCCATTAAAGTGTGATCTCTGTAAAGAGATAACAGAAAAGATCATGAAACTACTCAGAAAAAATATCAGGCAGGTCTACCAACTTTACTAGCCCAAAATGGCAAGCTTTAGAACCTAATGGCTTATATAGATTAACTGTAGATTACAGAAGTTTGAACAAGCTATCTCCTATATTCCTAGGTTTATTACCTGATGTAAAAGTTATTCATAAAATAACAATATAATGGGAAGTAATGTCTAACAATAGAAAAGTCATAATTGCCCTTTGCAATAAAGCCAAAAATATACCACCTTTGTTTGAGAAGACAAACAGTATTTAAAAAAAAAATACTTTTTGTGTGTGTGTGTGTGCATAAGAGTGCATTGCCTGCATGTGTGTAAGTGCACCTGTGCCGTGCAATGCCTGAAGTCAGAAGAGACGAAGGGATCAAATCTCCTGGAACTGGATGATGATGTTGTTAACTGCAATGTGAGTGCTGGGAATTAAACCCAGGTCCTCTGCAAGAGCAGCCAGTACTCTTAACCACTGAATCATCTCTCCAGCTCCAACAGATAGTATATGTAAAACTCCCACAAGGCTACTTTAAATAGTTCAGTAAAAAGACGCATCTGTACAGTTCCTCTTTCAAACCTATGACACTCACCGATGGTCCTGGTTCTTCGTATTCTTCCCTGCAGCTGCTTCTGGGCTCTTAGTCTTATCAACACAGACTCTCCCTTTCTATCAGCCCACTTTTGAAACCTATTGCTTTAACCCTTTGTAGTCACACTATGCATTTAACCTACATCTGTACATATATATTGACTGGGCACACTATTTCAGAAACAGACAAATACATTGTCTTTCCACAATATCAGAACTTATTGAATAACAGTAAATTGGCAAGATTTAGCATTTCAGCCACAGCAATTTGTTATCAAATCTACCTACCTTGGTAGTGTTAGAAGAGCAAAAAGACCCATAAGATTAGCTGGTCTGTTGGGAGACCCACCTTTCCAGTTTCGCTGGTCAATCACCTGGTCATAAGACCACCCTAGGAAGGCAGGTTCACCTTAAGTCATGCTAAACAGATGGGCGGAATACCTAATGTGTTAATGAGATAGTGAAAATTTCCAGCCTGAGTCCCACCTCCTAGTGCAGGGCTTCTGGACCTGACATGGAACTCTGCAAGTCTGCCTGCCTGTTTGTTTTTCCCCTTCTTCCCTCCTTTCTCCCTTTCAAGGTGGCTGCCAAGATTACCAGTTCGCCTGCCCTGAGAATTTTTCTTTAATATATAAATAGATTTACTGTGTTATATGTGATCTGAGAGTTAATATTAGCAGTTAACATTGGGAGTTAAAGAACCTGTGTTCAATTCAGCCAAGTGTCCAGGGAAAAGCAGGACTATATGGGTGTGGTGGCACATGCCTTTCATCTCGGCAGAGGTAGAAGCCAACCTGGTCTACATAGTGAGTTCCAGGCTCGCTGGGGCTACAGGGAGACCATGTCTGTAGAAGACCCACCTCCCTGCCCCCTAAAAGTTAACTAGCTGCAAGTCTGTCTCTGCAGTCAACTTTTAACTGCTTAACCATGGAAAGGATTTCCTAAAAACATCTTGTTACAACTGCTTAACCATGGAAAGGATTTCCTAAAAACATCTTGTTACAATCATGTGACACATAGGTAAATAAGTTGTAAAATTCCAGGAAACTAGTTTAAACCCACCAATGAATTAGTTGCTAAAAGATGACCTATAAAAACTATAAAACCTGAAAATTTAACTGGTGTGTGAGGGTGATCCAGAATTTCTGAGCCTTGGTTCATTTGGGAATGTGTGGAATAGAGTTGTGAGCTCTCCAGCTCTCAGAGTAAGGGGATGGATGGATTTCTCCACTGCTTGATTTTCCATAAGAAGAAGAGACTGAAAATGATGCCCTGCTTACACTTGCCTTCACTGATTTTCCTGAGGACCGTTCCATCTTCCCCGTCAACACTGTTTTCTAGGTTATACCTCCCTCCTGCACTATGAAAAAAGTACACAATCTTGTCGACCTCTATGAAGTTTAAGGATTTTTCCCTCATTTAGTAAATGTGCTCATTTTCCCCTTGTTAATATCTCTACATTCTTCTAACTCTAAACTGTAGCTGGTCCTGGTGAACATGCATGTAACTGCAACATGTGGAGGCTGCGGAAGGAGGATTTCCGTGAGTTCCAGGCAAGCTTGGCTACAGAGCAAGGCCATGTCTCAAAAATACACCAATGAACAGCCGGGCCTGGTGGCACATGCCTTTAACCCCAGAATTTAGGAGGCTGAGGCAGGCAGATGTTTTTGAGTTGAGGCCAGACTGGTCTACAAGAATGAGTTCCAGGCCAGCTGGGGCTACATGGAGACCCTGTCTCAAAAAAGACAAAAAACAAAACAGAACTATATATTCATACACACATACCAATGAGGTCTGGAGAGATAGCTCAGTGGTTAAGAGCGCTGGCTACTCTTGGAGAGGACCAGGGTTCGGTTCCTAGTACCCATATGGCAGCTAATAACCATCTGTAACTCCAGTTCCAGGGGATCTGACATCTTCTGACCTTCTTGGGCACTGCATTACAGAGGGGCAGTTACATACAAGCAGGCAACACACTCATACACATTAAAAAAAAAAAAAAATGAATGGGTGCATGAAAAAAGCTTGTATTAAATTTTGACACAATTTAAAATGTTTATTTTGTAATGTATTAGATATTTTTCAGGGTTCCATGTAACAACTTTGGAGAGTAGTTCACAGCTCAATCTCTGGGATCATACAAGTGGATTTAAGTTGTGGCTTCGGTGCGGTCTCTTCTCTATTTAATTTTCTCAATTTTAAAGGATGGAAGACAATAGAATTTGCTCCACAGCATACTGTAGGGATTAAAGGAGATGATCAAGCAGAGTGGTTAGACAGACGTACTAAGATTTTACTAGTCACACAGTAGTTAAAATTTACTTTTGGTGTCTGTGTGCTGGCATTTCATTGATATTCAAGTACCTTTTACTCTTTCATAGTCACTATAACATGTACATTTACAGACAAGAAATGACATTCATTTTCTTGAAATGTCTCTATTTGAATAACTCTTTACATAGTATTTAATACTCTGAAAAAACTCAGAATCCCAAAACTAAAATGAATCATATATATACTTTCTTTTCATTTTGTACTTTTTAAGACAGGGTCATACGCCAGGCGTGGTTGTGCACGCCTGTAGTCCCAACACTCGGAAGGCAGAGGCAGGCAGATCTCTTTGAGTTCAAGGCCAGCCTGGTCTACACAGTGTCAGGCCAGCTGGGGCTACAGGGAGACCCTGGCTCAAAAAGACAAAAAGAAAGAAAAAGACCAGGCCTTCCTGTGTAACCCTGACTGGCTTGCAATTCTCTATATACCCCAGGCTGGCCTAAAACTCAGAGATCCTCCAGCTTCGGCTTCCTGAGTGTGGGATTAAAAGAGACCAGGCTTTAAATAAATAAATAAATAAACAAACAAACAAATACTATATTTTTAAAATCAAGTCATAATAAGCAGACAGTAAAGGTGTAACAAGTTATAAAAACTAGTCCTAAGATAAACGGAGGTTTCTTAAAGTACCTGGGGTTTGCCCAGAAGCCACAGGGAAAAGTATTTTTCCACCGCCTTCTCTGCGCTTAGCTGGGGCGTTGTAAAGACAAGTCTGCTTGTACAGGCCTGAGATTTCAGTTGCTCAAGAAACAAGGCAGGTCGTCTGAAATTTTGAAGCCCGCCTAGGTTAGGCAGATTAAGCTAAATAACAAGGCCCGGTGTAAAACAAAATCCAAAGGGCAAAGCAACCCTAATAAACTGTGCCCCCCCCGGTGAGTTCAAGTGTTCAGTGAGCGTTATTTCCCAAGATGCAGAGATCTAGGCGCTAAGAAATGCAGGTGTTTGGGGCTTACAGATCATCTGTGTAAATAAACTGTTATCTGTGACTTCTGGGGCAAGGGCTCTGCCAAGGAATGAGGTCAGAGTCCAAGGTGACTTTAAAATTTGAACGTATTGTGACGTTCCAGCCTCAAAGGGTTACAGGGGATTTAAAATGTAGCTTGACACCAGATAGGAAGGGCTACTTTCCCAGCAAACATTCCTCCTGAGCTCAGGAATGTCAAAGGGAGAGAAAACAACACGAGGTGAATGAAGTCGATGGTGGCACCCTGGTAACCGGGGCGCATTAAGGTCAGACCCTTTTCAACAGAGCCAGCGCATTTAGAAACACGTGGGTGGCTCTGAAAAGAGCCTTTGGGGTTGAGAAAGGAGCTCTGCGCGCTCACTTGGAGCTGGTGTACTTGGTGACGGCCTTGGTGCCCTCGGACACGGCGTGCTTGGCCAGCTCCCCAGGCAGCAGCAGGCGCACGGCCGTCTGGATCTCCCGGGACGTGATGGTCGAGCGCTTGTTGTAGTGCGCCAGGCGCGACGCCTCGCCCGCGATGCGCTCGAAGATGTCGTTGACGAACGAGTTCATGATGCCCATGGCCTTGGACGAGATGCCCGTGTCGGGGTGCACCTGCTTCAGCACCTTGTACACGTACACCGAGTAGCTCTCCTTGCGGCTGCGCTTGCGCTTCTTGCCGTCCTTCTTCTGCGCCTTGGTCACCGCCTTCTTGGAGCCCTTCTTCGGGGCGGGCGCCTTCGTGGGCTCGGGCATCGCGACGAAGACAACAAACACCAAACTGGAGGAGCGGAGCTCTGACGCGGAAGAGGGCGAGCCACCCTATTTATCGGCCTTTTATGCAAATGAGGACGGGGAACGCCGCTTCTGATTGGTCCAAATCGTTAGCGCGCCAATGGGCATTGCCCAATCAAAACACGAGGCGGGCACAGTCGCACGCCCCATTGGCGTAAACGAAAACGGGAAGACAGCCAATCACACGGCCACCTTTTCGCGCCTTGAGGAAACTATAAGAGCCCAGCCGGGGAACCTTGGTGTCACCCAACTCCTAACTGCCGTTTGCTCTTCGCCATGTCTGGACGCGGCAAGCAGGGCGGCAAGGCGCGCGCCAAGGCCAAGACCCGCTCGTCCCGGGCCGGCCTGCAGTTCCCCGTGGGCCGCGTGCACCGGCTGCTGCGCAAAGGCAACTACTCGGAGCGGGTGGGCGCCGGCGCCCCGGTCTACCTGGCGGCCGTGCTGGAGTACCTGACGGCCGAGATCCTGGAGCTGGCGGGCAACGCGGCCCGCGACAACAAGAAGACGCGCATCATCCCGCGCCACCTGCAGCTGGCCATCCGCAACGCCGTGCTGCTCCCCAAGAAGACCGAGAGCCACCACAAGGCCAAGGGCAAGTAGGCCACTTCACAAAAACCTTCCAGTTAAAGCCAAAGGCTCTTTTCAGAGCCACCTACAATGTTTTAAAAGAGCTAAACATTTTTAAATGCGTCATTGCATTTTCTGAGCGAGTTAACTGCATCAGCCTTGGAATTGGAATGTCTAGGGATCCAATCTAGTTCTACCTAGTTAAATTTGGTACCTGTCGTTATTCGACATAAACTAACATGCTTTGAACCAAAACGTTCTGAGGCGGCCAGGCTCGACCTTCCTGGTCTTTGGGTTCTTGAGGCCTCAGCTCATAAGCTGTTTCACTCCTTAGTGGTCTGAATGAATCAGAACGGTGATTGGATCGGTTATTTAGGTTCTGTAGCTGCAGTGATTGTTTAGAAACTTGTTAATGCCCTCCACACAAATGTCCAGAACTTAAATTAGGTGATGTTTGGAGCATACCATATTTTGCTTCAAAATGTTTAAATTTGCTCTTCTAGATCACATTCCAATTTGCAAGAGCAAGGTTCTTCTTTCTTTTTTTTTCCTCTCCTTTTAGTTAAATTTCGCAGCAGTGGAATTTATGTACTTGAGACCAGGTCTCACTACCTGTCCCTGACTACCCTGGTACTCCCACCAGACTGGGTCCAAAACTAGAGATCCACCTGCCTCTGCCTCTGGGGTGCTATGATTCAAGACGTGGACAAACAGCTCTGGAATTATCTTTGACAAGGAAGTACTAGGTTGTGCAAAGATGTTCCTTTTAAATTATTAGGCCTTTTATCCTTACAAATTACCTTTTTTATTTTTTGGTAATTTTGTCTTTAGAAGGTTGATAGTTGCATATGAAGGAATAGAAAGTATTGTGAACATACAATGCATACTGAATTTTGAACAGCTAACCCCAAAGTAAAATACTTGCTAATAATATATTGAGTATATGGCATAATAATATGGACATACTATGTGAAATATTGAAATTTCCGTTTTAATGTAGCCCCTAGGAAAGTTATCTCAGTAGCCTTTATTTCTACTGGAAATACCTAATATAAAGCAAAGCAGTCGGAAAAGAAAATACAGCGCAGAACACCAAAGAACTTGAATTAAGTTTATTACTGCTTGAGTCAAGATTGATCATTACTTAGAACAGACTGGCCGGGTCGAGCTCCGGGCAATTTTCCTGCCTCAGCTTCCAGAGTCGGGGTAGTGGATGTTCTACAGCAATACCAGTATGTGAGACAAAAAGGATTGCAAGACAGCAGGTCCGCGAACTTCCCAGGGAGATGGTGTCTGAAAAACAAAAACACAAAACAAAAAAAAAACCCAGCACCAAATACCAAACAGGAAAGTTCTGACCAATGCTGTCAGAGCTGAGTAGGCCTGGTCTACTTCTGTCCAATCAGCTTTACATTCTGATTATAAATAAGCTTCCTGCGGGGCTTGACGGCGAACCGGAGTTCTGGAGCCATGGCGCGCACGAAGCAGACGGCCCGCAAGTCCACCGGCGGCAAGGCCCCGCGCAAGCAGCTGGCCACCAAGGCCGCCCGCAAGAGCGCGCCGGCCACCGGCGGCGTGAAGAAGCCGCACCGCTACCGGCCCGGCACCGTGGCGCTGCGCGAGATCCGGCGCTACCAGAAGTCCACCGAGCTGCTGATCCGCAAGCTGCCGTTCCAGCGCCTGGTGCGCGAGATCGCGCAGGACTTCAAGACCGACCTGCGCTTCCAGAGCTCGGCCGTGATGGCGCTGCAGGAGGCCAGCGAGGCCTACCTGGTGGGGCTGTTCGAGGACACCAACCTGTGCGCCATCCACGCCAAGCGCGTCACCATCATGCCCAAGGACATCCAGCTGGCGCGCCGCATCCGCGGGGAGAGGGCGTGATTGCTTTCGCAGTTTTTACCGCTTCTTTCCCAAAGGCTCTTTTCAGAGCCACTCACATGTGCGCTAAAAGAACTGCTCTCTAGGAATTGTGTATTTCGTGTGGTGTTTATTTCCTGGTGGGATTACAATACTTGTTTGGTGGAAGTCATTAATTAATTGGGCCTCCTAACGTGTCATAGTTTTGCGGTAATACTTTCCCCGAAGCAAGTGCAAACCGGGAAATGGGGCATCTGCCTGAGTCTTCCCCAAGTTCCTCAGGTTTCTCTTAAGTGTGGGAGGTATTTCAGGTTGAGGACTGGGCCTGCTTAATTGGCTAAGAATGTCTGATTGGCAATTTAGAGCCAAAGCCATTTGAGGGTGTGCGCCTGTGCTTCTGGTTTAGTATGTAGGGCTATCTAATGCGTAGGGCTATCTAATTGGTTCTAGGTGTGTCCGAAGTTAAGCCAATTTAGAGAAGTGTAAGGAATCAAGCTTTTTTTTTTTCTAAATCTTCCCCTTAGGGTGTTGCCTGAGTAAAAACTCCATAATCCCCACTTTTTCCACTCAAATTACCAAGTAGTCATTTGTCTGATTCATTTACTTATTCTAATTTTCAGATTTATGAAAGGAACTTTGTTCACTTGTGCACTAGAAATGTAGTCAGTATTCCCTGGAAGAGTGCTTGGGCCAACAGCAGAGAAAGCCCAATAAGCTAGGGTGCTGTCACAAGGCATCACCCTCCCCTTGCATTCTGACTTGAAGTGTCCTTAATATGGTCTATGACCTGTCTTCCTTTCTCATCAAAGCATTTAGCTTTTCCTGACTAACTGGTCTTTGCTTGCTGTCAAACCTCAACTTGTCAGCATTTCAGTAGAAAGAATTTTACATTAAATTTACATCAGAATTTTTACATTAAATTTATTTATAGTATTTTTTTTTTTTTTTTGGTCTTTTTGAGACAGGGTCTCTGTAGCCCCAGCTGTCCTGGAACACACTATGTAAACCAGGCTGGCCTTGAACTCACAGAGATCTGCTTGCCTCTGGATTAAAGGCATGTACCAGCCTATTTATAGTATTTTTGAGACAGGGATTCCCCTTAGCCCCAGCTGGCCTGGAACTCACAGAGATTTTCATGCTTCTGCCTCCCTAGTGTTGGGATTAAAATTATTTTAAAATTTTGAACCCATTTCTCAAAAAAAATATTGACAGGGTCTCATGGCGCTCCAGCTGGCCTTAGAATCCTGCTCTTCCCATTTCTATCTCCCATGTACTGGGATTAAGGCATGTACCACCAGCCCTGATTTACTAATTCTTAAAACTAGTTTGAGAGCTGGGGGTGGTGGCCCAGTCTTTTAATGCTAGCACTAGGGAAACAGAGGCAGGGTGCTCTCTGAGTTTGAAGTCAGCCTGATTTACATAGGGAGTTCCATGCCACCAGAGCTACATAGTAAGATACCATCTCAAAACAAAACAACACAAAACAAAACAATATAAAAGCTGGCAGATCTCTGCGAGACTGTGGCCAGCCTGGTCTCCATAGTGAGTTTCACACCCGATCTCTAAAAGATAAAAACAAAATACCCTTGTCTTTTACTTGGGAGATTTATATATGTTACTCAGTTATCACAACTGATAGTTTTAAAATATTTATTCTGTGTATGAACCATGTACAGACTTGAAGTTCAGAGGACACTGTGGGAGTCTTCTTTGCCACCATGTCAGTTCTGAGGATTGAACTCAGATCTTCAGCCTTGGCAGCAAGAGCCTTTACCCTCTGAGTCACTGCTAGGTCACTATGATTATGTTATTTGTTTAATTACAAGTATATGCATGTGAGTGCCGGTGCCCTCACAGACAGAAAGTCAGATTCTTTGGCTATGGAGTTACAGGCAGTTGTGAGCTGCCATGTGAGTGCTTGAACCAAACTCCTGTCCTCTGGAAGAGTAGTACCTGCTGATGAAGGCTGAGCCATCTTTCCAGCCCTTGCCCCTATTCCTCCAAATATGCAT
This sequence comes from Nannospalax galili, assembly GCF_000622305.1. Classification (NCBI taxonomy): domain Eukaryota; kingdom Metazoa; phylum Chordata; class Mammalia; order Rodentia; family Spalacidae; genus Nannospalax; species Nannospalax galili. The sequence goes on from NW_008331504.1 coordinate 506,579, forward strand.
TCTTTTTTTTTTTTCTTTTCTTTTTTTTTTTTTTTTTTTTTTTAACATAATGTGTAGCCCATACTTTCCTGAAACTTCGTATGTAGAACAGGTTCATCTTGAATTTGCAGCAATCCTTTGGCCTCTGCCTCCTGAGTGCTGGTATTACAAGGGTGTACTACCATGCCAGCCCAAATGATTCTTATTTTATTTTTTAAAAATATTTTATTTATTATTTTTATGTGTTTGTGTATATTGCCTATATGTAGGTAAGTGCACCCATGTTGTACAGTGCCCAC
>NW_008331504.1:507384-510617 GCF_000622305.1 Nannospalax galili
AACCCTGGCTGTTTGAGAGCTCCCTATGTAGACCAGGCTGTCCTGCAACTCAAGAGTGCTACATCTGGGATTAAAGGCATGTGCCACCACACCCAACCTTAATAAATTTTTTCCACCTGGTAATAATGCATATTGTCTGCTGTTCTAGTTTGATCCTCCATTGCTGTGACAAAACACTCTGACCACTACCAACTGGGGGAGGAAAGGGTTTATTTATCTTACATCTCCCCGGTCACTGTTCATCAGGGAGCCCAGGGTAGGAACTCAGGGCAGAAACTTGGAGGCAGGAGCTGGAGCACAGGCCATGGAGGAACACTGCTTACTGGCTTACTCTCCTGGCCCCTGCTCAGCCTGCTTTCTTATGCTACATACACCCACCTGTCCAGGGGTGGCACCACCCACAGTGGGCTGGGCCCTCCCAGATCACTCAACAATCAAGAAGATGCTCCACAGACATGGCCACAGGCCAGTTCTATGGAGGCAATTCCCCAGCTGAGGCTCCCTCAACCCAGGTGTGTCAAGTTAGCACTAAAGCTATCCAACACTTCTGCCTATGAGAGGTTAATAGGAAACAGGACTTACATAAATTGTACCTGTGAGACGTAGAAGGAAATAAAAGAATGTGGGCTGGGGGATGACTCAGGACAGAAAAGCACCGCCTGGGCAGAACTGAGGACTGGAGTTTAGTCCCAACACTCCTGTAAATCCTGAGTAGACATGTTGCCTGCCTATAATTCCCGAACATGGGAATCAGAGACAGGGGACCTCAGGGTAAGTTGGCTAGTTTACCTACTGAATTTCAAGCTCAGTGTCCAAGACAGAAACCCAGCCTCAATATATAAGGTGGAAGGTGATCAAGGAAGACACCCAGTGTCAACCTTTAGCCTCCACACACATGTACTGACACACGAGAACACACATACACACAGAACACACATATGCAAAACAATAAAAGTTTAAAAATAAAATAATGTCATAATGCTTTTTATTGGAATCAGTTTTTTGGTTTTTTTTTTTTTTTTTTTTTTTTTTTTGGAGACAGGGTCTCCCTGTAGCCCCAGCTGGTCTGGAACTCACTATGTACACCAGGCTGGCCTTGAACTCACAGAGATCCACCTGGCTCTGTCTCCCAAGTGCTGGGATTAAAGGCATGTGTGACCACGCCCAGCCCATTTAGTTTTTTTTTAGGTATTCTGGAAAATAGTCACATACAGAATGCAGGGGAGAAGTCTAGGGCAGGAAAAAAGATCAGGTAGTCAAGAATGTATTTAAAACTAAAGGAGTAGCCTACAAATCCCTTCTGACCCATCTCTTCTAAACTTTGCTTTCTTGTATATATCAAATCTCTCCTAATTTGCCTTGCTGAAGCCAGTCATGAATCCGGTTATGTGAATTCTATGCTGAATTCCCATACAGTTCTCTAATTTTCTTTAACCCACAAACCAGATGTGGCTTTCATTATATTCTCTTAAACTACCTAGAGCTCCACATATACTTCTTGCTCGTTTTTCCTGTTTTTAAATATTCAATTAATTTTTTGGTTCTTTTGAGACAGGGTCTCCCTGCAGCCCCAGCTGACCTGGAACTCTCTATGCAGACCAGGCTGGCCTCGAACTCAGAGATCTGCCTGCCTTTGCCTCCTGAGTGCTGGGGTTAACGGTGTGCACTAGCACACGTCCGGCTTTATTACTTTTATTTTATGTGTATCTGTATTGCCTGCATGCATGGATGTGCACCAGTGTTGTGCAATGCCCTCCATTGTCAGAAGAGGGCATCGGATCCCCTGGAACTGAACTCAGGAATGGTTCTTAGTCACCATGTGGTTCTGAGAACTGAACCTGGGTCCTCTGCAAGAGCAGCCACTAGCTCTTAACCAGTTATCTCTCTAGCCCCTTCCTACATTATGATTTATTTGCTCCCTTTTGTTTTTGCTCACTAGACAGTTTCCTTACCAAGAACACTGTGTATATTTAAGTGTGAAATAAATTGTTCCTGAAAGAATAAGCAATTCGGAATTGAGAGGAAAAATAAATCTTTGTGCCTGAATTTCCGGACAGCAAAGCTATTAAGTGACATTAAAATTATTTTTTAAGGCCCAGAGTAAGACCTGCCTACGCTCACATAGACTGTTGGCAACACTGAGGATATTTGAAGCCACTCTTCACAAAAGTCTTCTGCTTTTCGTAAGATTGTACTTTTCCTGACTGAAGGTTGTCTAGCAGTCCTCTTGGGGTTGGATAACAAGGAATGCCATCATTATGACTACAGTCAAGCTTAGAGTACTGTCTACATGCCTGCTTAGTGTACAAAGCACTATGTAGCTCATAGCAATGATAGAATTGTAACATGAGAAAGCCAAGGCACAAAAAATTAGATCCTAGTATGCAGAAAAGGAAAATTAAGCTGTAAAGGCAGTACACTTGCACATTTATAGACTTACTACCTCAAACTCGGAGCAACCATACTTTCAGAACTCGACCATCCTGACCAGGTGAAAACTCCAAGTTTCCCGGACCTCCACATACGTACGGCCAGTCACTCGGAAACACGCGTAGAACTATGTAACCGCGCAAATATAAAGGCGTTTGTCAAAATATCAAGTGTCAGTCTTTTCCCGAGGAGAGAATGCGGCTCTAAAAAGAGCCTTTTTCAAGAACTTCCAAAACTTTCGCTCACTTGGCCTTGTGGTGGCTCTCGGTCTTCTTGGGCAGCAGCACGGCCTGGATGTTGGGCAGGACGCCGCCCTGCGCGATGGTGACGCGGCCCAGCAGCTTGTTGAGCTCCTCGTCGTTTCGGATGGCCAGCTGCAGGTGGCGCGGGATGATGCGCGTCTTCTTGTTGTCGCGGGCCGCGTTGCCCGCCAGCTCCAGGATCTCGGCCGTCAGGTACTCCAGCACGGCCGCCAGGTAGACCGGGGCGCCGGCGCCCACCCGCTCCGAGTAGTTGCCCTTGCGCAGCAGCCGGTGCACGCGGCCCACGGGGAACTGCAGGCCGGCCCGGGACGAGCGGGTCTTGGCCTTGGCGCGCGCCTTGCCGCCCTGCTTGCCGCGTCCAGACATGGCGAAGAGCAAACGGCAGTTAGGAGTTGGGTGACACCAAGGTTCCCCGGCTGGGCTCTTATAGTTTCCTCAAGGCGCGAAAAGGTGGCCGTGTGATTGGCTGTCTTCCCGTTTTCGTTTACGCCAATGGGGCGTGCGACTGTGCCCGCCTCGTGTTTTGATTGGGCAAGGCCC
>NW_008331504.1:511034-544744 GCF_000622305.1 Nannospalax galili
CCAAGCACGCCGTGTCCGAGGGTACCAAGGCAGTCACCAAGTACACCAGCTCCAAGTGAGTGCGCGCAGCGCTCTGACCCCAAAGGCTCTTTTCAGAGCCGCCCACATCTCACAGAAAGAGCTGACTCCCTGGTAAAAGTTTAGTTCTTCATCGGACTGCTTTCATAAGCATAAACTTGGTGCTTTAGGTATTTGGGTCCTACATGCTATGCAGGCTGTTACCATTGAGTCTTACCTGGTTATGGTCCATGATTGGTGAGAATGTTTAACGGAATTAACAGCCCGAATTAGAGCCCCACTTAAGGTGCAAGGCTGTTTTAAATCTATTAGTTCGGAAGTCACAATAGGTTCCCGTTCTTGAGGTTATGAGACCTGTGCCTGAATTTACGTGGTCAGAGCCAGCATGTGGTCAGGATCCAGAAGTTTTGGGTACTGGTCTTAGAAGGCTTGGTGATGTCAGGAGGTAAGTTGTGTAATCGTTGAGGAAATAACTTGCTTACCACACTGATGCCACTGGAAAATCAAAGTCTCTCTTTGGCAGTCTGGTGTGTCCAGCAATATTTGCTCGTACTTTTCTACTGTGGACGCAAAAGCATAACTCGCCTCAAAGGGGATGAGTTTGTTCTGGAGCCAAATATGAGTGTCCGTGGCCTGGGATAAATGGTAATTAGACTCTGGACCTGCAACATTCCAAACTCTCCAGTCTCTAGAGTGATAATCAGTTGGTCAGCCTTGAAGGAGGTTCAGTCCAAAGTGCAGGAGTCCTTCTGGAAACTTTTCTTTCATACTATACAGCCATCACTCATTCATGAAGGACCAGGAAGGAAGATCACATGTTTTAAAGTGTGGGGTCCTAAGGAAGAGTTCAGAAATTGGAAAGGTAAGAGCTGGCTATAATACAGTGAGTGGATTTTCCTCCAGCTGGCGAGTCCTTCCCCGTTCTCTTCCTCTGAATTGGACATAGGCCAGTGCTGAATCTGAGGCTTGTTCTATGATTTAAGGAAAATGTGTTGTTCATTTTAAACACACATACATGTTCACACTAAGTTTAGATGATTTCTGGAGCATTCCTTTAAAACAAAGACTGCATTGCTCAGCTACCACAGCTCAGCCATGCCTACTTCCAGGATACAGTTCTACTCTTTGTAGCACTCTAACCAGACAGCTTTGGGACTCCTGTATGGTTTGGTCCAGAGGGCAGAATTTTATCTCCTCTACTTTGTTCCTGATCATTCTCTCAGTCAACAAAGGCATATGAAGCCTCCACCACCCCCTCCTCTTCCTTCTTATCCTCTTTCCTTTCTCTTCCTCTTCTTCTCCTCCTTCTTCTTTTTGTGACACTTTGCCTGGCTGTAGAACATGGAGTATGGCTCCAATATCAGAGTCACAGATCTTCCCTGAAGCACCAGTTAATTCATCCATCTGTGTTGGTAGCTGAGGCTTTTGACTTAGTTCAAGAGGATCATCCATCAAGGCAAGGAAGGCTTGGTGGCAGGGCAAGAGGATGATTGGTCTCATTGCATCTCAAATAAGGTTTCACAACTTTTCCAAACAGTGCCACCAGTGGAGAATCAAATATTCAAACACACACGTTTATGACAGGGACATTTCACATTTAAACCACAGTATTTCACTTCTGACTCCCATAGGCTGATGGCCATGTGCAGATGCAGAATGCAGTCATCCAACCACCAAAGTCCTCATCATCTTCAACAGTCCCAACATTTGGTCATTGTCGGTTCTCTGGTGTTGTTGGCTTTTATCTATGAGAACCTCTTTAAGTATATTTTGATTGAATCTTTTAAATTGGGCAGTTTGTTTGCTCAAATGTTATTATAATTTATTTTTAGCTACTCCAAGAAATTCTGGCTTTAACTCATTTTGCACAATTGGCTTTATTGTTCAGTATGTGAAATCAAATATTAATTTGCCCAAGAAACTTATGAGAGGATAGACACTGTAAAACTTCTCATAACAGATGGCAAATTCATTTATTAATATTATTTATATCTCATGGATTAAGATCATTAATAATCTTAAAATTTCTTGTCAAAGTTCAAACAAACCTCTATCTAAATCAACTTAGTTATTGATCTAATCTTGCTAAATATTGCAAGGGTTGGCTTAAAAAATAAAATATAAGTCTAACCAAGGATTATTTAAGAGCCTTAAGTTTTGGCTAAATATTACACAATTCTTAAAAAATACCAGACTATCGCCTGACGTGGTGGCGCATGCCTTTAATTCCAGCACTTGGGAGGCAGAGGGAAGTGGGTGTCTGTGAGTTCAAGGCCAGCCTGGTCTACATAGTGAGTTCCAGGACAGCTGGGGCTACAGGGGGAGACCCTGTCTCAAAAAGACCAAAAAAAACAAAAAAAAACCTCAGACTATTATAACCAACTTTTAAAAATGTTTAATGACCATACCTACAGTTCACTCTCCTGCCATGGGAAAGATGGCCTTTTTAAGGATTTGTTATTTCAGGCTGGAGAGATGGCTCAAGGGTTAAGAACGCTGGCTGTTCTTGCAGAAGACCTGGGTTTGAATCCCACATGGCAGCTAACAACTGTCTGAAACTCTAGTTCCAGGGGATCCGACAGCTTCTTCTGTCCTCTGAGGGCATTGCACGACATGGGTGCACTTACATACATGCATACACATAAAATAAAAATAATGAATAAAAAGTTTAAAGGTTTGCCATTCCAATGCTTGTTTTCAATGAGTAGGCATTTATGCCTAATTTTTAAATGGAACATTTTCATTGAATTTGTGAACAATAGCTGCACCTTTTGCCAATATGGGTGAGCTCGATAGCCTTAGTTGTCAACTTGACACACCTGGGTAGAGGGAGCCTCAATTGGGGAACTCCCTCTATTGGACTGGCCTGTGGCCATCTATCTGTGGGTCATCTTTTTGATTATTGCATGATGTGAGAGGGCTCAGCCCACTGTGGGTGGTGTCACCCCTCAGCAGGTGGGCCAATGTTGTATAAGAAAGTGGGTTGATCAAGGGCTAAAGGAGCAAGCCAGTAAGCAGCATTCCTCCATGGCCTGTGCTTCAGCTCCAGCCACCAGGTTCCTGCCCCGAGTTCATACCTTGCACTCCCTGATGACCCATGACCCGGGAGATGTAAGTCAAACAAACTCTTTCCTCCCCAAGTTGATACTGGTCAGAGTGTTTTGTCACAGCAATGGAGAAACAAACTAGAACACTGGTAAATAATGCAATACACCTTATTTTTTTCCTAATACTTATACATTTCATTATATGGATCTCTTATTAGCCTTCACTAAAGATATAAATCTAATTGTTTTGAAAGATTACAAGCTTCATGAAAAAAATCTTTATTTGTAGCTAGTACTAGATGAAATTTGACTAAATAATAAACTATTTTGGATATATTGTTACTAATTTCTTTAGTCTATTAATAATTTCATTCTATTATCAATCTGCAATCCAACAATCTAAAAACAGTAATTGGGGGAAAAAAAAAAAAGCTATCACTCAGGGATTGTGGGGCATGAAATTCAGCTAAGTTAAAAAAAAAAAACAAAAAAAACCCAAAGCCAAACCAAAAAAACCACCCCCTCAAAACCAACCCCAATAAAAAACCCCAACTGAACCAAACCACAAGCTCTTGCTATAAAATGAATGGACTACCAGCACAGGCATTTGGGGATAGAGGTGCACGCCCAAGTTCCAGCCCAGCTAGAGCTATACTGAGACCCTGTTTCAGAAAAAAAAAAAAAAAAAAAAAAAAAAAAAAAAAAAAAAAAAAAAAAAGAAAGAAAGAAAGAAAGAAAGAAAGAAAGAAAGAAAGAAAGAAAGAAAGAAAGAAAAAGGAAACGAGCACACAGTAGGCAATGCCAGATCCTGGATCTCTGGAGGATCTGAAAACTCAAGGTCATGCTCTGCTACATATTAAGTTTGATGGCTAGCCTGGGTTCAGTTGACCTCCTGGGGTGGGATGGGAGGGAGCCCAAATCAAGGAAAATTGCGACTGCCCACCTGCAGTTAAGTGGGGGTCGGTGCAGACAGACGTAGAAATCACCAAACTGGGGGCAGTGCTGGGCTAGGATCCATACCTGAGGAGTGTAGGGGAGGAACTCTCTAGATTCAGAACCCCGGGTCCTGGTAGTCTGCTATAGCGTCTCCATGCCGTCTTCATTTTGGTCCTCATCTCCATCTCGATCCTCATCCCCATCTTCTTGGTCACCTTGGTCTCTGGGTGTGGAATCAGAGACCAAGAGTCTCTGGAAGGCCTCTAGTGTGGTGGATCCCGGGGAGGGCAGGGACTCCAGCTCCACACCGCGGTCCCTGTCTGTTCTGGCCCTCCGGGTTACAGACATTGGAACTGTGCTCACTGAGTTGAACCTGACTTGGCGGCCTTCAGAGTTGCAGTAGTGGTGTTTTGGTATTGACAGAACAGGAGGGCGATCCGGGTAGGGAGGTACCTTCGGACACTGCTGCTCAGGCTTCCTTTGGCGAATGCTGAACCGAGTCTCAACTTGTTCCTTCTCCAGGTCCAGTTTGGCGATCAGGGCCTTGGGAGCCTCCCGGTCGAGTGGGGTTCCATCTTGAAATATTCTTCCAGCACAAGGTGCGGGTCCTCGAGGTACTAGAAGTTCTGAAGATGCGCAGGGAGGGTGGGGGTGGGGCACGGATGGAGGTTCATTCCTCTGGGCTGCAGCTGAGTTCCGGTGTTTGAGGCTTCGTTTTTAGGATCTGGTCTCAATTGTTCGTGCTGAGCTTAACTGTTGGCTCTCAACCTGCAGTTCTTCTCAGACTCACTTCTTGCCAGCTGCCAGCCCAGACCCACAGCCTTCACTCCCTCAGACCCAAAGCCTGCCTTCCAGGCTTCAGATTTCCTTAATGGAGTAGTCACTCAACACTGGTTTGTGCTGTTTGCTAGAAGACTTAAGACTCGCTAATCTTTTTATTAAGCCCCAAATTACAATTGTCTGTCCCTAAAAAGATAGCATTGACTTCTTTAGCTTTTAAGATTTCAACTGACTATAGCATTCTCTTGGAATTCCCAATTTGACTTTTTCTAAAATTTTTGCTTCTTTTAAAGGAGCCACAGATTAAAATTCTCCCCACCACATTGTGGCTTCTCTCTCTCTCTCTCTCTCTCTCTCTCTCTCTCTCTCTCTCTCTCTCTCTCTCTCTTTTACAGGAATTATAGCTACAAGTGGAATTTAAATCAAAACCAACTTTATCCTTTGCAGCAATGACTAGACAGTTAACTCCCTCTTTAAGAATTTTCCAATGACTATTTCTACCCAATACACCCAAATAAATATTTTCACTCCAAATCAACAAAGAATTAATTATGCTTATTCAACAGTTCTAATACAAACCCATCCACTTCACTGGACAAGATCTTAATATATTTTTCCTTCCATATCTCCAAACACTTTCAATCTTTATTTTACAGACCACACAAAATTTAGGAAACGCTTCCTTTTACTTCCATGTGTAATTTCATTACCTCCTATACAAATATTCTCCTCCATAACTATCCCATTTCTAGTGCACTAACAAAAACTCTTTTCAGATGAAGACAATAAATCAAGGAACCATCTACAATACTAGAATAGGGCACACTCTATAACCCCTGTGGCAAACACCACCCAGTGGGAAAATCTTTAAGCTGCCACTTCTGCTTCCTACAACTTCTTAACTAACTTTTCAGTGTACTAACCTACTCACACTCTATAGCTATCAGTATTTACCTCTACTTAAAACCACCTTCAATGACAAACTCACATTGTTTTTATTTCGAAAACCCTTGACCCCATACAGAATTACCTGGCCTCTGTCAAAGCAAGTCATCATACTGTCTAGTTGTCTTTTCAGTTATCACAGGTACAAACTCAACAAATTATGAAATCCTGCCCTTACTGCCAACTGGTAGGCATCTTACCTTGAGAGAAGTCAGACCCCAGCTCTTTGTCTTAGTGAGCTTTGGCAAATGAAAGTAACTTGCATAAATTTCTTTGGTATTTTAGAACTGGCTCATATATATGTTAATACTTTTTAAGATTTTATTTCTCTACTGCTGGAACACAAAAATATTCTGGACCTGTTTAAAATGTAAGCCTTTGTATCTAAAACTTTTATCTCTTTCTGTCAATTTTGGGAGTTCATGTCTCAGGACATTCCCTACATTACACTAAGAACAAGTCATAATTAATATTAATTCAGTTATTCAAAATTTATGTATATTAATAAAAAAGGAGGAATTAAGGATGAACTACTCAGGAACAAATTGTACATCTTTTGAAAACAATTTATACTCTAAAATTTTGAAATTGTTCCTTCAATCTGCTGGAAAAGCACATAAATAAACAAATTTTATCAAAATCCATGCTTTAAAAAATTTTTTATGTGTATGAGTATATTGCCTGTATGTATGTAAGTGCACCCATGTTGTGTAATGCCCATGGAGGTCAGAAGAGGATATTGGATCCCCTGGAACGGGAGTTACAGATGGTTGTTAGCTGCCATGTGGGTGCTGGGATTCGAACCAGGGTCCTCTGTAAAAGCAGTCTGTGCTCTTAACTGCTGAGCCATCTCTCCAGCCCCCCAAAGTCATGGTTTTATATAAACTAAACCAAGAGCCAACTAATGGCTGGATCCGTTTCTCTCATTAATTGGAGTTGAGGCTCCACGTTATTGCTTTCTCCTACAGGCCTCCTTGAATTGCATCATGACTGGTAAAGCCGTATGAAAACAGCACCTTGGTAAGAGAGACTTTTTCCTGAATTTCAACCAAGCATGAATAGCTGTTGTGTTCATATGCCTTCTCCAATGCTACCCTGGCCCTGCCACCTACTCCAGAGACCTAAAATGACATCATGTTGACCTATGCCAATTTTCTGGCACTGCCTGTGACTAGTCCACCACTAGTGACCACCTCAATGGACATCCTTCTTCGTTTATAAAACAAAGAAAGGGGAACTGTAAGAAAGACCTAAGGCGGTGCCCTATCTCCACTGAACATGGTGCAGTTGGACGATTGACTTTGGATGAAGAACTAGGGATGAAAAGGCCAAATGGTCTGTTAAGATTGGAGTGGAGTCAAATATGAATGACCATGTCAGATTCAAATTCCATGCGCTACTGTGGAAAGTGCTTTCATGCAATTTTATTAGTCACAGAACAAAGAAAGTCATAAAGCAAAGAGTTTACAAAATACATTGGGGGACTGCCACAGCAAAGTAGGGGAAACTCTGTTATAGGTTTCAAGTGCTATCTGATGCCATTCTTAGCTCTTGATTTGCTAAGATTATATTTTTAAAACTTTGAAAGATACAAGACATTAAGTCAGGAAATGGCAGGGTGGAGGGGGGGGTGTTGTGGATGACTTTCAAAGCGACCAAAAATAGCCCAAGGTAATTTAGCTTTAGATTGTGTTAGCCATGACCACACCATTTTGAAAAGTTTCTCCAGTTTCATAAAATAGGGGCAAACTAGTTTCCCCAAACCACAGTAACCAACATTTCACACTTGTTTTCCTGTATCCCTGCCACCATCCTTCTGTAGACCCCGGGGAATGGCTGGCCGTAAGCGATGTTTCTCCATAATCTGACACCCTTTTGCTCACTACTTACCATTCTTTGGTCACTCCTTGCAATGGCCAATCTCTGAACAAAAAGGAAACTCTTCAACTTTTTTACCCACTCCCTCCCTTTCTGCCCTAGAACTACCCCAGTATGTAAGTGGACAGTGGGCTCTGATTCTTACAGAGTCCCTGCCCTCTTGCAGGCTTGTTTCCCCAAATAAAAGCCTGCACTGTCTTAAATCACTCATTCCCTTCTGTCTTTCTGTCTTAATGACCTTTCATTTTGTAAAATTTTAACTCTATAATCTCCAATGTGAGTCATTTAGTCTCACAGAAACTTTAACACAGGTACAACTTCTCTTTTTCTTTCTTCAGGGAGTTTCAGTTCACTTGGTTATGTGGGGTTTCACTGAGTGACACAGTAGAGGGAAGTTAGGCCTATCTTGAGGATCTTTTCAGCTCTCCTGTGTTCAGAGACAAGGTTTGTGCTCTTTCCCTGTATTGGGATGCCACCTCTCAGAGTAGTAGTTGTGACCTGCTTCAGGATGGAAAGGAGTGGGTGTAGCAGGTTCAGCAGTTAAGAGCATTGGTTGCTTCTATAGAGGACTCGGTTGGGTTCAGTTCCCAGTATTGATATGGTGACTCACAATTGCCTATAACTCCAGTTCCATAGGATCCGTTGCACTCTTCTGACCTCTACACCGTGCCGCACATATTCAGTGCACATAACATATAAACAGGCACACAAACATACTCATGGAAAAGAGAGACAGAATCCTTGCCTTTTCCCCAGTTTTTTCAGTGCAAAAACTCAACATTCCAGTAATTCTTATTTTAAGGTTCTACGTCCTGAACCCCATCAAGGCAGTACACAGGGATGAAGAACTTTGTCTTTTAAAAATGTTGTTGTGGTTCACTAAGCGTTTACATGCTGAGTACATGAAGGAAAGAGGAGTCTTAGAACCATTCTCTTTCTAAGTTCCTGCCTCTCTGCCTTCTGATCCTTTTTCTAACCCAAAGCAGGCCACAGATTCTAAATACCTCATTCCCAGGGTATGATGGGAAAAAGAATCCCTCTCTGCTAAACACAGACTTAACATCTAGAAATATTACTCTTGACATTTCCCCTCCTTTCTAACAGCTGACCATAAAGAAGTTCTCTGACCAGCTTGTCTGATAGTAGATCATAGGACCTTCATCTCAGAGCAGTCTACCTCACACCTAAGAGAAAGACTGTTATGCACAGAGGCAGAAAAACAATGGGAGCAAAAGGGCCTTCTTGGGTCTTTCCCATTACTTTATAACCGATCTGTACAATTCCAGCACTACTCAATTGACTACCCTTCAAAACTCAGCATAAAAATAGTCTTGGGGCTGGAGAGATGGCTCAGTAGTTAGGAACACTGATTGCTCTTGCAGAAGACAGGATTCAGTTCCAGCATCCACATAGTGGCTAATAACTATCCTAACTCTAGTTCCAGAGAATTCAACACCCTCTTTTGACTTCCATGGATATTGCATGATGGGGGGTACACTTATATACATACAGGCAATACACTCATACGCATAAAATAAAAATAGTAAATAAAATATTTTTAAAAATAGAGAGTCTTCTATGAGTTTGGATGTTTGTTATGGAGGGCTCACATAAAATTTTAATAAAATTGTCCTTGAGTTTCCTTCCCAGTTTGTTTTTAAATTATTTCATTATTGAGACTGAGAATCTAAAAATGAAGGCTTGGTTTCCCTAGTAACATGCCCATGATAGGCCACACCAGACAAATTAGCAAGAAATTCTGCTTTAAGTGACATACCTCACCTATCTTCCCTCCCCACATAGAGCAGTGCAACTAAACTTCCTCTCTGTGTTCTGGTCTGCTCTAGATTGCTTCTGAACTTGGAAGTAAACTATCTCTGTTTCTGTACCAACTGGACGTCTCAACTCAACTCTTTGTTTGGGAAATCAAGAACCTCTGCAGGTACCATCTGAGGCTAAGTACCAGTCATTAGCAGTATTGGCCATGACCTTTAATTTCTTACTGTATGCTATATATGGGTCCTTATATTGGTAGACAAGTATATTACAGACAAGCATGCTAGTCACACCTCATCAAAGAAGATTCTTTTTGCAACAGGTGGAGACTATCACAGAGTTCCACAACTGGTCACACTCAGAGAATAAATGTTTGTGAGATGTCCAGCCCAAAGTGGCACACCTACAATGGAACCTCTACGACCCAGGCTCATGAAACATAGCGGATCAGAGGGTAGAGAGAATAATACAGACTCTCTTAACTCTCTACAACATAGCTTCCTCATGCAACACAGGGTGATTAATACAGAAGGCCACAACTGGCCAAAGGAGAGAATAAGACTGCACAGTGCACATCCCTGGATAGGATTCCTTTAATAACCTCACCCACCATGGCTCAGGAACCACTGTAGAAGAGCTGGTGGAAAGACTGTAACAACCAAGGGGTAATGCATGACCACAAAGATATAGAGTCCTCTAGGCCTCTGGGAGCTTGCTCATATAAACTTACAGCAATAGTGTCAGAATGCACAAGACCTATGTAAACTCAACCAGATAGAAACCCAGTATGGAACTGGAGAAATGTGTAAGAGCCTCAAACTTAGCTGAGGAACTATTGGCAGCTCATCACTGCTGGATGACGGAGAGTTGATCCTTAAGGGAGAGACACTAGATAGACTGATCAGGCTTCAGTGGGTGAACTTACACTGAGGGGCACCTGGGTACACAAGCTTTACTCCATGAGCCCTGACATATATGACAAAATACATGAAATCTGGTGCATGGGTTATGGGAGGGATGTAGGTAGGGGAGGGGAGTCTCAAAATGGTAAAGATGTATGAAATGCACAAAAAAATCAATAAAAGTATATACTGGGAAAAAAAGATTGGGTAAGATGCCTCTACTTTCCATGCCTATAATGTCAATGTTATTTGATTAAAGTAAAATATGATTGTGATAAAAATGCTGAAGTTTCCTATATAAAAAACTTGCAAGAAATCACTGTTTAAAACACTTTTACTGGAAGTACATTGTATCTGGTATAAAAAAAAAGTTAATATATTAAAGGTAACATTTTATCGACTGTAAAGAAATCAAATCAATCAGGTAGAGTGATCAGCTGATTAACCAGAATCCACCATCTACATCCAAAATATGTTCTGAAGATTTAAAAAAATATTTAAAATTATTAGGGCTGTAAGACTAGCTCATGGAGCCAGTTAATCCCAGTACTCTGGAGGCAGAGGCAGAAGCAGAAGCAGGCTGATCTCTGTGAGTTCAAGGCCAGCTTGGTCTACATAGTGACTTCCAGGACAGCTAGGGAGACTGGTTCAAAAAGACAAAAAAAAAAAAAAAAAAAAAAAAAAAAAGAAAGAGTAGTTCATGTATAGATCCCTCTAGGCAAGGAGTTGGCCCCAGGGCTCAAGAGACACAGGAGAATCACACTGCCTACTACACTAAACTTCTTCCTTTCACACTTAACTGGGGCACAAGTGAATATACTAAAGCTTTCAGAAGTTTTTAGAGGAAAATACAATATGAATCAAATACCTTAACATATGCATCCTTCCCAAGCAGGCATTTCAATCTTAGGTTAGTCAGAATTATTCAGGTACTTTATAACAGGAAAAAGTTTCATCAGCATTTTTTTTATTAAATGATGGAACTTTGTTAAAATGTTCCCCCAAATAGATACGATGGAAAATTAAGTACAGAAACTTTTAATTTTCTACCCAAGCAAGTTTTCTAAATACTTCACTGTTGAGTCACTCTGCCCAGCAATATTGTTTAAATCATACGATAGGATTTTAGGAGCAGTTACTGGTGTTCAATCCGGTGCACAGCAGACAAAAAAGAATTTTTAAAATCGGCCTTTACGTTCTGTAAAGTCCAAGTTCTTGCTAAGAATTCTTAGGAGAGACTAATACGCAGATACGGAGATGGCCTTGAAGCGTTTTCAGCACTGGACCGGAACTGCAGTGAAATCCGGAGGGAGGGCGGCGGCCCCGCGGCCCCGCAGCGCTTTCTCAGACCTGACGCCGCCGCTCCGGGCCTTTTCTCGCCCACGTCATTGTTTTCCGAGTGCGTTCCGAGAGCGACGCCGGCAGCCGAGCCCCGGAGCGGAGCCAGGTCCACCCCCGCGCAGACCG
The DNA here is from genome assembly GCF_000622305.1 of Nannospalax galili. NCBI lineage: Eukaryota > Metazoa > Chordata > Mammalia > Rodentia > Spalacidae > Nannospalax > Nannospalax galili. Next base: position 522,784 of record NW_008331504.1, read on the forward strand.
GGAGCCTGAGGCGCCGGTTGCCGGCCTCCCCTCCCCCACCGCGGAGGGCGCGACTTCCCGCCTCCGCCCGCAGGTTCTCCCTTCGGTCCGCCGCGCGCCTTCTAAAGGCGGCGTCTCCCGAGGGTCGTCGCAGTTCTCCGCGTCTTTCTCCATAGTCCCATCATGTCCGGTCGCGGCAAGGGCGGGAAGGGTCTGGGCAAGGGCGGCGCCAAGCGCCACCGCAAAGTCCTGCGCGACAACATCCAGGGCATCACCAAGCCCGCCATCCGGCGCCTGGCCCGGCGCGGCGGCGTCAAGCGCATCTCCGGCCTCATCTACGAGGAGACCCGCGGGGTGCTGAAGGTCTTCCTGGAGAACGTGATCCGCGACGCCGTCACCTACACGGAGCACGCCAAGCGCAAGACGGTCACGGCCATGGACGTGGTCTACGCGCTCAAGCGCCAGGGCCGCACGCTCTACGGCTTCGGCGGCTGATGCGCTCGGACCGCTGTCCCTCCACAAAGGCCCTTTTCAGGGCCGCAACCTGCTCCCGAGGAGCTGCCGCTTGTTTCTAAGGTACAGATTCTATGTGCGTGTTATAAACGCTGTTTTTCCGATTCCTTGTTTACGTGATCGGAATTAATCCCGTGGAAAGATCTGTGAGCAGCTCACGGGGACGAAGTTCTGCAGTGTATTTGTCCCTTAAAAGGTTTCTTGAGTGGTAGAACCTTTTTTGTGTGTTTTTGTGCTTCCGTTCACTACGCCTAGGCATTACTTGTTTCACCGGGCTAGTCTACTCGTTTGAATTTGGGAGCGTGTTGGACCCTGTGGTTAAGATCGTAGTCCACCATGTCCACAGGGCGAGCTGGGCTCAAAATAGAGGTCTCCCTTTCTCAGCACGGGCTTCCTACCCTCTGCCTGACCTTATCTGAAATAGGACCTTTGACATTGTTCCCTGCTTTCCCGTATGATAATTAGGCATTGCACTACAACCAATCAATTCCCTTCCCCTTTCGACATGTTAGGGTCCTCCTGCCACATGTAAATAAAGCATACTATGAGCACCTATCAGGTAAAGTCTCCTCGCCGTCCTAACAGTATATATAGGGTGCCCTAAATAAGCGATCCCAGTGAAGCTGACTCCCTGAGGTCTTTTCTTTTGTACTCGGGCCTCTCTGGTCCCTCTTTGATGCTTTTGCTGCCTTTGTTCTCTTGGATCATTTTCCGAGGACTCAATATAGAAGAGAGACCTGCAGCTGGGCCCCATGTGCGGTTCCTAGAACGCCTGGAGTTCGTGAGGACTGTGTCCACGAGGGTAGCAGCATTTTTGCCTAACCATTCTTACTGATGGCCTCTTTGCCTTACTTTGTGCTTTCTGGAGGGACCAGATACCCTTTGTCGGCAACTGAAGCCTCTCCGTTGTGGCAACTCCCCGGACCCAGTCAGCCTGACTGGGTGTATGCAATAACCTTCACTCTCATAAAAAAATGTAACTGCAACAACCAGTTTAAAAGTCTCTAGGACGGTTGCCAGTCTCTTAACTCTGTGGGCAGGCTTGTTGGAATGTTTCAATCCCCTGGTGGTAAGCTACCTTGGGAATATTGAACGCCACTGACAACACTTCCTTTGTTTTCTATAATGGGAAATTCAATATCACGTCAGAGGGATCTCCAAATTTTCTCCCTGAGAGCCCTACATAAGTCAAGAGGACTTAAGGTTTCCCAAAAGAAAGGCTTGCAATTTTGGAATGACGTGTTTCAACTTGCACCCTGGGTCCTGTCAGCAGATGTTGCGGACCCGGATGTCTGGACCCGTGTTGCCTACCTGGCTTGTAACAAAGAAATCCAGGAAGGGTACCATTTGCCCCTTTCCTTCCTTCCCATCATAGCTGCCATTATACAATGTTTAGGAAAGTCACCCGAGACTGAGGAGGAATACTCACTAGACAAAAAACAAATACAGGAAAATAAGGGGGAGGACTCAAATGAAGAGTGCCCAGTAGCAGATTTAGCCACCCTAGAAAAGGCAATAGATCTAGTCAGACAAAAACTACTCAGTGACCAAAAAACCCTTCCCCTTTTGACTGCCCTTTTCCCCCCTACGAGTTTTCATGGGCTGAGGAAGACAAAGACCTGGATGTTAAGTCACAGGTTCCAAAAAATTCTCAAAATAAATCCACCTTCACTCTCAATCCCACCATCTAAGGCGCCACCCACCACAGCACTGAACAGCTAGCTAGCTCTGTGATCTCAGGGATAATGGGAGCTATTCCTCCCAATATCTTCAACCACAATGGCTTCGGGGCCCAAAAATCCCGGGGACCTTCCCTCTTAACCTACAAGTAACAGGTCAACATCCACTGGCTTGGTATCCCCTCCCAGCCACAGATTCAAAGGAACTGCACCAAGCTGTCTGTGAGGATGGGATCCGTGCTCCATGGACCAAATTAATATTACAAATGTTCAACACCAACCTCCTAACCCCCCAGGACTGGAGAGATATTTGTCGATCCACTCTCCCTGGCCTGTTATTTGTACAATGGGAGGTTTTGTTTAGAGATGAATGCCTGATACAGACTAGAAAGAATGACATCCATAATCAAGGACTAGGACCATTGCAAGGGGAAGATCCACCACCTGGATTCATAAATTGGAATTATGAGCAACTGTTTGGTCAGGGCAATTTTTCCACAGGAATCCAACAAGCTGTGATCCCTGCTGGCTGTCTTGAACAGGTCCGCTTATGTGCACTCCAGGCCTGGGACCGCCTAACCCCCTTGTCCACAGCGCCTGGAGAGATCTCTTCACTGACCTTTCTAAAACAAAAACCAGCTGAAACCCTCCCAGATTTTATAGTAAGAGTACAGGCCAGTTTAGGCAGAAAAATAACAGACCCCACAGCCAAAGCATTGCTTCTAAACAACCTCGTCTGGGAAGGGATGACCCCTGAACACAGACAAGCATGCCAGGGAGTAAAAAATGAACATTATGACAAATGGATCGTGGCCACCCATGACATTGGGACCACCTCGTACCAGGCCTCTTCTCTTGCCCAGGCCTTTGTAGCCGTAACCTGTTCCAAATCAAGGTGTTTTAAATGTGGGGAGACCGGACACTGGAAAGGAAATTGCCCAAAATATGATTTGACTGCCCTTCAATCCCCTAAATCCATTTGTCCTCGCTGCCAAAAGGGCTTCCATTGAAAAAAAAAAATTGTAAATCTAAATATGACAAAGATGGCAAACTTTTGCCACCTTTAAACTCCTCCTGGGGCAACCCTCAGCCCTGCTAACAGGAGGGAAGCCACAAACATTGTGGGTAACCAGCATTACAGAAAACACCCATCCAAAACTAACCATAAAAACAGACAATAAACCTTTCAAATGCCTCTTTGACACTAGGGCTGATAAAAACCATCTTAAGATGCTCTGAGGTTCCCCTACACTGGAAGTTAATACCAGGACCTCAATTGATGGGAGTAGGAGGCCCCTCCTGAGCATTCATCACCAAAGACTTCTATAAATGGGAAGACCCTGATGGAGAGGTTGGCACAGTAAGACCTCTGATTGCAGATATAGCCACAAATCTTGTAAGTTGAGATATCCTGGAAGACCGTAATGTAGTTCTTGCCAGTGGATCTGAAGGAGAGTGCCTATGAGGTTCCTAGAACAACAACAAAAAAAAACCCATTCCTAATGGCCACTGTTGATTACTAGACTCCCTGCCTCGATTGGATCACCAAAGAACCAGTCTGGGTGGAATAGTGGCCATTACCCAGGGAGAAATTACTCATTTTACAACAACTTGTAAAGGAACAGTTACAGCTGGGTCACATTAGGCCCTCTAGGAGTCCATGGAACACCCTGGTCTTTGTCATAAAGAAAAAGACAGGCGCATGGCGACTGCTACAAGACCTCAGAGCCATAAACAAACCATGAAAATATGGGGATCACCCCCAAAGAGGCCTGCCCATGATCTCCGCCATTCCCATTAATACACCCATTAGTCCTAGATATAGAAGACTGCTTCTTCTCTGTCCATTTACATAATAATGAGTGCCAACATTTTGCCTTCTCCGTTCCAAAGATTAACAATTCTGGGCCAGCCAATCAATATGAGTGGCAAGTTCTGCCACAGGGCATGGCAAATAGCCCTACAATCTGCCAGGAGGCCATTGCAAATGCACTGGCACCCATTCTGAGAGAAGGCCTACATGTTTACCATTACATGGATGAACTCTTGGTCTGACAAAACAAAGATTCCTCTCTGGAGGACCTGAGATTCTATGATAAATACCCTAGAGACAAGATGTTTTATGATAGCCACAAATAAGATACAATTGGTTCCCCCCATTACCTTCCTGGGGACTAAAATAACACCTACTACTGTTAGCCCCTTAAAACTATCCTGAATATCCCTCATCACCTTACCCTTAATTCTCTTCAGAGTTTTTTAGGCAATATCAATTGGCTCAGGCCCTGGCTTCCCATCCCCACAAGCCAATTACAGCCATTCTTTGACCTCCCAAAGGGAGACAGAAATCCATCCTCCAAACGGTATCTGAACCCAGATGCCAAAAAGGCTCTCTGAATTATTAAAAACCACTTCCAAAAGGTAAGGCTGGCCAGATATGCCCCCCCAATGTGCCGGTTCGGCTCCTAATTTTTAACTACTCCCCCACTATGGTGGGAGCAATTTATCAGCCAACCAATATGTTTGCTTTCCTTTCTGACAAACAGATCCATTATGCCTCAAGGATGTTCATACCTACAGGGGCTGCTGTTACTTCATTCTCTGTAGTCTGGGGGGATATCAGAGCCTAACTGGGGGATATCAGAGCCTAACAGGACAAAAAAACCCATGTACCTGGTAGATAATAAGTATCTCTATGGTTACCATGACCATTCCATGATACATGTTGAAGATCCTTGGCACGATCGCTGGAGTGTTGGGGTGACAGGCAAGTTCTGCCCAGGCACATTCTCTAGCCACCCTACTGCTGATTTTCTTATCTCTGGACAGCTTGTACCCACAGCTAAGCCCATGCTAACTCATCATAACATTATTCTACAGGAAAAACAAACAAGAACAAATGAGATCAACAACACCTTGGAGCCAATACGTTGCTGACTTCCTTCCCTTCACCACCCATCCTAACGCCTCTGTTTCTTTTGTGCATCTGCAGTAGACCCTTGTTGACAGCAGTACTGGTTATTACCACCCTTCTTTACCCCGAGACAACAAAAAACTTCAACTCTCACCTGTGAGATATTCCCTTATTTGACCAGCTGTCCAACTATCCAGTTTGTGTTTCCAGTAGAAATAAGCGTACTCATTACAAAGGCCTCACCAACATTACCCTTTCCAGGCCAGCATGGTCGCCCTCCTCTTTTTCTTTGGTGCAAAGGAAATGCCCAGCCCTGTATTAACTCCTCTTTGTCCGCCTTCTGTGTACGTATAATGATTACCCCCCAGGTGTACCTGTTCGAGGATGAAGAAGCTGCCCTCCTCCTTCATACCCGCCTACAGAGAGAAGCCTTCATCCCTCTGCTAGTGGGACTTGGACTCACCCTCTCTCTGGGTGCTGGAGGCGCTGTGACTGCTGCCATTGTACAGACCCATCACCTGGCAGGAGACAAGCTCACCAGGCAATGGCATCCACGACTGACAGCCTTGAGTCTCTCCAACGACAGATGAACTCTCTTGCCAGGGTCATGCTCCAGAACAGAAGAGCACTGGACTTATTAACTGCTGAACATGGGGGAAATGTGTGTAGTATTGGGAGAAGAATACTGCTTTTTTGTAAATGAGTCAAATGTTGTCGAGACTAACGTTAATACTCTCAAAAAACTTCGTAATGACCTGCGTTCAAGATTTCAACCCACTGAACAATTAAGTTGTTCTGATAACCCCTTGTCTTCTTGGCTCTTACCCTTTGTTAGCTCCAGTTGTGCTGTGTGTTATCCTGATGCTTGCTCTCTGCCTTATACAATTTCTTTGACAACAAATTACCACCATTGCTAAAATTACTACCAATCAGGTCACCATTATCAGACCTTGGATTCTCCCGCTATAGATGAATTGGGTCTTAAAGCTTATGATGACACCTCTCCATTATAAAACAAAACAGGGGGAGATGTTGGGGTGTTGGGGGACCCTGCTGCTAAGGTCGCAGTCCACCATGTCTGGATAGCTCTACGGAGCTCGTGCTGAATGGAGGACTCCCTTTCTGAGCAGGGGCTTCCTTATCTCTGCCTGCCCTTATTTGGAAAGTGTCTCCAAGCACAGATACCTGACCTTATTTGGAACATGACCTTTGACAGAGTTCCCTGCAAACGTTGTCCCAGTTTTCCTGTATAATTATGCATTGCACAACAACCAGTCAATCCCACCTCCCCTTTCTACATCATAGGGTCCTCCTGCCACATGTAAATAACGCATACTGTGAACACCTATCAGGTAAAGCTTTGGCTGCTGTCCTCACCCTATATCTTCTCTCCAACTCCCCTAAATAAATGAGCTGTCTCACTGAAACTGACTGCTGGAAGTTATTTCCTTTGTGCTCACGGCCATCCTGACCTGGGTTGTCACTTCTGTTCCCCTTGTTCTCATGGATCAGTGGCCGGCCAACAACCCAGGAGGGAAGAGAGACCCACAGGAGAGGAAGCTTCAGTGTGGATGCCCCTTATTTTGGGGGAGGAGGCGGTTTTCCTTTTCTGTGCTATTTTGTTGGAGTGGTGAGTCTTATGTTTTACTATGCTGTCAGATAAAAGGTCCCATTAGAGAAATCTGTGAGACTGGTATCCTCCAGCCAATAAAACTACGGAAAATGACTCACTACTACAGAGTGGAAAAGTAGTGAAGGGAGACGGGAAAAATCCTTGTCTAAATTATGGGTGGTCTGGTGGCTTTCTGGAGGTCTGAGGATGGAGGAAAATCAAAACAATAACAAAACAGAAAAGCAAGGTTAGTATTAAATGCTAGACAGACTAAAAGTAGCAACGTTCAACAGGGAAAACATTGGTTACTTTTAGATATATTTTAAAACTGAGTGGGCTCAGGGTATGGCTCAATGGTAGAGCCCTTGCTTAGCATTCCCTGGTAAGGGGGAAACAACCCAGCATAAAAAATCCACCCACAAAAATTGTACAGGTCAGGTGTGGCACATTGCTTTAATCCCAGCACTTGGGAGGCCCAGGCTGCTAGGTACCTGTAGGTTCAAGGCCCTCTAGTCTACATAAGGAGTTCCTGGCCAGCCAGGGCAATAGTGTGTAATCCTGTCAAAAGCAAAAACAGTAATAACAAACGCACAACAAAAGCTTAAAAGTTAAAAGGGTAATGGTTACCTGTGTATATTTGAACTTGTAGGTGTGGTTTTCTGTTTTAAACTATTAAATGTGTTAAAAATTATTATTATTTTGGTCTTTTTGAGACAGGGTCTCCCTGTAGCCCAGCTGGCCTGGAACTCACTATATAGTCCAGACTGGCCTTGAACTTACAGAGATCCTCCTGTCTCTGTCTCCAGTAGTGCTGGGATTAAAGGCATGCATCACCATGCCTGGCTTAAATGCATTAAAAATTATGCAAAAAGGTCAGCCCAATATTATGGCTCAGTGGATGTGGAACTTGCTGCCAAGCCTGATGATCTGAGTTCAATTCCCAGGACCTACATGGTGGAAGGAGAGATCCTACTTCCTCTAACTGGCCTCCACGTAGGCTCACTGGCATGTTTGCCCACGAAAATACTAAAACGTTAAAAAAGTGAAAAAAATGGTAGGCAATAACTATTGGAAAAATTTTTCGAAATGTGTTAAATATTTGGCTGACTGGCTATTTAAAATGCCGCTATTCTGTATCTTGTCTGGAGAACATATCTTGTTCTTTCATTCAGTCAGTGTTAACTTTTCTAAGGTCAAATGCTACCAATTAACATATTTCCAAAAGGACCCTAAAGTAGATCCACAATATAATCACCAAGAAAAGAAAGGGGCCTAATGAGTTTTTGCATGATTCCAGTTTGCAAAACCCACTGTGGGTGATGAGGCTGGTTCCAGTCAGCCACACAGAATGAGATTTTTCTGGTTTGCAAACAAACCCCTTAGCAGGTTGCCTGTGATATAGTCACATTCTGCTAATTCAGTAATAAAACCTTTTTGTATTTTATGAAGCAAATTTCTGAATTTATAATTTATTTTATTTTATTTTGAGACAGAGTCTCTCCCTGTAGCCCCAACTAGCCTGGAACTCGCTTTGTAGAGGAGGCTGGCCTTGAACTCAAAGAGATTCCCCTTGCTTCTGCAGGTATGAGCCACCATGCCCAGCTATAATTGATTTTTTAAAAATGTATGCACTCCTTTAATCCCAGCACTTGAGAGGCAAAAGCAGGCAGATGTCTGTGAGACCAAAAAATAAGAAAAAAAGAAAAAGAAAAAAAGCTAGTATATTGTGCATAATTTAAATGTAATTTTATAACTAATGCTTTAATATTTGTCTTAGGAATCCATGACTTGCATTTCTATTCTGATGTAGTGAAATATATAACAAATATGACAATACTTTCTCCAATTCAAGGACCACATTTTGAAAAATGAAACTAATTTTTTTTTTTTTTTGGTCTTTTTGAGACAGGGTCTCCCTGTAGCCCCAGCTGTCCTGAAACTCACTATGTAGACCAGGCTGGCCTTGAACTCACAGAGATCCGTCTGCCTCTGCTTCCAGAGTGCTGGGATTAAAGGTGTGCACCAACACACCCGGCCCAAAATGAAACTAATTTAAATGTTAGTTATATCTAAGCTACTTTTGAAGTTTACCAACTCCCACAAACCATACATAACATTGTTTTGTAATAGGGCACCTTCTTGACCATAATAGCTATGCCGTGTTAAAAGTTTAGGCTGACTCTAGTCTATGGAAATTATCAGGCAGTTGGCCCAGGGTATGGGAACACATATCCGCTGGACGCCCGTTGTCTTGGGAACAGGTCAGAGTGTCCCAGAGTGCACCTGCTAAACTGCATATTTATGGCTTCTGTAGGTTATGCTTGACTTGCTTCTGCAAAATAGTAATTGTTACTTAATAGAAATTGTTAAGGGGCCTCTCCATCTGTAAGTCTGGGAACTTGAGCTGTTCACCCCAGCTTATGGTTACCCTAGAGATGGCTGGGTGCTACACACTTGAGTTTGCCACACCCTTGTGTAGTAGTCCTGGGCAGTAACGACTTTCATTTGGCAAAACTTTGAGTAGTCTTCTCTGGTGAAGCACCCCACATTTGGAGGTTCCACCGAGATCCTAGTGAATTAGATCTCAGATCAGACCTGCAGGGATTGGAGCAGGGAAGTGGTGCTGCCTGGCAGACTACTAAAGGGGGTATCCCTTGAGATGCTCCAAGGCCTCAGGATTTCCACCCCCTGCTTGCTGCCTTGCTGCCTTGCTGCCCTGCTGTTCTGCTGGTTGTTTTGATATCCCCACCCTAAAAGATTTTTGAAGAACGTTCTCTGTTCTGGAAGCCTCTGGAGGTGAGTCAGAGTCTGAGGAGCTCTTGGAAGGACACTTGGAGGGGAGGCTGGATGCAGTCCTTGACCCCAGTGTCCATGGAGCCAAACAAGACATTGCTGGCTGCCTTCTGTAACTCGTGAATAGTGGTTTGTGTGATGGCCATCATGTGAGTGCTTTGTTGTATTTGTGCTGGTTGTTTGTCTGTTCCCGTCAATCTGTCATCCAGGAGGAGTGAGTTGACTCCTCTGAAGCGTGTGCTTCAATCTGTTAATTACGAGGGGGAGCAGCTGACTCCTGAAATGCATGTTTATGTTAGAGATGGTTGATCCATCCACTTCCGGGTTGCTGCCGCAGTGCAGTCGGGCTCTGCACAGAAGCACTGCTGCTGAGCTGCTTCCTGCTGGCTGAGCTGTGGGCGGGGAGGGAGGCCGCAGCCAGACTGGACGTGGCTTTGTGCAGCAGGTCGCGGGGTATCCTTGGCAGGGCCCTGCCGCGTCCCCTGGGCTGGCGCTTGGGCCAGTGCTAGGTGCCAAGTGCACCCAGAAAGCCGCAGGGGCGGCGGCTGAGGAGGCGCCGCCGGCTGCTTCTCTGCCGGCTGCAGTAGCCCAGGAGGAGCAGCCACTGGCTGGGCAGGGAGCCTTCGAGACGCCGAGCCTCCGCAGTAGGGCTGCAGCCATAGTTAAAATGTGCTGCCCCCACGGAGCGGGAGGCCAGGAGCAGAGCAGAAGGCTGTGGCCCCGCACAGTGAACCTTTTTGCCTGCTGTCTGGTCCCACCCGAGGAAGGCGATTTTCCCGGGGCCCAAACAGGTGGCCTAAGGGGATCTGGTCTCTTCCACTGGGGACCCTCAGGCAGACTGGCTGTCTGTAGACTGGAGGGACAGGCTCAAGCCTGGGCTGGGCTAGGCAGCGGTGGTGGCTCGCTGAAGTAGTACCCTCCTTCTTCCCCTAAGGGAGGCACCAGGATAGGACTTGATGGGACCTGGGCAACAAAAGATTATGTTCCTTTTTTTCTTCTAGTGATCAGTGTAATTAAAAAAAAACACCAAATCCTCCTGTTTCCCTGAAAAATTTAATGACTAGTCTAGCAATTCTAGTCACCTTCCCGGCGGTGGAAGCGTGGGACTGGTTTAGGCTAGAGAGTGGGCCGGATGGGCTGCATCAGCTGGAGCGCAGGCCAGAGGAGCCAGGCTGCCCCATTCCCTCGACCCTGGCTCAGGAAGGCTTTTTCCCTCTGAGAGACCTAAGGCCCAATTCTGACCAAGTTAAGGTGGATCTGAACAACTTTCGCCATATCTTTTTAGGGGAAATAAAGGCAACTACTAGAAGGCCCACAAATCTTTCTAAGGTGAGCAAGGTGATTTAGAAACCTCAAGACTCACCTGCTGGGTTCCTGGAGCACCTTAGAGAGGCTTATTGGATGCTCCAGAAAACCAGCAGACCATAAATATTGCCCTTTGTCACCCAGTCAGCCCCAGACATTAGAAAAAAGTTATAGAAACTAGAAGTGTTCTAGGACATAAGTAGGTCACAGTTGTTAGATATTATCAAGTTAACCAGAATGTCCCACTGCCAGAGGCAAATGAGGTACTGTACATGGATGGAAACAGCTTCTGTCCAGAATGACACTGGGTATGACGGGGCTGCAGTCCAATGGGGAAAGGACAAGCCATGACCGTGTATACCAACAGCTGGTATGCTTGTGCCATAGCTCATGTGCATGGGGCAGCATATCAGGAGAGAGGGCTTCTTCCAAAAAACTCGAGGCACAAGGAAAAGGGCAGCGGATCTGGCTGCTTGGGAGGTGGCCCTAGAACCAGTGGGGCCCCTCCAGGACCTGGTCACATTGCCAGACCAATCCTGCCCCACAATCCTGCCTACATGGGGGTGGAGGCACGGACGAACACCCATGGACAACACTCCCAGCTGGACTACCTCACCAAAGCCTACCTGTGTCCAAGTGCCGGAGGGAATACGTGCCCATGGCACCATCCCTAGGGAACAATGGAAACGACTTTACTGAGATTAAACCAACTGTCTTCAGGTACCAGTGTCTTTGGGTTTTCACAGACATATTTTTTCTGGGTGAATGAAAGCTTATCCCACCTAGAGTGAGACAGCCTCCATAGTGACAAAGAAATTGCTCCAAGAATTAGTTCCTAGGTTTGCATTACCCCTCCTCACCTTGGGGTCTGACAAAGGCCTGACTTTCATGGCCAAAATCTCTCAAAATTTGACAAAGGCATTAAATATCATTTGGAAGTTACACTATACCTATAGACTACAGAGTTCAGGACAAGTAGAAAAAACAAACAGGACCTTAAAGGAGACCCTAACCAAATTGGTTATAATAACAGGTGAAAGCTGGGCCAACTTCCTTCCCTTAGCCCTATTCAGAGCTAGGTGCACTCCACACCAGCAAGGATGACTAATCACTCCCTTCTCAAGTCATTATAGGCCCTGCAATAGGCCCAAAGGGCCATCTACCAGACAGTCGGAGAGCTGGTCTCCAGTTTGCCTCAGAACTAGTCTACAAGTTCCTCCCCAGTGACTTGGCATGGATCAGGAAAGTCTCCGCTCAGACTCTGGAACCATCCTGGAAGGGCCTGTATCCTGTGATCCTTACTACACCTACAACAGTCACTTCTGTGGCTTGCTTCTGCAAAATAGTAATTGTTACTAGAATAGAAATTGTTAAGGGGACTCTCCACCTGTAAGCTTGGGAACTTAAGCTTTTCACAACTGGTTATGGTTTCTCTATATAAAAGTTTACCATAGAGGTGGCTCAGTGCTACACACTTGGGTTCCTGACACCCTTATGTAGTAGCCCTGGCCAGTAATGCCTTTCATTCACCAAAACTTTGTCTGAGTAGTGGTCTTCTCTGGTGAAGCACCCCACAACAGCTTCCTCATTTTTCAAAGAGACATATTTTATATTTTTAAATCTTTGCCTTCAATTGGGTATAGAAAGAGGGTAAATCACAAAAGGATGTTGTACATCATTAAGTTAATGACTAGAATATCATCAATATGAATGTTTCCCAACTGTAATTTTTAAGATGTTTTAAGATAAAAGATACTAATTTTCATCATCGAGGAAGGGTAACATAAAAATGCTAGCAGAGTAATTTTGTTCCTATGTGTATTGTCATTTTATTTGCACTTTGGGGGATAGACCAAAAGCCTCAGGAAGTTTATTAATGTCACTGCTGATCCTGTATTACCTCATTTCAGAACTTTACCCTTCTATTCATAATAACAACCACTAACATAATAAATGAACAAAGCACACTCTGTTCTGTCATCAATAGGTGGTTCTTCCTTTCCACATACTTCTTTAAAGACCCATACCATAAAATTCAGATTTGAAATTCAGTTTTCCAGATGCACCAAAAGAACTCCAACCCACCCAACAGCATGGCAGTGCAACTAAAGAGTTCAGACAGCAGGCGGGGTTCCAGGTAAAAAGGTTGAAGAGCTAGGACGTTGCTGGTGGGCCCCTGTTACTGGAAGAGTTCAAAACCAAGATGTGTAACATCTGAGGCCCAGGGCAGTGATACAGGGGCTTAGGGTCCTGACACCTGAAGCCATGGTGCTGTGATCCAAAGACTGAGGGTCCTAGGGCTGGAGAGATGGCTCAGCAGTTAAGAGCACTGGCTGTCTGGCAGAAAAGGGTTTGGTGCAGGCAACACATTCATACATATACAAAATCAAAAATAAAATGTTAAAAATAAAAAACCAGAGTAGAACAAAATATTAAATTTACAATACTATATTATACATACCTGTCCCACACAAAGTTTCCCACAGTTTCCTGACATCTTTACTTAGTTCTGCTGAGAAACAAATGTGATGACTGAAACAGAATTCTAAGATGTGTTTGGAGGTATTAGTCATCAGTAAGTTCTACATATGTGCAAACATATATAAAGGAATAAAGATCCTGGAATTTGAAAATATTGGGGGCTGGAGAAATGGCCCAGTGTTTGTGAACACTTGCAGAGGAGCTGGGTTCAGTCCCCAGCACCCACATGGCAGCTTACAATCATCCATAATTCCATTTCCAGGGAATTTGACACTCTCTTCTGACCTTTGTGGGCATTGCACAACAGTATTCCACTTACATACATGCAGGCAATACACTCATACAACACATAAAATAAAAAATAATAAAATATTTTTAAAAAGAGGGAACTATCCATGAGGTGCTATTTATACATGAGATACTTGGATGCTAAATAGTCACGATACAGGAAGCACTAAAAATCATAAGATAGTAAAAATACTTGACATACGTTCTGCCCAAAGTCAGTCACCCTGTGTTGGTATCTAGTCTGGATCTAAGTACCCTTAGCCCAAAACCCACAAGTTTAACTTGTAAGTATTCTAGAGCTCTGTATAGTGCCAAAGCCATGGCCAGGCATTTTTTTCTGTAATAGACACCAGCCACTAGCCCAGGAACTTTCCACCTTGCTAAACTTGGACCATCGTCTTCTCTTGTCTATCACAGTACCAGTGAAGAAGCATGATGCAGGAATGAAAAAGTAAGTTGTGAATGCTGGTGCATGCTTGTAGTCCAGGCTTCAGAGGTGGAGACAGGAGGATCAGGCAGGAGTTCAAGGCCAGCGCAGGGTACAAGGAGCTGTAGGCCAGCCCAGAGTATGTTAGGCTTTGTGTGGGAAAGAAAAAAAGTATAGGGAAAAAAAAAGTGTCTATATTAGCACTATAAAACAGGAATTTGCTACTGTCGTGTATCTGCTTGCTTTCTCTCCCTCTTCTGTCTCTCTGTCTCTGTCTCTGTCTCTCTCTCTCACTAGGCTGGTCTGGAATTCCCAGAGTACCTGCTTCTGCCTCGTATTCTTACCAAGTGTAACTCATTTCTTTACCTTTGCTGTAGATTTGAATTTAAAGTGATTATTCAAATTTTCATTTATTTATTTGTACGTATGTGTGCATGCAGGTGCCTTCAGAGGCTGAAAAAGGCATCATATCCCCTGGAGCTAGAGTTATAGGCTAATGTGAGCTAAGTTTGATACTGGGAACCTAACTTTGGTACTTTCTAAGAGATGAAGGTACCACAACCACTAAACTGATTTAATAAAAATATTTCCCCAGCATTTTAAATAAGTCTGAGTCTCTGTGCCATTAGAGCTGGTCTGGTGGTATATTTAGGTGATTACCAAAGGTCTTGATTAACCTTTCCACAAGGAAGGGGAGACTCAAGTGGAATCCATTAAGTTATTCCAAATTCAGTCATCTGAAAGAACAGTGGGTCACTCATACATGGAGAAAGTGAAAGGTGATCAGATCAAGCATCTCTTTTGAAGGTAAAGCAAGGAAATTTCTTGAACTTGAGTAGTTATATGTTATCAACTGGGGTAGGTTTTTCATTTTGGTTTCTGTTTTTAAATAAGATGGTTGGGAGAAAGAATATGGATGTTTCCGTGTTGTATTAGTCCTCGTCTAATAAATTCATGGGAGAAAAGAAAGCAGGGCTGGATATATTTTGGAAGTTTTGGAGGAAACCTGGCTGTCGATATGAAATGAGAAGTTACAGATGGACAGAAGTATTGAGGCCCTCATGGGAGAGATCTCCACAGAGCAATCTTGTGGGTCTGAGCGTTCCACGAACATTGGGGGTGTTGAAACTGAAAGATGATGTAAATCTGAGGTTGCTCTATAAATCTGAAAGGTCTGAAGGACCAGCAGTCCACTGAGGTGCCAAGTCAGATTTGAAATGACCCAATCCAGACATTCACTGAATTGGTGTAAGGGGAAAAACTAGACCTGGTAGCGAATGCCTGTAATCCCTGTTATCCTGGCATCTGAGACAATAAAATCACATGTTTGAGTATATCCTGGGCAAAGACTGTCTAAAGGATGTGGGGAGGGATGGTGATGTAGTGCCTACAAGACCCTAGATTCCATCTCCAGCAGCCCTATTAAGAACCAGGTATTTAGAAACTCAAAACTTCATTCTAAATAAGATAAATACGTATACATTCCATACCTAGAGTACAAGTTTTGCTCTTTGTAGCTAATCAACGTTCTTTTAACATCCCTTGTTTTTTTTTTAACTACCAATGCCATCACCATAAAAGAACTGTGTCAACACACACAAAATTCACTATAAATTCTGAATTTAAAAAGCTCTTGTGAACTGAAATCTGTCCACTGTCAATACATCGTAAGACTCAGAAATTACTATGCAAATTACTCTTCACTTCAAGGATAAATCTATTGTTACAACCTTGAACCTGAGAAACAGATGCTTCAGTGGTTAGGAGCACTTGATCTTTCAGAAGAAACAGGTTAAACTAGAACCCACGTGGTGGCTACGCCAGTTCAAGCTTTTTAGCCTCAGCAAACCCTGCACCAAACACGCAAGCAAAACTCAGACACTTTTTAGTGCCAAGTTGAAATAAACCACGTACAAAGTTTAAAACTTTTCATAATTTCTTACGTAGGAAGCAGAACGGGAGGGCAAATACCAAAAAGCACAAACTACCACCAACACGCTCTATTAACAGGAATTACTCCAAGCTTATCGTTGGGTGGACTTTATTATACCCGTGGAGTAACTCGCCAAGTGTCAGCACCTCGGGTCCCACTGCAAGCTACAAAGACCGAGCGAAAAACCCACCTTTACAAAGTACCCAGACCCCGGCCTCTGCAGTGTCGCGGCTCCTCAGGGAGCAGGTGGCGGCCCTGAAAAGGGCCTTTGTGAACACAGCGGTCCGAGCTCATCAGCCGCCGAAGCCATAGAGCGTGCGGCCCTGGCGCTTGAGCGCGTAGACCACGTCCATGGCCGTGACCGTCTTGCGCTTGGCGTGCTCCGTGTAGGTGACGGCGTCGCGGATCACGTTCTCCAGGAAGACCTTCAGCACCCCGCGGGTCTCCTCGTAGATGAGTCCGGAGATGCGCTTGACGCCGCCGCGCCGGGCCAGGCGCCGGATGGCGGGCTTGGTGATGCCCTGGATGTTGTCGCGCAGGACTTTGCGGTGGCGCTTGGCGCCGCCCTTGCCCAGACCCTTCCCGCCCTTGCCGCGACCGGACATGATGGGACTATGGAGAAAGACGCGGAGAACTGCGACGACCCTCGGGAGACGCCGCCTTTAGAAGGCGCGCGGCGGACCGAAGGGAGAACCTGCGGGCGGAGGCGAGAAGTCGCGCCCTCCGCGGTGGGGGAGGGGAGGCCGGCAACCGGCGCCTCAGGCTCCGGGTCTGCGCGGGGGTGGACCTGGCTCCGCTCCGGGGCTCGGCTGCCGGCTTCGCCCTCGGAACGCACTCGGAAAACACTGACGTGGGCGAGAAAAGGCCCGGAGCGGCGGCGTCAGGTCTGAGAAAGCGCTGCGGGGCCGCGGGGCCGCCGCCCGAAAACTCTTCAAGGCCACCTCCGTATCTGCGTATTAGTCTCTCCTAAGAATTCTTAGCAAGAACTTGGACTTTACAGAACGTAAAGGCCGATTTTAAAAAATCTTTTTTGTCTGCTGTGCACCGGATTGAACACCAGTAACTGCTACTAAAATCCTATCGTATGATTTAAACAATATTGCTGGGCAGAGTGACTCAACAGTGAAGTATTTAGAAAACTTGCTTGGGTAGAAAATTAAAAGTTTCTGTACTTAATTTTCCATCGTATCTATTTGGGGGAACATTTTAACAAAGTGCCATTTAACAAAGACACGGTGAAATTTTTTCCTATTATAGTACGATTTATTCTGACTGTAACCTAGAATTAAAGTGTTTTGTTGGGAAGGATGCATATGTTAAGGTATTAAATAATACTGTTTTCCTCCAAAACCGTCTGAACGCTTTAGTGGTTTCTGTACTTAATAACTATTTGGGGGAACATTTTAACAAAGTGTCAGTATTTAATAAAAACATGCTGGTGTAATTTTTACCTAATTCAAATATGTGATTAATTCTGACTAACGGATGCTGCTCCTTTACCAGGATATTATTCCAGTTAGCTTCCATTATTGTAAAAAGGCCTTCTTAGTGTCTGCGTTATTAGTCCTTCTTAAGAATTTTTAATAAGGTCTGGAGAGTTGGGTCATTGGGTAAGAGGTTAAGAACATTGGCTGCTCTTGCAGAGGACCCGGGTTTGAGTCCCACCATCCACATGGCAGCTAACAACTCTCCTAACTCCAGTCCCAGGGAATCCAACGCCCTCCTCTGATCTCTGAGTACACGTAAAATAAAAATAATAAAATATTTTTTTAAAAAAGAATTCTTTATAAAAGTAACAGCCGATTCCACATCAGTTGAGTCCGTCAGTGTTAATGGCCATACTTTTCACATTTGACATAATTTTACTTCACCATACTTACAATGAATACTGAGGTTTCCATTTGGCTATATAAATTTTAATTTTTATTTACATAGAAAATTTAACATTTTGGATTGCAAATATGATTCTAAAATTTTCGCAATCGGTTTTCGCCAATATTTCTGTTCACAGAATATTTCAAATACTTTTTCATGAGGTTTAAATATACTCCTCTGAGTATATTTGAATTATTTAATTTACAGTGAATTAAATTCAAAACACCTTTTTTTTTTTTTTAAATGTATTTTTGTCTTTTTGAGACAGGATCTCCCTGTAGCCCTAGCTGGCCTGGAACTTGCTATGTAGACCAAGCTGACCTCAAATTCTATGTGCCTCTGCCTCTGGAGTGCTGGGGTTAAAGGCCTGCGCCACCAAGCCTGGTTTACAAGTTCATTTTGCTAATCCCTTGAAATTTTTCCCTGTAACTTCTAAATTGCAGTAAAATTACATCCTTGAAAGAATGAACTCCTAACTGGAAACGTTGTTTCTAAGTTTTAAAACTTTTTTAAAACTTTGAATAGCTCGAAGTGCATGCTGGGATCCAAACTGCAGTCCTTTAAGGGCAATGAACACTTCATGGCTGAGTCATTTCTCCAGCCCCACAATACATTTTAACAATCTTAAGAATCTACTCTGTGCAAAAAATTTATGTATGTATATGAATATCAGTATGTGATGTTTCTTTGTTCTATAAGGAGAAAAATAATTCTTTTTGAATTTCCTAGGTTTTTTTCTATTGGCATTTCTAGTTCGCTATAATGAGTTTATTTTCTGAGTTTGGAGACATTTGTATTTTCTATAGTTAAATCTCAATGTCAATCACATGTACAACAATTTCTTGGAATAAAATGATGACCACATGCATCCTAAATAAGAGATAAATAATGCTTTATCGCTTTTTTTCTCTCTCCTTTTTGGTCTTTTTGAGACAGGGTCTCTCTCTGTAGCCCTACGCGGGCCAGAAACGTGCTAGGTAGACCAGGATAGCCTGATCTGTGAGACCCGTGTGCCTCTGCCTCCAAAATTATGGGATTAAAGGTGTACACCACCATGTCCGGCCTCTGTTATCCCTTTTTAAACAGGTTTTGACATTACAGAATCCAAATCCTGATTTCCAAAAAATCCACTAATTCAGTTGCTCCCTCAGTAAATTCAGTTGCAGTTTGTATGGGCTAATGTTCAGATATTTCCAAAAGCATTAAAAAAAAAAAAAATGGAGTAAATGATACAGCTCCAAAGAAAGCTAATTCTTCCAGCTATAGTTAAAATGTGCTGTTATTTTCTTTGATTGGTGCTAAATATGCAGCGACCAACATTGGCTTGTTTCTGCTTATTCTTTTGTATCCCACAAAAAATTTTAAGGTGTATGCAATTCCCATGCCTTCTTGCGACAAGGTTTCCCTGCAGCCCACTTGGCTTAGAACTTCCTATGTAGACCAGGCTGGCCTTGATCTCAGAAAACAGCCTGCCCACACCTCTGCGGAGATAACGGTATTGCTTCTGTAAAGATTGAATACAATGAACTAACAGCTAAAATAGGATGCAAACTTCTAAAGTAGAATACAGTATGGTATTCTATAATTCCATTCCGACTTTACTATCCCTGACATTTCATTTTGTGAAGTATCCATTCGGGTGACACATGAACGGTCTACAGTTATCAGCAAAAACTTGTCCGTCACCCGAAAATTTTGCTTCAGGCCTGAGGCTCTGCGCCGGACACCAACTACACCACCGCAATATTGTAGCGGGCCCAGCTCTTCTTGTGCGAAGGTGGGTGGCTCTGAAAAGAGCCTTTGAAGTCAGCAGTTGAACCCTGGCTCCGTTCCCGAGGCGCGGGCACCGGTGGTCCTGCGGGGTGAGATTCCCCTGGCGCCTAGCACCGCAGTAGCCGGCCCAAGACTTGCCTAAGCCGCAGGTAGCCGGGTTGCAGCGTGCACTGAAACCGAACTTTTTTCTGTTGAACTGGCTCAGTTTGTCTTTGTGACAGGGTCTCCCTGCAGCCAGCTGTGGAGATCAAGCTGGCCTAGAAGCCGAGATACGCCTGCTTCTGCCCCCCAAGTGAAGGCACGACCGGAGCTTTCCCAACGCCCTTAGCACCTTAAGGAATACATGCAAAGCTCTTTCCCAGAAAACGTGATTGGCTCTGAAAAGAGCCTTTGGCTTAACTGGAAGGTTTTTTTGTGAAGTGGCCTACTTGCCCTTGGCCTTGTGGTGGCTCTCGGTCTTCTTGGGCAGCAGCACGGCCTGGATGTTGGGCAGGACGCCGCCCTGCGCGATGGTGACGCGGCCCAGCAGCTTGTTGAGCTCCTCGTCGTTGCGGATGGCCAGCTGCAGGTGGCGCGGGATGATGCGCGTCTTCTTGTTGTCGCGGGCCGCGTTGCCCGCCAGCTCCAGGATCTCGGCCGTCAGGTACTCCAGCACGGCCGCCAGGTAGACCGGGGCGCCGGCGCCCACCCGCTCCGAGTAGTTGCCCTTGCGAAGCAGCCGGTGCACGCGGCCCACGGGGAACTGCAGGCCGGCCCGGGACGAGCGGGTCTTGGCCTTGGCGCGCGCCTTACCGCCCTGCTTGCCGCGTCCGGACATGGCGAAGAACAAACGGCAGTTACGAGTTGGGTGACAAGTTTCCGGGGCTGGGCTCTTATAGTTTCCTCGGGGCGCGAAAAGGCCGCCGTATGATTGGCTGTCTTCTCGTTTTCGTTTACGCCAATGGGACGCGAGACTGTGCGCGCCTCGTCTTTTGAGTGGGCAAGGCTCGTTGGCGCGCTATTTGGACCAATCAGAAGCGGCGTTTCCCGTCCTAATTTGCATAAGCGGCCGATAAATAGGGTGGCTCGCCCTCTTCCGCGTCAGAGCTCCGGCTCCTCCAGTTTGGTGTTTGTTGTCTTCGTCGCGATGCCCGAGCCCACGAAGGCACCCGCCCCAAAGAAGGGCTCCAAGAAGGCGGTGACCAAGGTGCAGAAGAAGGACGGCAAGAAGCGTAAGCGCAGCCGCAAGGAGAGCTACTCGGTGTACGTGTACAAGGTGCTGAAGCAGGTGCACCCCGACACGGGCATCTCGTCCAAGGCCATGGGCATCATGAACTCGTTCGTCAACGACATCTTCGAGCGCATCGCGGGCGAGGCGTCGCGCCTGGCGCACTACAACAAGCGCTCGACCATCACGTCCCGGGAGATCCAGACGGCCGTGCGCCTGCTGCTGCCTGGGGAGCTGGCCAAGCACGCCGTGTCCGAGGGCACCAAGGCCGTCACCAAGTACACCAGCTCCAAGTGAGCGCGCGCAGCGCCCTGAACCCAAAGGCTCTTTTCAGAGCCGCCCACTCCTCTGTAGAGAACTGGCACTTTCTCTCACGGCATTTGCGCAGTGGATAACTTTTTGGGGAATGGACACTGGACTTGGCATGGTAGTGTCAGTACTATAAAGAATGTGGTATCTCTTTCACTTCAGTGATAAATAGCCTGGTGAAGGAGAAGCTGTGTTAGGAGGAAACGTCAGTGTTAACATGTTAGAGGTTATCTAGCACACGATTCGTCATTTTTCTCGTCTTTTAAATGAGGTACGTGTGCAGTATTGATTTAATTTCCTTCCTTGGGAGTTTCGATTTACCAAAGTATAAATAAGCCAAAGGATATCAGAACCATTTGGCGTGGTCTTCCTGTCCTGTAAGTTGCTGCAAGGGCCAATCCAGGTGCTGTGCTGGCAACTTGAAAATCAGCCAGTTTTCCCTGTAACGCCTTTATTGTGAGTTTTCTTAGAGGAACCAGCTCTTTTACCCTGTCCTGGTTTTGAGAACAGTTGGTTACTGTGGGCCGGCTTTGTTTCCCTGCTGTTTCTGTTAGCGCACTTTTCTGTCACTTCTGTTTCTGATACTTGGCAGAATTTAAAAGAAGGCAGAAGGATTTCCTTTGCCTGCTTTTCCTCCACTCAAGTCAGATAATCAACTTGGGTTTCTGCATTTTAAGACTTTAGTAAAAATAGCATGTTTCAAACATTATCCAAGCCTTCACCATGAGAATGCTTCCATGTAAAGTTTCTTTTGCACAAGGTTTCTGTTGGTACGTTTTATACAACTGATACTCTAGTGACTTCTAGCTGTTCTCAGAGTATTCAGCACAGAAGCATTAGGAGCCAAAAAAAAAAAAAAAAAAAAAAAAAAAA
>NW_008331504.1:544790-550373 GCF_000622305.1 Nannospalax galili
CAGTGACATCCTCACAGCAAAATAGTAGAAACAACCACATGTTCATGGTATTGGAAATACATGGATTTACAGTCTCACATACGGAGTGGAGAAAATGACTGACATATATACTATGATTGAATTTCAGAAACCTGACTCAGGTTTCTATTGTATAAGGCTCAAAACCAAATTATTTAGTGTTTAAGTTCATCTAGAAATGTGTCTGATTACAAAAATGTTTAATAAGAGGTTCATACATGAAAAGTTAATAATATCAGGCAGTGGATGCTTTGGTGATGAGGATTGGTTGAAGAAATGGGAAAAGTTCAGAGCTACTGAATTCTGTTTTGGGGGCCAGCAGTTTGGTCTTTGGTGTTTGACATGATTTACTTTACATTTAAATCCATGTTTCCTATGTTCTCTTCAGTATTGTTCAATATCGGCTATTATGCTGAAAAGAACACAGGGAAAGAATTGTGTTAAAGCAAGGTCTATGAGAAAATACTGATGGAACCCAACAGCAAGACTCCTTAGGCCAAAAATCTTAAGCTTTGGGACAAAGTTAAGAGTTGGCAGCCAGTCTTCAATCTCTTTCCTCAAGAGTGTGCCAAATATGGGCCCTTGACCAAGAATCCTGACTCTGAAGAAGTGCTTGGAACATCTGGATGTGGCTTAATTTCCATTGTTTCTTTGCATTATTTGATGTGTCGAATCTGCATTTACTAAGAAGTTGACATATTTTAAGTTTCATGCAATCTACTTAATGAGGTGGTCTTTCCCAAGTTTTCTGCCTGTCTGACCTTAATTCATCCTCCAAAGCTCGAGTACTTCTGTTACTCCTTGAAACGCTCCCTGAATTTTAGGCCTGGCTTAGCTTCAATGTCCATTCCTCCAGCTCCTGTAAGCCTCATGTTTCCTTGGTTTCTCAACAAATCTTTGTGACAACTCTCTTGCGGTTTTGTTTGGGATTTATGTGTGTGTTTATCCAGTCCCCCATTCTTTAAAGCACATTTTCCTTCTATACATAGTCTTCCACATCTCACCACCAACATATTCCAGGACAATACCTTCACCATATATATTTGTGTGTGTATGTGTGTATTTAAAAATCTCTTTCTTTTTAAAAATTTTTATTGAATTTTTGTGTATTTCATTTATAAAATCATCTTTATGCTTCCCCCTTCCCCTTTGGCACCCTCCCATAGCCCCCCGCCGGAGTTCATATATTCTGTCATTTGTATTAACGTCTATTATGTAAAGTTGTTGTCCCCATATGGCCCTCAGTGCAAATTCATCTACTGGGGTTTAGTCAACCTGTCTAGAATCTCTTCAAGAAGATCAGTTATTCCTCACCCAGCAGTAATCAGCTGGCAATAATTCTTCAACTAAGAGTGGGGCTTGCTGGTCATTTCCACAGTTCTGTGCTGGGTTTTTGTCTGTAAGTTTGCATGGGTCTTGTGCATGCTGACACCATTGCTGTAGGTTTCTATGAGAAGGGTCCCAGGTGCCTGTATGGTCCTGCACCTCCTCCCTGGCTCTTACAATCTTTCCATCCCCTCTTCCACAATGGTTCTTGAGCTCTGGGTGTGTAAACCTCAATATAGGAGTCCTGTCACCTGTCCAAGGACCCATAATCTGAAGATTCTTAAGCTCTGCTTTTTGGCCATTTCTGACCTTCTTTGTTCCTGGCCCTCTGTTGCATGAGGGAACTTCACTGATGGGAACTGAAAGATGCATTACTGTGCTCTTCATCCCTTGTTCTATGTTCTGTGAGTCTTAGGTGTAGAGGTTGCATCCTAAATGTGCCACTTAGGTTTGGGCAATTCACAGAGAATCTCTGTGTGTGACCAGTGGTGTAACTCTGTAATAATGTCTGTCTGTTGAAAAAGAAGCACCTTGATGGACTGTGACTGGGATACTTGTCTGTAAATTTAAGGATCCATATTTTGCACATAGTAAGAAATTACATTTGTCTAGGGATATGAGAACCTTGGGATTTTCTCTAAGATCAGTACCAGACACGAGTTTCCTCCCATTCAGTGAGCTTTAAGTCGAATTATGTAGCTGTTGATTACCCCCAAGATAAAAGTGCCACTACTGCACCAGTGCAGTTTGCTGTGCTGGCCATTGATGTGGTTTTTAGGCCTTGAAGTTCGGGGTTAGATCATCGATTGATATTCTCCCTTGCCAGCATTTGTAGTGCTCTCCAAAGCTATGGAGCTAGTGTTCATGGGAGATGGTTTCCAGGTCAATCCCAGCTCCAATGTGCCAAATCCTTTGTCCAAAGGATGTCCTGTCTTCAGCAATAGGGTATTACCATCAAGTACTGTGAGGCGATTAAGGACTGTGCCAATAGCCTGTGTAATTTGAAGAGTCTCTTGGACTACCCTGGTGTTGGAGGAAGGTTTCTCTGGTCTGGCACTGTTTCTTGTTATGTAGTCTTAAACTATACTCACAGATGCATGTAGGAATATTGTATGTGCAAATTTTCAGTAGGTTTTTGGACTAATACAATTATTCCCTCTGGCTAGATAGGCACTATTTATGGCTCCTCTTTCTCTCCCGTCTTATTTACCCCACCCCATGCCCTTCCCATTTAAAGTGTCCCCATTTTCCCTATTTCCCCCTTGATAATTTCTGTCTGCTGTGGTCCCATCGATTTTGAGCTCCTGCTTTCCCTTTATTCCCATCGTTCTTTGTATAGTCCTCCTCCTCCTCCCCCTTTACCCCTTTCCACAGATTGCTCTCTTAGTAATGCCTGTCTCCTACTATTATTCTCTTTCTAGTTCCTTCTTTCCCTTTACCTCCATGGCTCCCTTCTATTTTCCTGGTTCCTGCAGTTACATAATGATAGGTACTCACTTATAAGGATTTGGTGCTAAGAAACAATGAAGGAGAGCATCTTCTGTTTTTCTGATTCTGTGTTACTTCGCTTAGTGTAAGTTTCTAGATCTTCCATTTACCTGCAAATTTCATGATTTCATCTTTCTTTACTGCTGAGTAAAACTCCATTGTGTAAATGTGCCACATTTTTGTTAACCACTCGTCAGTTGAGGGGCACTTAGGTTGCTTCCATCTCTTAGCTATTGAGAAAAGAGCAGCAACAAACATGGTTGTACAAGTGTCTCTGCAATAGGATGAGTCCTTTGGGTGTATGCCAAGGAGTGGGATAAGCAGGTCACATGGTGGGTTCATTTTTAGGTTTTTGTTTTGTTTTGTTTTGTTTTTTGTCTTTTTGACTTTTTTTGAGGCAGGGTCTCTCTTCAGCCCTAGATGGCCTGGAACTCACTATGTAGACCAGGCTGGACTTGAACTCACAGAGACCTGCCTGCCTCTGCCTCCCGAGTGCTGGGATTAAAGGCATATGCCATAATGCCTGGCTCATTTTTAGTTTTTTAAGAGCTCTCCACACTCTTTTCCATAGTGGTTGCATGAGTTTGCAATCCCACCAGTAGTGAACGAGTGTTCCCCTTTCTCCACATCCTCACCAGCATTTGGTATCATTTGTTCTCTTGATCTTAGCCTGTCTGACTGGGGTAAGGTGAAATCTAAAGGTCGTTGTAATTTGCATTTCCCCAGTTACTAATGATACTGAATGCTTTTAAAGATGTTTCTTAGTCATCTTTATTTCTTCTTTTGAGAACTCTCTGTTTAGATCTTCAGCCCATCATTTAACCGGGTCATTTATTTTCTTGATTCTTTGTTTTTTTTAGTTCTTTATAAATTCTTGATGTTAAACGTCTGTCCGATGTGTCACTGGTGAAGATTTTTTTTCTCTGTGAGATTTCTCTTCACTTTGTTAATTTTTTTTTCTGTACAGAAGTGTTTTAATTTAATGATGTTCTATTTGTTGATTGTTGATTTTAATTCCTGAACAACAGGTGTCTGGTTTAGAAACTCCTTTCCTACACCTATATCTTGTAGGTTAGTGCAATGTTTTCTTCTAATACTTTCAGAGTTTTGAGTTTTACATTGAGGTCTTTGATATATTTGGAGTTGACTTTTGTGCAAGGTGAAAGATAGGGATCTAATTTCATTCTTCTATAAGTGGAGATTCAGTTTTACCAGCACCATTTGTTGAAGATGCTGTCTTTCCTCCATTGTGTGTTCTTGGCACCTTTGTCAAATATCAGATAGCTCAAATTTGTGTACTCATGTTTGGGTCTTCAATAATGTTTCAATGATTTATGTATCTATTTTTGTCCCAGTACCATGCTGTTTTTATAAGTATAGCTCTGTAGCATAGTTTGAGATCTGGTATAGTAATCCCCCCAGCATTGCTCTTTGTGCTCAGGGTTGCTTTGGCTATCCTGGTTGTGATTCTGAAGTTCCTCTTATGGGGCGTGCACTCTCTCTGGTCGCACTCCCAGAATGGCACTCCCCCGCCACACCTGGCTAGTCGCTGGCGGGTCTGGCCACAGGCGTCTCTGGCCGTGGCGGTGGGTGCTCCGCAGGCTTTTCCCGGTGGCTCGGGTCCCGTGTCTCTGGAGCTTCTCTGCTACAGGAGCGTTGTCCTGCCGAAATCCTGTCCCTATTCCACCTGTGTACTTTTCCTCAGGATGCGAGGTCCACTGGCCACTGAACCCCACGGGAGAAGTACAGAGACAGCGAAAGCTAGGAAGTCCACAAGTCGGTAATGAGGGAGTGCTACCCCCGGAGAGATTGGGGTGCCGGTAGTGACACAAGACTCAAGACTTGGCTCAGTCTGTGCTACAGCTTTATTCTCTGAGACCCAGCTCTCTGTGTCCCAGCTTTCTGTGACCCAGCTCTCTGCAGCCCAAATCTCTGACTAGTAAGAGAAGACTAAGACATTTATATCATGGGGGTAATGGTAAAAGCTTTGGCTGTTAGATGCTTTGTGAGGCATTCTATTTACATATGGAAGTGGGTTTCTGCCAGACTGCTGTCTGCCTGGAGAAATTACAGGAAGGCGTGGTACCTTTCAGAGCCAAAGGCCATGTTTATATTATGGCATTTGTGGTGGACACTTCAAAAGGAGAGACAGGAAAGATGCCAGGAAGACACCCTGCTATGAAAGGAGACCTCAGCACATGATCCCGAGCTGCATGAGCTGTCTGGTCGTGAAGGGACTTCTACTTTGCATAACAGAGGTTTCCAACACCTCTAGTCGCGCGCCCTGGAAGGTTGCGAGTTTCGCGGGCGTCTGTCTCTGGCCGCGCGTTGCTATCCGCCGCTTTAGTGCTGAAGGTCTCGCAGCACCGTGGCTCCGCGTCTCTGTTGTGGCAGTGGGTCTCAACTTCTCCGCTGCTTCCCTGTGTCTTCCATGGCTCTCTGCTGCTGAGGCTTTGCTCAGCCGTGTCCCGCCCTTATTTCACCCATGTACTTTCCTCAGTATGCGAGTTCCACCAGCCGCTGGACCACACGGGAAAGTACAGGGTGGCTGAAGCTGGGTGTCCATGAGTTGATGACGGAGGAATGCTGCCCCCCGGGGAGACTAGATTGCAGGCAGGAGACACAGGACCCAGTCCAGTCAGATTTAGTGTTACAGCTCTTTATTCCAAGTCTCAGTGACCCAGTTCCTGCTCTAGCTCCAGCTCCGCTTCTAGCTCCAAAATATTGAGAGAAGACTAGGATATTTTATAC
>NW_008331504.1:551117-552770 GCF_000622305.1 Nannospalax galili
CAGAGAAACAGCATCTTTTCCCAATATCATATACCCTTCCCATGTCCAGTAGTTATTAAGTCCAATGTTCTTTTGTTGTAAAGCATAGCTCTGGTGAGAGAGTTCATTTTTTGTTGGAGAAACTCCAGGCTATCAGTCACTGATGTCATAGTTTGTTGCAGCTTGTCTTCAGCCAAAGGCAGAATTGGGTACAGCTTGTTGTCATGGCAACGCCTCCAGCATCCAGTGCAAGTTCGGTCTCTGTCAGCAGGGAGAAGAAGATCTTTTTCTGCTAACAGCTCCCGAGATGCAATTATTATTACACAAAGGGTGGACAAAGAGAAATTAACACAGTTTTGAGCTTTTCCTCACTCTATAGGAAAAGACTGGGGAGGCTTGCTGCTGAAAATATAACTGAATAGTTAGCGTTTGAATCCACTTAGATGAAAGTCAGTGAAGTCTTTTTCTGTTCCTGGGTAGAGAAGGGTGGTAGCTGGTACTGCTGTCAGCAAAAATCTATTGCTGGATGGACACAAAAAAGCAATTAGACATTGGGGTAGGTGGTGAAGGGAAGAAAGTTAAACTTGTTTCAGGACATAGTCGATCTTATTTGGTCCTCTGTCTTTCCTGTAGAATAACATTATAAGTTAACACAGACTTGGCTGCAGATGTAAGCTGTTGAGAGACATGAAAGTTAGCTGTGGGGTACCTGGAAAATGCACCTGAGTGAAATTTGTCATTACTTTAATGTTCTAGCGATCGTCCCATGGATCTGATTCTTTCCTTGAAAAATAAAATCTCTAGAACATGGTATTAGGGAGAGTGGGGGCTGTCTGAAGCGTTGGTGTTAAGCAGGGTAAAGATAGCCATGAGAATGACAGAGAAGGAAGCTCCAGGGGGACATCTGCGGCATGCAGTTTCCACTAGGTCATGGAACTCTTTCCACGTGATCCGGTGTGGCTCTGGGTGCCGTCTCCACCTCTTTTTTTTTCTTTGTCTCTGTCAGGGTAATGCGAGCGATTTTTTTCATGGACGGGGAGGTGTCGGACACTTCTAGCTGGAACCCAGATAGGCTTTGGTTGATCGAATCCTGCGTTTCCGTGGGCACCAGCTCCTAGCTGTCACGAGGTTCAGAGGCCCCACATTGGGTGGGCGCCAGGTATGGGGCATGCAGTCCCGTGGGGATCGATCCCCTGGTCTCAGTCGCGCACCCTGGAAGGCTGCGAGTTCCGCAGGCGTCTGTCTCTGGCCATGCATCGCTGTCCGCAGCTTTAGTGCTGAAGGTCTCGCAGCACCGCGGCTCCGCGTCTCTGTTGTGGCAGCGGGTCTCAATTTCTCTGCTGCTTCCCTGCGTCTTCCATGGCTCTCTGCTGCTGAGACTTTGCTCAGCCGTGTCCCGCCCTTATTTCACCTGTGTACTTTCCTCAGTATGCGAGTTCCACCAGCCGCTGGACCACGCGGGAAAGTAAAGGGCGGCTGAAGCTGGGTGTCCATGAGTTGATGACGGAGGAATGCTGCCCCCCGGGGAGACTAGATTGCAGGCAGGAGACACAGGACCCAGTCCAGTCAGATTTAGTGTTACAGCTCTTTATTCCAAATCTCAGTGACCCAGTTCCTGCTCTAGCCCCAGCACTGCTTCTAGCTCCAAAATATTGAGAGAAGACTAGGATATTT
>NW_008331504.1:552872-589846 GCF_000622305.1 Nannospalax galili
TGAAAAATCACACAGGAAAGCATGGCATTTCCAGAGCCAGAGGCCATGTTTATGTGGCTGCTACTTCACAAAGGAGTCAGGAAAAATGCCAGGAAGGCAGCCTGCTATGAAAGGAGTCTCAGCATATGGCTCCGAGCTCGTGAGCTATCTGGACATGAAGAAACTTCTACTTTACATAACAGAGGCCCCCAACACCTCTGATAAGCCATGGTCCCACATCCTTCCCACACTCTGCAGAAGGAATCAAGTCCATTAAGGGATGGAGCTGCTGCCATATTTAGGATGGGGATCTCAGAGCAAGAGACTGGGGCAATAAACAGATGGTGCATGCATTTCAGATATGGAAAAGGAAAAGCCTGTAAGAATCCGTGTTTTTGTAAGTTACCCCCTCCCAAATGTAATACAAACTGTGCAAAATTCAAATAGGATGTCTTATGTTGGTTTGCTAATCTGTGTCAGGATGGATAGATCCTGAGTGAGTGAAGGTGGATCTCCCAGCAGGGAAGAAAAAAAGTTTAGTGAAACATGGGGTCTTTTGTGCTTCCATATGATTTTAAGGTTGGTTTTTTTCTAATTCTGTGAAGTATGTCATGAGGATTTTGATTGGGATTGCATTGAATCTATATATTATTTTGGTAGGATGGTCATTTTCTCAATATTAATTCTTTCAATCCATGAGCCTGGGAGGTCCTTCCATCTTCTGGCATCTTCATCAATCTCTTTCTTTAAATATTAAAATTTTTTGTTGTATAGATCTTTGAGGTCTTTTGTCAGGTTTATTCCAAGATATTTTATTTTTTTGAGGCTATTGTGAATGGGAGGGTTCCCTGTACTCTTTCTCTGATTGCTTGTTATTGGTATATAGACAGGCTACAGATTTTTGTAGATTAATTTTGTTACCTGCCACTTTATTCAAAGCGTTGATCAATTCTAGGAGTTTTCTGGGTGGAGTTCTTGGAATCTCTTAAGTATAGTATCATATCATCTGCAAAAAAGGGATAATTTGACCTCTTCTTTTCCAACTAGTATTCCTTTAATTTCCTTCTCTTGTCTTATTGCTCTAGCAACAGTTTCTAGCACTATATTGAAAGGAAGTGGATACAGTGGACATCCTTCTCAGGTTCCTGATTTTAATGGGAATGCTTCCAGTTTGTTTTTGTTTTTGTTTTTTTCCATTTAGAATGATGTGGCTGTGGGTTTGTTGTATATAGCTTTAATTATGTTGAGGTGTGTCCCCTCCAGTCCAATTCCTTTTAGAACTTTTATCATGAATGCATGCTAAATTCTGTTGAAAGCCTTTTCTGCATCTATTGAGATGAGGATGTGGTTTTTGTCTTTGAGTCTATTTATATGATTTATGACATTTATTGACTTGCATATATTGAACCATCCCTGCATTTCTGGAATAAAGCCTACTTGATCATGATGGATTTTTTTTTTTTTAAAATGTGCATTGGTATGTGGTTTGTAAGTATTTTGGGAATAGCTGCATCTATGTTCATTAAAGATATGGGTCTATAGTTTTCTTTATTGGTTGTGCCTTTACCTGGTTTTGGTATTAAAGTGATGCTGGCTTCATAGAAGGAATTTGGAAGTTTTCCCTCCATTTCTATTTTTTTGAATAAATTAAGTAGTATTGGTTGCAGATCTTCTTTAAATGTCTGGTAGAATTCTGCTGTAAATCCATCTGGACCTGGGCTTTTTATATTTGGGAAACTTTGTATTGCTGTTTCAATTTTTTTATGTGTTATGGGTCTGCTTAACTGTTGATCTCTTCTTGGTTTGGCTTTGGTGATTTCCATGGCTTTAGATATTCATCCAGTTCTTTTAGGTTTTCAAATTTAATAGACTATAGATTTTTAAAGTATTCCCTTATAATATCCTGAATTTTTTTGTTTTCTGTTGTGATGTTTCCCCTTTCATCTCTGATTTTGTTGATTTGAAGCTGCTCTTTCCTTTTTATTTTTGGTTTACTGGGTGTACTGGATAGCTTTAGTGTCAACTTGACACACCTGGGTTGAGGGAGCCTCAATTGGGGAATTTCCTTTATTGGACTGGCCTGTGGCTGTTTGAGGGGCATCTTCTTGATGAGTGATGTGGGAGGGCCCAGGCCACTGTGGGCGGTGCTACCCCTGGGCAGGTGGGCCTATGTTGCATAAGAAAGCAGGCTGAGCAGGGGCCAGGGGAGCAAGCCAGTAAGCAGAGTTCCTCCATGGCCTGTGCTCCAACTCCTGCCTCCAGGTTCCTGTCCTGAGTTCCTACCTTGGGCTCCCTGATGACTGTGACCTGGGAGATGTAAGCTGAATAAACCCTTTCCTCCCCAAGTTGGTATTGGTCAGAGTATTTTGTCACAGCAATGAAGAACAGACTAGGACACTGGGCTAAGGGCCTGTCTATCTTGTTTAGCTTTTCAAAGAACCAGCTCTTAGATTCATTGATTCTTTGTATTGTTTTCTTTGCTTCTGTTTCATTAATTTCTACTCTGATTTTCATTATTTCTTCTCATCTGCTGGGGTTTGGTTTCATTTGTTCTTACCTTTCCAGAATATAGAGTTGCAATGTTAAATCATTTACTTGTGCTCTTTCTGATTTTTTAATGTAGGTACATAGAGCTATAAACTTCCCTCTTAGAACTGCTTTTTTGGTCTTTTTGAGACAGGGTCTCGCTGTAGTCCCAGCTGGCCTGGAACTCACTATGTAGACCAGGCTGGCCTTGAACTCACAGAGATCCACCTGCCTCTGCCTCCCAAGTGCTGGGATTAAAGGCATGTGCCACCACACCTGGCAGGACTGCTTTTAAAGTGTCCCAGAGGTTGTGTTGTGTTGTATTGTCCTTTTCGTTTAATTCCAGGCATACTTTCATTTCTTTCTTAATTTCTCCTTTGACCCACTCGTCATTTAGGAGTGTGTTGTTTAATCTCCATGAGTTCCTGTAGTTACTAAGGCTTCTTGTGGTGTTGATTTTTAGCTTTATTGCATTGTGGTCTGATAGCATACATGGAATTATTTCAATTTTTTTGTATTTGTTCAGGTTTTTGTGTGCCCCAGTATGTGGTCAATTTTTGAGAAAATTCCATGGGGTGCCCAATAGAAAGTGTATTCTTTGGTCCTTGGTTGGAATATTCATGTCTATTATGTACATTTAATGTATGATATCATTTAATTCAGATGTCTTTCTATTTATTCTTTGTCCAGTTGACCTGTCTAATGGAGGCAGTGGGGTATTGAAGTCCCTTACTATTCCTGAGTTGGGGTTAATCTGTTTCTTAAAGTCATGTAGTATTGTTTTTATGAATTTGGGTACACCAGAGTTTGGTGCATATATGTTCGAGGCTGTAATATCTTTTTGATTAATTGTTCCTTTGATCAGAATGAAATGACCCTCTTTATCTCCTCTGATTAGTTTTAGTTTGAAGTCTATTTTGTCAGATATTAGAATTGCAACCAACCCCTACTTGTTTCTTAATGCTATTTGCTTGAAATATTCTTTTCCATCCTCTTACCTTAACGTAGTGTCTGTCCTTGAAGGTGAGATAGGTTTCTTGTAGACAGCAAAAGAAGATGGATTTTGTTCTTAATCCATTCAAATTTCCTGTGTCTTTTGACAGTGTACTTTAGTCCATTTATATTTAAAGTTATTATTGAAACTCTTTATTGATCGCAGTCATTTTGATTACTGTTTGCATTCTTTGTCTAATTTTGTGCTTCCACAATTATACCTTTATTACTTTCTTTTGTTGCTCCTGGGATATAGTTGTTCCTTTCATGTCATGGAGGATTTTTCTTTCGCCCAACTATAATAGACATTTTTGCTGAGTAAAATATTCTGGGCTGGCATTCATCATCATTTAGAACCGGAAATACCTTGGTCCAGGCTCTTCTGGCTTTCATAGTTTATGTTAATAAGTCAGCTGTAATTCTGATGGGCTTTCCTGTGGATGTGACTTGTTTTTCTTTTGCTGCTTTCAGTGTCCTGTCTTTGTTCTTTACATTTAGTGGTTTCACTCTGATATGCTGTGGGGAGTTTCTTTTCTGGTTCTATTTGGTGTTCTATGTGCTTCTGGTATTTGCATAGGGATGTCTTTCCTTAATTTGGGGAAATTCTCTTCTACAATTCTGTTTAAGATCTCATCAATACCATTAACCTGAGATTCTTCTCCTTCCTCTATGCCTATGATATGTTGATTTAATCTTTTCACAGTGTACCACATCGCCTGCATATTCCATTTCTGTGTTTAAAAAAAAATTTTCATAGTCTTTCCTTGAGTGGTCCTATTCTTCAACTTCATCCTCCAATGCTGATATTCTGTTTTCAATTTCATTCATTCTAGCGGTGAGGCTCTCCCCTGTTGTTTCAGGTTGGATTTTTGAGCTTTGCACGTCCTTCTTCATTTCTGCCTGAGTTTTCTTCCATGTTTCTAGCTCTTGTGAATTCAGTCAGAAGTTTATCCTTATCTGCTTTAGTTCTTTAATTTCTGTGTTCTTTAAATTTGTTGAATTCCTTGATCATGTTTATGTCTGTTCTTTTAAATTCAGTTTCCTGGGTTATTTCTAGTGGGTTCTCCTTGTAGAACTCTTGTACAGCACTGGTGGTGTTTGGAGGGAACATGCTATTTTGGTTTTCCATATTAGTTTTCCATTGTGATTTTGGCATTTGGATTTCTTTCCTTATTTGTGATTCTGGTATGGAACTCAAGGCTTCTTTTGTTGAGTTGAAGTTTGCTTCTGTTTGTATTATTGGTGTGCCTTGGTTGTGTTCTTATTGGGTATGTAAAACTGGTTGGTCTAGGTTTGAGGTTCTCTCAGATTTTATTTTGGAGGGAACTGATGGCTTCAGATCAGCTACTCAAGAGCTCCCACATATGCCCAAGTCAGGCTCCAGTCAGGTAAACTCAGGCTTCCTTCTAAAGTTTGGACCCCTACTAGTGGGTACTCAGAGCACAATTTGAGAAGCTCACTAAGGGGAAGCCTGATTTTGGCATTCTCAGGCAGACTGCTAAGTTCTCAGCCCCTACTGTGGGCCAGAGAAGCCTAGCTCTGGCAAAGTGGGAGGGGCCTCATTTGGCCACTAGGGTGTTGGGCATGGTGCAATTTGGGGAAACTCATCACCACACAGAGGCACTTTCAGGTTGTCTGCTAAAGTCTCAGCCCCTATAATAGGGCAGAGAAGTCTGCCCCTGGTGAAGTGGGAGGAGCTTCATGTATTGTAGGGTAGAGAGGTCTGCCCCTGGCAACGTGGGAGGGGCCTCATGTATTCCCAATTAAGGGGGTTGGGCATGGCCTGATTTGGGGAGGCTCACCACCACATGGAGGCTGGCTCCAGGTACTTGCAGGTGGTCTGCTGAGTTCTCAGTCCCTATACCAGGTACAGGGTAGGTCCATGTGCTCTGAGCCCATCTGCTAAGGTCTCAGCCCCTACCCTACTGTATAACAGAGAGGTCTACCCCTGGGGACATGTGTGGCCCTCACATAATCCCAATTAGGGGATGGGGTACAGTGTGATTTGGAGAAGGTCACCACCAGGAGGCCTGATCCAGGTGCTCTCAAGCAGTCTGCTGAGGTCTCAGCCCCTCCCCTACTGTATGGCAGAGGGTTCTACCTTTTCTTTCTTTTTTTAAAATTATAACATGCTTATTTTAATCCTATTCATTAATGTAGATAATCTATATCAAATTCTGGAGTCAGTTTATTTTACAGACTAAATCAGCAGTTAAAACACAGGAGCAAATGTGAGAAAATGGTTACAGGGCATTAAGTTGCCCAGGATAAAGGTGACAAAACCTGCTGTTAGTACTTAGTGACATGTGTTGGGGCATGTAGGGTTTGGCTAGTGGAAACTATCTGAATGAATTGGAACTGTCAGCGAAGAAAGTGTCTAGAAGAATGTGAGGAAACAGGATGGCTAAAATCTGTGTTCAGAATAGAAAGAAACATGCAGAATGAATTTGTGGCAGCTCTATTAAAGGGTTCATCAGCATTGTTACTCTCTATTATTTAGAAAGTCAAATTT
Source organism: Nannospalax galili (assembly GCF_000622305.1). Taxonomy (NCBI): domain Eukaryota; kingdom Metazoa; phylum Chordata; class Mammalia; order Rodentia; family Spalacidae; genus Nannospalax; species Nannospalax galili. Next base: position 558,883 of record NW_008331504.1, read on the forward strand.
CTGAGAAACAGAGACAGAAAAACAGAACTCAAAGGTAGAGTTTCTGAATTATTTGCATGTTATGACCTAAACATCTGTCATTCTGTTGATGGAAAAATTGATATTAATTTACTCCATTTTTCATCAATCATACTTGGGAAGTTGGTTTGAGATAATTCATTCTTTAACACGGGAATTTATACCTGGTAGCTCTAGGAAGTCACATACGTTCTCTGAAATATTACTTGTCATTTTTTTTTTCCTACAAAGAGTAATTTATAGAACGAAAAGAACAACTGGAACACAGATGTGGGCGAAGGAATTCCATACTAGAGGACATACTTTCCAAGTTATTTCACCACCATAAATGGCCCTTTTCTGCAACAGAAACAGAGCTCCAGCCTGCAGAAATGGTAAGCCACATTTGGACAGTTTCCCTGCATTCCAGAGCCTATGCATTCTATCTCCTTTAGTTATGGCACTGTTTGGGACATGCTAAATTAATATGATGGATTATCTGACATGGAAAATGTTTGTATGCCAGCAACCCTGAGCATCCAAACTGTCTCTAGCATGTTATCTCTGCCAATGAGTAGGTTTATCCATTTCCTACTATTTTAAAACTTCTTTTCAGAAATCTGGTACTGTGGTGCCTGTGCCGGATAGCTTTAGTGTCAACTTGACACACCTGGGTTGAGGGAGCCTCAATTGGGGAATTTCCTCTATTGGACTGACCTGTGGCCATGTCTGAGGGGCATCTTCTTGATGAGTGATGTGGGAGGGCCCAGCCCACTGTGGGTGGTGCCACCCCTGGGCAGGGACCCCTGGGCCTGTGTTGCATAAGAAAGCAGGCTGAGCAGGGGCCAGAGGAGCAAGCCAGTAAGCAGTGTTCCTCCATGGCCTGTGCTCCAGCTCCTGCCTCCAGGTTCCTGCCCTGAGTTCCTACCTTGGGCTCCCTGATGAACCGTGACCCGGGAGATGTAAGATAAATAAACCCTTTCCTCCCCAAGTTGGTAGTGGTCAGAGTGTTTTATCACAGCAATGAAGAACAAACTAAAACAGTGCCTGCTGGGAGACTATGTGAGGAAAAACACTAAGTGGTGCCAGAATAAACCAAAATAAATGCGAACACATTCTTCCAGACTGGACTGATGGTTAACAACATTCTGTCATTTCCTATAGGTTTGAATATGCACATAGGTGGTCCTATATGTCAGTAACTGAGTCAGCTTAACAAGTTTAGTTGAAGAGTTGAAAGTGCAAAGAACAATACCAGAAAGTACATGAGGATCGACTAGAAAGACAACCAGTCTACATAGGAAGTTCTTTGATGTCGGGAATACAACGTGCACCTTAACAAGTTTCCATGACCACACAAGATAGAAGATTTTTTAAAAACAAGTAATTAGGGGTTGGAGAGATGGCTCAGCAGTTAAGACCACTGACTGCTCTTGCAGAGGACCCGGGTTCCATTCCCAGCACCCACATGGTGGCTACGAACGGTCCTTAACTCCAGTTTCAGGGGAATCCGAAGCCCCTTTCTGACCTCCGCTGCTTTGCACGACACGGGCGTACTCACATACATGCAGGCAATACACTCATACACGTAAAATAAAAATAATAAATAAGCAAACAGAAAAATAAAAACAAGTAATTAAAGAAAGCAGGAAGAAAACACTGGGTTCTAAGAGTGCTAATTTGAGGAAACTATATCCCTTGGCACAAGGGCAGAGGCCCACACCAGGAGATTTAGAGCTAAGTCCCGGAGCTCTCCTGTGGAGCAGTGAGTGTCACTCATTCAGCGCTGACTGTGGCTGAGAATTCATTAAAAGTGGGTCTCAATCCAAGTGTTCCTTTTTGTATCTATTATAAATGTCAGCGATAGCTGGACGTGGTGGTGCACACCTTTAATCCCAACACTTGGGAGGCAGGAGAATTTCTGTGAGTTCATGGCCAACCTGGTCTACATAGAGAGTTCCAGGCCACTTGTGGCTACAGGGAAACCCTGTCTCAAGAAGACCAAAATAAATAAATTCATTAAATAAATAAGTCAGCGCTAAGGTTACCTTTTAGGTAGTCCCTTTCCCAATCTGAAATTAAACTCTAAAGTAATAATATTTACTTAATTTTTAAAAAATCACTTAAACAATTTCTCTGGTATTAAAGCTAAATATGAGAAAATTATAAAGAAGATGATTTTAACCTGTAAATTCTTGGGTCTTGGATGTTTTTATCTGTATTGGAAATACCCCACATGCAACAATGGCCAAGCCAGCTGATGCAAGTGACTTAAATGCCATGGACCGAGTTGCTCTCTATGATGTAATTTTGTTTGTTTGCTTTTGTTTTGAGTGGGCAAATAACTTCTGAATGACATTTGAACAGAGCAAAATAAAAACATTTCTTAAGTTAAACTGGCTGTATTCTGGGAAAGTTAGTTAAATATTTTATTTATTATTTTTATTTTATAAGTGTATTGTCTGAATGTATGTAAGTGCACCCATGTCATGCATTGCCTGCAGAGGTCAGAAGACGGTGTCAAATTCTCTTGGAACTGGAGTTATGGATGGTTGTTAGGTGTCATGTGGGTGCTAGGAATCAAACCTAGGCCCTCTGCAAGAGCAGCCAGTGCTCTTAACTGCTGAGCCAACTCTCCAGGCCAAGTTTAGTGAATATTAAACCACATACAGAGAGTCATGCACCTCTCATGCTTATGAGTAAAAGGAATTAGATTATAGGCACAAATATCTTCCACCTTCAGATGACTTTGACATACTTGGAAGTCACACAGACTTGAGATAACTCTTTACAAGATACCTAGGATCCCTGGTCCTTCCCTCACATCAGTAGGTGCCCTCTTTCAGTCACTGGGGCAACTAACAGTTGGCCATTGGTAAGGGTAACCAGTGAGTAGTCAGTGAAAGAATTTAAGTTATTGATAAACATTTCCTGTTTGCCAGTTACTGGGGGTCCACAGGGCAGGGGAGGCAAGAACCTAGAAAAACAAGTTACTTTAGTTCTAGGAACTAAGCTACTGTTACAGGAATTTATACAGTAAACAAAATGGAGGCACTTTGTAAAAGTGCTTGTCCCTGGCTAACGAGCTTACCTGTGGAAATGTGAATGGAAATGTCAGTGCTGAAAACGGCCCCCTGGGGCGGCAGCAGGTCCTTAATTCTGGTGTCCTTCCCTGCTGCTGCTCATGTTGGCTGACCTTCTACCAAAGCTCTGCGTCTGCACTCAGAACACTCCCTTGGCTTTGAACTAGGGCAGCCAAAGTGCACTGGAAATTGTACAGACTTGCGATAACTCTTCACAAGATAGGTGCGTGTTTGTCCTTGGTCCTTTCCTAACATTAGTGCTGTGTCCTCTCCTAGTTACTGGGGCAACTGGGAAACAAATTACCTAGTTAAAATTTCCCAGGAGTCTCAGGCTGAGGGAAGGGAAAGGCTGAAGTCCTGGTACCCACTAGAGAAGGAACTTGCCTTCTAGGAAGAGATTTCAAACAGTTCTGACTACTTCTCAGACCACCTCGTGGGCCAAATGGGAGATAAGCAAACGATGGGTCACCGTTGGGTGGAACCACATCTTGATCAGGACTGCTTAGTTACATACCCCTTGGTTCTATTTTAACCTGGTGTTAGTACCCTGAAGATAAATTTGGGGCTCACTGGACCCCTTTATTTGCTTCTCTTCCTAACATGGCCATGTCTCTGCTTTTCATTCTTATCTCTTTAATTGGTGCATTGGAAATGGATGGTCATGTGCCTAGCTTTCTGGGATTGCCAGAGCCTGAGGTTTTGACCTTAAAAATTCCAATAACAACCACGGTGGCGGAAACTTGAAGCAGTTGATCACCTTGTGTCCACAAGTCAAGACACAGAGAGATGAACGCTGGTACTCAGCTTGCTTTTCCCTTTTATTTGGTCCATGACCCCAGCTTGCGCATGGGCTGGTACCACCCATGTGTGGGTGTGTGTCTTCCCTCCTGGGTTCAAACTCTAGACACAACCTCACAGACATGTCCAGAGGTGAGTTCCTACTTGATCCCAAATGCTATCAACTTGACAATGAACATGACCATCAGGGTAGCAGGGAAGTCAAGCTGAAATCCTTGTGGTCTTTAAGCCCAGGGTGCCATGAAGTTCTACCAGAGGGCACAGCACAGAAAGGCTTTAATGTGGTAAAATATCAAGTGGCAGTTTACTAAATCAATTTGAAACATAGGAAGAGATGAGTAAGTCAACAGCTTAAGGCACAAATGGGTTGAAAGGACCCAACTACTTGCTTGCCATTACTTTGCCCAATCATCTTGAAGGAGAGACAGAGATGACTGGACATGGCTGCCATTGTAGCTGTCAGCTGGTCCATGGAACAGCTAGGGCTTTCTTTCAGTTTCTCACCCCCACCCTCCTCCTCTTCCTCCTCCTCCTTTTCTCCTTCCTCTTACTCTCCCTTCTCCTCCTCTTCCTCCTCCTCTTCCTTCTCCTCCTCTTCTCCCTCCTCCTTTTCTCCCTCCTCCTCTTCTTCTTCCTCCTCCCCCTCCTCTTCCTCTTCCTTCTCTTCTCCCCCCAAACCTTCCTTCTTTCTCTTTCTCCCTCTCCCCTACCCCATCTCTCTCCTCCCTATATAGCCCAGACTGGCCTCCCTCTCATGATCCTCCTGCCTTGGCCTCCTGAGTACAGGAATTATAATATAAGGCTGCACCACCATCACAGTTTATTTTTTATTTCTGGAGTACAGAATTTATGGTATTTTTATTTAATTTATATAGTGAGTACGTGCTTTAAACGGTGATTAGTGAGTGCTCCAATGTGTCATGTGTCTGTTAAATCTGACTAGTCAGCGTCTCATACTTTATGCCTCAAGAGCATTAGATTATCTTGACCCTTTGTGCCTCTATGTTAAATTACATAAGCTCTATCTACTAAGTATTACTGATGCTTAAAATATCTTAAGTGATTTTGACTGTAGCTTACTAACCAAAAGCAGATTTTATAATAGAATTGTCACTTTTCAAACCTAAAGGTATGCTACAATACAACACTTAGTAACACTTAGTGGTGATATGCCTTCCACCTTTTACATATGTAAAACTATGGGTTAGTTGAGTGGATGTTATTGTCAGTAATGGGACAATTAAAGCCATGCTGTCCCATGTCTTACATATGCAAAGATTCCATAGATTGCTATATGACTTGCTTTAATGCTTTCACAAAAGTTTTATAATTGTGCCACAGTTGAAATGAAAATTTTGCTTTTATAAAATTAGTTTTTTTAGTTAACATTTAAAACAGTGTGCTTCATTGTGACGTTTTCAAACATATATGTCATTGTCCTTCATTCTAATAGTCCGAACTACTCAATGTGTGTGTCTCCTTTCCCTCAGGGAAGAAAATATAATTAGTGTGTATCAACTTATTTAAGCCAGAACAATATTTTTTTATGTGTATGCGTGTATTGCCTGCATATAGGTAAGTGCACCCATGTCGTGCAATGCCTGCAGAGGTCAGAAGCAACTGTCAGATCCCCTGAGACTGGAGTTATGGACAGTTCTTAGCTGCCATGTAGGTGCTGGGATTTGAACCCAGGTCTTCTGCAAGAACAACCAGTGTTCTTAACTGCTGAGCCATCTCTCCAGCCCCCAGAACAATATTTATATAGTCAAAATAATGTAAGCAGAAGATATTTTTTAACTAAACTTGTTGACAGACTTGTCAGGACACAGGGATTGGAAGAACAAATGCAAACTGACATTTTTATTCATTTGCAAATTAGTGCACATCTGATGTAGATAAATCAAGAATAATGGAGATAGCCATGGTGGTGCATGCCTTTAATCCCAGCACTCAGGATGCTGAGGCAGGAGGATCATGACTTGCAGCCAGCTGGTATCAAAAAATAAGCATCAGGGGTAGGGTGTTGGCTCCAGTGGTTAAGCATGTAAGTTCTTGTAGAGGATCCATGTTGGGTTCCCAGTCCAGGGGATCCAGGGCCTTTTTACTGCACTCTGAAGTTCAGACCCATACAAGCACACACACATGCAGAGATATGAAAATAAAATAAATCTTTAAAAACCCAGACCAGGTGTGGTGGCACACACCTTTAATCTCCAGCATTCAGGAGGCAGAAGCAGGTAGAGCTCTGTGAGTTTTAGGCCACCCTGGTCTACATGGTGCATTCCAGGCAATCAGTGCTACTAGTAAGATCCTGTCTCAACAACAAACAAACACAAACCACAAACAAACAAACAATAAAAAGCAGTAAGTCTCTCCCACTGATTTTTGTGGATATTTGGAGGCAGAGATTAGAAGACACTAATAAAGATGGTGTTACAGCCTGGTGTCTCACACTGGGGGCTGTAGGTAGAGAAGGAGACTCCTAGATTTTAAGTTTTTTATTCAATTTAATTAAAAAAAGAAATATACATCTGTCACTTTGGAAAAAAAAATTGGAACTGGCTGAAGGCGAAGTGAATTGCCAAAGGACATCAACAAAACATTCCAGAAGCAGAGAAGTACTAAGCACAGCCCATGTCTGTCGTGTTGTTCATGAGGCCAGGGAGGCCTTGGGGAATTGGTTGAGGTCTGGAACCCTTGGTGGGCTCAGGGCAGGGAACAAGCCCTTGGGAGGGGTTGTCAGAGCATTATCTGTTTCCATATGCCACCCCTTCAGTATGTACAGAGGGTGTGTATGTGTGTGTGTGTGTGTGTGTGTGTGTGTGTGTGTGTGTGTGTGTCGAGGGGGGGAACAGAGCTCATTACTGGACAGGGGAGCAAAGGGAAATCAAGTCAGGGACTAGCTGGGGTGGCTTCTCAGGGGAAGCAATTTCATCAGATCCTAGAGAAGGCTGGAAGCTATGGGGGACAGGTGAGGAGCAGGGACAAGAGAGGGAGGATCTCAAGACCTTGTGAGGAACCCATGCTTTCAGGGAGGGAAATGGGAGCCACAGGACTGTTTAGAAGGAAGTAAGAGGCCATCTTTGACTGGAAAGATGCTTTGACCCATATGAAGAGTGAAGCCTAGGTGACTAGGGGAGGTCGTTCAGGTCAGTCCATCTCTCCTTTTTCTTAACTTTTGCATTTTTCCTTTCAAATAATACTTACTGAGCATCTCTTTTTCATCAGGCTCAGGAAGCCAGCAGTGGAACACCCTACCCTACCATGCTGTTGGTGACAGTCTACAGATCAGTGTCCGCTGCAGCAGATCAGCGCCAGCTGCAGCAGATCAGCAGGTGTGTGGGAAGATGAAAAGGACAGATGTAAACAAGGAGGGGCAAAGGAAGAGGGCCTTGAGGCTCTGACGTGGAGATGCAGGTTTCCTGAACTTGAGCTTGTAGAGTTTGAGGTAGGTCATAAGAGGGAAGAGAAGTGGGTGACAGAGATCAGGAGATATGGTGAAAAGGCCTATGTGAACCATGCCCCTTGGCTCTCGGTGATTTTCCACCATCCCCACTTATCCACTCATCTATCCATCTCTTTTAGCCAATCTTTTTCTTTAAAAATTTTTTTACAGGATTTTTATTTTATGTGTATAAGTGTTTGCCTGTGTGTTTATAAGTTAACCCATGTCATGCAATGGAGGTCAAAAGAGGGTGTTAGATCCCCTGGAACTGGAGTTACAGTTGTGAACTGCCGTGCGGGTGCTGGGAACTGAACCCAGGTCCTTTGCAAGAACAGCCAGTGCCCTTAACTAAGCTGTCTCCCTTGCCCAATAGTCCATTGTCTTAACCTTCAATTGCTGTGACAAAACACTCTGACCAATACCAATACTGGGAGGAAAGGGTTTATTTGGCTTACATCTCCTGGGTCACAGTTCATCACTAAGGAGTCCCAAGGTAGGAACTCAGGGCAGGAACCTGAAGGCAGGAGCTGAAGCACAGGCCATGGAGGAATACTGCTTACTGACTTGCTCTCTGGGTCCATGTTCAACCTGCTTCCTTACATAATACAGGAGCAACTGCTTAGGAGTGGCACTACCCACAGTGGGCTGGGCTGCCCCACATCACTCGATAGTCAAGAAAATGCCCCACAGACATGGCCACAGGCCAGTCATTGGGAGGCAATTCCCCAACTGAGGCTCCCTCTACCCAGGTGTGTCAAGTTGACAACTAAAATTATTCAGCACAACCACCTTATTCAATTGTAACCTGAGGTAGGGTACTTGTGAAAAAAAGAGGTTTAGTTCATGGTATCAGAAAATAAAAGTCTAAAGTCCATAGAGAAGACCCCCTGACTAATGGCCAAGAACCCCTGGAAGGATCAATTCTCCAACTAAGAAGTTAGAGAGAGGCTTGTGGAGTGCAGGGCAGTTCACTCCTCTGTAATAACTGTTTCTCCAGAATTAACTCAAGGCTTCCCACAACTACTTTGATCTTTCCCGAAGGCATGGCAAACAATGACCTGAAGGCTTCCCAAGAGATTCTTCTTCCTAAAGGTCCATACTCTGCCCCATATCACCGTAATTTGGTGCAGACTCCTTAAAGGGGCATTTGTATGTTGGGCAAGCAAACCAAACCCAAACCACACCACACATCTATCCACCTATCCACCCATCTATCCATCTGTGCTCTGTCTGTCCATTCATCTACTCATCCACCCATCATTTATCCAGCATCCATCTACCTATATATTTATCACAAGCCATGTTCACATTTTTCTATCAGTCATGATCCTCTGTCTTTCTTGTCATCTTCTGTCTGACCATCTCTGTAGCCATCACATACTTACTGAGTTCTTCTGTGCCACCCAGCTTTGATTCCAGATTTCAGTTCCTTCACAATAGCCTCACTTGTGGCTGGGGGCAGGGAGTCTTGGTGTCCAGATTGTGGGTTTCTTGCTCAGGGTTCTCTAAAGGCAGCAGGAAGGGCCTGCAGCCTGGGCCTGGGGTCACCTTAACCTGAGCTCTAGGCCATCCTCTTCTCCTCTCACCCAGATTGGCCCTTTGATGACATCCTTCCTGCTCTCCGAGCCCTTAGTCCTGCTCCTGGGTGAAGTTGTGGGATTACCAAGTCTTTCCTCCTTCCTAGGAACTTTCCATAGAGGCTCAGGAGAGAAAAACCTGTGTTTCCTGGTCTCTTGCATCCAGGTGAGGCCATGTGGCAAAGTTCCAGCCATGAGAGTGTTAAAGAAGGGTCACAGGACTGTTTCCCAGACCTTTCTTTAAAAAATATTTTTGTTTTTTGGTGTTTTGGGAACAGGGACTCCCAGAACTCACCATTTAGACCAGGCTAGCCTTGATCTCACAGAGCTCCACCTGCCTCTGCCTCTGGAGTGCTGGGGACTAAAGGTGTTCACCACCACACTCAGCTGAAAAAAAATTTATTTTTTAAAGTGGTTTTTTTTTTTGTGTGTGTGTGTGTGTGTGTGCAAGAGACATCAGATCCCCTCTGGAGTTGGAGTTACAAGTGATTGTGAACCTCCCAAGGGTGGAGGGAACCAAACTCAGGTCCTCTGTAAGAGTAGCCAGTGCTCTCTCTCTTTTTTTATTTTTTTTAAAAAGCATTGCATGACATAGGTGCACTTCATGCATACACATAAAATAAATAAATAATTAAATAAATAAAAATTTAAAAAATACTTTCTTTTGGTATTGTGCTTTTTCAAAATCAAAGGAAGAGATATATAAAATTGCATTTTGTATGTTATGAAATCAGTGGCTCAGAAAAGATTAAAACATTCTGCTTTTTGCTACTCTAACATTCCCCCCTCTGAAGAGGTAAACCTAAAATCTTTTAAGGATTAGATAAAAACGCCCAAATACTTTTGACATTTTTGGCCTTTGGAATGGAGTATGTTGCTAAGAGGCCCAAGGACATTGTGAGTTTTAGTAAAGAAACGGCTACTTTTCTTTGGGGTCTTTTTATCCTAACTGCCTAGCCAATCCTACCTCCTATTCTTATCACACCATCCTCTGAAGAGGTTATCCAACTTGTGGATAGGGAATCGGGATGCAGACCGTAGAGCAGAGAGTGCTCTTAATCACTGAGCATCTCTCCGGTCCCCAGAGCTTTCTTAAGGGAACACTCTTTTTGGTCCTTTCTTTATAACCTCTTTCTCCTTTGAACACAGATGTGATGAGTGGAGCTGAAACACCAGTTTTGGAGCAAAGACCTTGAAAGCGTAGGCCAAGGTAGAAAGAGCATGAGAAAGTGCAAAAGCCACCACGACTGCCCTGCGCCATCGACTTCCAAACTACCAGAAGACAGAAATTCCACACATTTGAATTCATGTGGTTAGGTCTCTGTGACCAGGGAAATAGTGCCTCCCTTGTCAGTTCTTAGTCTCATTAATAAAAGAATTTACAATGGACTCAGAAGGGGACAAGAGGACAATTTTATTAGAGTCTGAGAAAAACAACAGGGCAAATGAGCTGAAAATCTTGGCAGCTATGAGAAGGGAGATGGAGAAGCTCAGGAGCCTTTTTGAGTTATATTCCAAGAAAGCTGACATCTCAGTAATGGAGGCCAGGAAGCAAGCGGCCACATGGCAGGACGGGACTTCAGAGGAGTGAGAAAGCCCAGAGTGTCAGGGAAAGCAGGTTCAGGCTTCCGGACAGGACTCCAAATGTAGAGCTAGGCAAGGAAGAGGAAAAGTTTCACTCTTCTGAGTTAGAACTCAGAAATCATGCAGGCTACATAAGGGCCTGGAACAAGGGAGGGGCTTCTGGGAAGTATAAGTGCATAATCTCTATAAGAAGATAATTACTCCTCCTCTCCTTAGCATGACTTCAGGTGAATCAGTTGTGCCCAATAACTTTAGTGTCAACTTGACATACCTGGGTAGAGGGCGCCTCAATTGGGGAACTGCCTCTATTGGACTGGTCTGTGGCCATGTCTGTGGGGCATTTTCTTGATTGTTGAGTGATGTGGGAGGCTCCAGTCCACTGTGGGCAGTGCCACCCCCAGGCAGGTGGTCTGTATTGTGTAAGAAAGCAAGTTAGGTTGAGGACAGGCCAGGGCAGCAAGTCAGTAAGCAGTGTTCCTCCATGGCCTGTGCTCCATCCAGCTCCTGCCCCCAGATTCCTGCTCTGAGTTCCTACCTTGGGCTTCCTGATGAACTGTGACCCAGGAGATGTAAGCTGAATAAACCCTTTCCACCCAAAGTTGGTATTGGTCAGAGTGTTTTGTCACAGCAATGGAGAAACAAACTAGAACATCAGCTTTCCTGAAGAGGTGGACTCCTGGTCAGGTGACTGACAGGCCCAACTGAATCAAATCATAAGGGAAGAGACAATAGTATGTAATGTTCTAATCTTTGGAGCAGATCAGAATGCCATGTGTCTACCCAGGGTCAGAGGTATTGCAGTCTTTTGAACAAGTGGCCTGAGGAGGGGCAGTTGTGATGCCTTCCTCTCTAATGTTACCAGGGAAAGAGAAGAGGTCTACCCCCAGTGGCCTCCAAGTCTACCTGTCCCTCTCTGGCTACCTAACGCCTATTATGTTAGCATTTGGTTTGTCTGTGTGGTTAGGTCCCTATTACTTGTACTTATGTTATTATTCTGTGTGTTGTTGGGTTTTGAGGAACTTTCCAAGAGGGATCAGGGCAGTTCTTCACCCAGACTCATTAGGTGGAGAGGCCAGCCTCTTGCCCCTTTTTGTCTTCAAGGCAGGAGGGCCCAGGGGCTAGAGAGGAAGCTGTGGCTTTCCTATTTTCCTTCCCCCCCGGGATTCCGGTTACTCATAGGCAGCAGTTCAGCCTGACCCCCAACTTTCCGTAATTGCTGTTATAGGTAAGAATAGACCATTTCCCTTTTTATGTGTTACTGCACAACACATTTTAAATCCTGCTTAATGTATAAAGGCAAATGTGATGGCCAAAGCATGGTAGACAGGGTTTTCCTCATGAATTCTTGCAGAATAATTCTCTCTGGCTGGGTTTTAAGTGCCATGAGTCCTTTCCTGGATTCTGATCCTGACATAGCCCAAGTCCTCTGTCCAGGACACCAGAGTTTCTTAACTCAGCTTACCATATCTCCCCAAGGTTGGTGGAAAGTGCTGACGGGTTAGAACAGCCCCAGTATGCAGGCTGGACAGGGTGAGCTTTGCTTGTTATATGGTGATGGATGGCTGCAGTGAGGGGCTGTGCAGAGCTGACCCCACCTTCCTCCCCAGGACAGGTGGCTCTGAGGGTCCCTCACTGAGATGGTTTTGATATCCTAGCAGTTTCAGCTACTCCCACAGCAGAGCCAAGCAGTCTGGAATGACTTGGAAACCTCGCCAACTTCATTTCCTCCTCTTCCCAGAAGGCTTCCAGACCAGAGAGGACTAGCCAAAGAGATTCTTCCTGTTTCTCCCCAAGACCCTCTCTTCAGAGAGGTGATCAGCTAAATGCCTTTGTACAGATGATGGATGGAGCCCACAGACATTATCCCCTCCAGCTTAGGCAGAATTGAGAGTGGGGTCAGAAGGCCTGGCTGTCCAGCTGTACAGGGACTCTCTGTCCTCTCTACTGTCAAAGTGGTCACCCATTTTACCCACTTCATCCCCAAAGAAGCGGGAAGGAACACTTTTTAGTACAACGATTTCCTGGGAAAAACCAAGGACTCAGAACTGCTGAAATCACATGGCAGAGCGAGAGGGGAAACTTCAGGCCTCCCAGCTTTGGTCTCCACCCTCACAACAGGTCCCTATGGAAGCAGGAGCCCCTGCTGACTGCCACCCGGTGCCTGAACATCCCCATTTCCTCTGTGTCCCTTATTCTGCCCTTCTCCTGGCCCCCTTTCCTCTCAGTTTTACTGCTCCTTTCTGACTTACTGTAGCTTGGCATCATCCAGCTTATCCTCTCGGAGCTGAGCCAAGAGCCCTGTACAGTGTCCAGTACTGACTGGAGCACCTGAACTTGCCACCCTGGTGTAACAAGTCCCAGAGCTGTTATTCAACTCAGGTTCCTGGGGCAACCCAGTTGGAGTGTCTCCCACACTGTTACAGACATACAACATGTGTCTGAAAGTGGCACCTCTCAACACCCTGTGCATAGGTCACACCCCACCCTGTCAAAGCTCATTCCTCTCCCAATGGGTTGACTGTCTGGAGACCCCAACTTAGCAAAGTAATGATAGACGGGGTGGTCTATGCCAGGCATAACAGCAGGGATAGCCTGGCCTCACCTAACTGCAGGTGCTCCCCTCAGGCCAGCTTGCTCCCTGCTAACCCATAGAGTCCCTAGCGAAGCCAGAGCGTAGCTGTTTTGTGGTCCCAGGTGTCAGGACAGGAGCTGGCCAGGCAGAGACCTCAGCCTGCTGAATGCTCATGGGCACATCAGCCTCCCTAGAACCTGGGCCCCATCAAAAGCCAGGGACTTGAGAGTCAGGAAAAGAACATGTCTGGCGAATGTACATTGAAGGTTAATGTCACAGGAGTCAGCAGCAGTGAATTGTGAGGGCCCTGGGGAGGCAGATGGCCTCCACTTGGAGAAAGAAGCCCTGGGGTTGAAGATGGGAATCCAGACCCTCAAGGTGCAGCTGGGGTGTCGTATGGGTGGGCCCAGCTGAGGCCCATGTCTTCAAGGGTTCAACTACTCCTCATGGGGATCTGTGCTGACCAAAGCAGCCGTTGCCATAGCTGCCTTAGGTGATGCTTAATGGTGCTCAGTTCTGAGCCTCAACACCTTCATCTGTAGGTTATATAGCTGCTACCCAGGGCTCTGCCAAAATGGCCAGCAGGTCTTGCTGGTCTTAAATCCAGCATACTCTGGATCTTTCCTGACTACTATCTATAGTCCATTTCTGAGAACAGGATAGGAGAGAAGGGCAGGGCTTTCCTGAGAGCTAGGACCAGGTTGAGGCAGCTAGGGATGGGGTAGGAAGTAGGCTGCAGGCCTAAAGGTACCAAAGGATAGTGAGGAGGCAAGTCCAGTGGACAGACAGGGACATTGCCTCAAGGGTGGAGTCGATTCCAGCTGGCCTCAGGCAGGTTGTCACTGGATGGAGTGCTGGAGTCAGGGACACCAGAGTGGATGCCCTCAATCTGTGATTCCACCCTGAAAGAGAAGCCTGGTTGGGACAGAGGGAATGGTCTACATTCTAAAGAGACAGTTTAATATAAGTCAGAAAGAGCGATGGCTCCCAACTAGAATCCAGCATTTGGGAAACTAAGGCAGGACTGCTTCCAGTTTGAGATAAACCTGGGCTATGTAGTGAGACCCTGGAGAACAAGAGGAAGATGAAGAAGAGAAGGAGGAGGAAGAAGTAGAGGCAGAGGAGGAGGAGAAAGAAAAAGAAGAAGAGGAGGAGGAGAAAGAGGAGGAGGGGGAGGAGCGAGGAGGAAGAGGAAGAGGAGCAGGAGCAGGAGGAGGAGCAGGAGGAGGAGCAGGAGCAGGAGGAGGAGAAAGAGAGAGAGACTTGTACCACTCCAAGCTGAGAACAAAGACCATGGAGGCAACTTAAGTCTCAGTGGTTTTCATCCCCAAGAAAGGCCCTGTAACCCTGTCTCACAGCTGTAACTCTCTGTGGTCTAACCTTGTCTCATTATTTCCTCTAAAATGTACCGGGCACAGTGGAGAGGAAGTAGGTCTTTCTCTACCATTTTGGTCAAACTAAACAAATCCATTTTCCGTTATCAACTTCTTTTGGAATCCAGGGGCACCAAGGCAGTGGGATGGCCCTAAGTGTCCTGTAATAGTTGTGGCAAGGGTCAGAAAGTGCCAGGGCTGGGAAAAAACAATAGGGCCACAGGTGCATGCGAGTATAGTGGGAAGACAGCTGGCATTGGTATGGCCCCTCCCCTTCCCAGGGTTAGGTCTGGGGCACAGGGTTCTGTAGTCCTTCACTCTCAGCAGCACCAAGAATGCTGTCTAAATTATGGTAAACAGAAGAATAGTTTTCCCCTGCCCCTACCCTGACTCTTTTGGCTTCTACACATACACACACACACACACACACACACACACACACACACACACACAGAGGCACTGAACAGGATTCCCAGAGACCTGGGTTCTGATGTGTCAGCACCTTTACTATTTGACCTCTGTGGTTTCCATTTCTTCAGGTGTAAAATACAAGTATTAACAAGATGGCCCAAAAATCTCACCAATGGTGTATTCCTATGCTCTAGGCCTCTTTGTGCTATAGCTTAACCTCATTCTAGTGAACACATTTCAGTGTAATCAGAAGCCTTTTGTGTTGACCATCATCTTGCTAGAGGATCCCTGCCCAAGATTCCAAAGTAAAGGAATTTTCTCTACAGGCATACACAATAGAATTTTGCATCAAGGAAAGATTAACATTTTAAATATTTTGAAGTGAAGCTGGGTGTGATGTTGAAAACCTTTAATCCCAGCATTCGGGAGGCAGAACCAGGAGGATCTGTGGACTACATAGTAAGTTCTAGCCTAGCCAGGACTACATAATCATATGCTGTCTCAAAATAATAATTATAATAATTATTTAAATAAAATAACAATTTTAAAGTGATAATGAAGTCAAAATAAGATATGGATAATTTAGTCCATGGAACTTTCCAGACATTGTATTTATTATTTATTTATTTTTATTTTATGTGTGTCAGTGTTTTGCCTGCATGTGTGTGAGTGCACCTATGAGTGCAATGTCCACAGAAGTCAGAACATGGCGTTAGACCCCCTGGCACTGGATGGTTGTTAGCTGCTATGTGGCTGCTGGGAAATGAACCCAGGTACTCTGCAAGAGCAGCCAGTGTTCTTAATGACTGAGCCATCTCTCCAGCCCCAAGAGTTATTTTTTAACTTACTGAAAAAAAAAGTAAACTAAAAAATCTAGAGTAACATTCTTATTAAAGAAATAATATTTCAGTAACATTATTGATTTCCACTATACAAAAAATAAGGAAAAGAAAACATAAAGCCACATGTATGTCTACTTACTTCATACCTAGCTAGCAAACTTCTGAAATAAATACCTTTTTCACTTAAGAACAAGTGTGCTATGTCCTACCAATTAATCATTTGATGCATAATTTCCCTTTTGTTCAAAAATACATATAGACAACCTAAGTTGTTTAGTTTGCATCATACACAAGACTTGCATAAGGGGCTGGTCATTTAAAGTTTCTCAAGGTTGAGGTCCTGAGAGATGGGGTGGGACTTTGAATCTTTGATTAAGGCCTCACATTTAAAACTGAATAGGTAGGGTGCTGGAGAGATGGCTCAGTGCTTAAAGCACTAGGTTCAATTCCCAGCACCCACTTGGAAGTGATGGAGCCAGGCAGCAGCAGGAGTTCATTCTTCTGACTGTGAGTATAATGTGACCAGTTGTTGAAAGCTCCTGGTGCCTTGGCTGCACCACCACGGTGGACTGTACCTTAAGCTGTGAGCAAAAATAAACCCTTCCTTTCTTAAGTTGCTTTGTTCAGACTATTTTATCACATCAACGGGAAAAGAAAGGAAGACACAGCCACCCACATAAAAGCAGCCCTAATCAACTGATTACATTGTGAGTTTATTAGGGCTACTTTTATGTGGGTGACTCAAAGACAGCTGTATCACCAAGAAGCCCATGCAGCATAGGTGGAGACTCAGGAAGCTGTGTATCACCAAGAAGCCTGCCCAGCATAGGTGGAAACTCAGGAAGCTGTGTATTACCAAGAAGCCTGCCCAGCATAGGTGGAGACCCAGGAAGCTGTGTATCACGAAGAAGCCCGCCCAGCATAGATGGAGACCCAGGAAGCTGTGTATCACCAAGAAGCCCGCCCAGCATAGGTGGAGACCCAGGAAGCTGTGTCCCCAGAGCTTGCAGGCAACCACACCAGTGCCCCGCCCCCAACCCCAGCAACAGAATCATGTTGTGTAGGGGCCCCTGTACATTGTGTAATCTTCTGAGTTTTCTGAGTCTTGTATTTTTCTTCTTTTTTTTCTTTCTTTCTTTTTTTTTTTTTTTTTAAGATTAGGAGTCTCCCTCACAAGAGGGAGCATTTCAATTTGTGGGACATAGCTACACAACAGTAAGGCGTGTATCTTTCTAGAAACAATCCTACTATTTTTTCTACACAGCATATAAATGTACCTTTTAATGTACATTAGACCTTGAAAGAATCTTTTTTTTTTGCTTATAATAAAATATGGATTCAACTATTTCCCAGAGAACATTTCTCAGATGCTCAGAACAAATGAAAATGTCTATTAATATGGGTCTTATGACTATAAACATTTTAAAAGACTTTTATGTCACATCTAATAATAATAATATAAAACTATAGTATTCAATAATTTTCTAAAATTCCTTCATTTGCCTAAGAAAATTAAGATGATAAAGTTAGACCTCATTTACCTCAGATAATATTAGGTATATGTAAAGATGATATGAATGTTATAGGGATTTATGAAATGTTTCCAAAATATAAAACTATATAAATTATTTACTTCAAATCTTGGAGGTAATATTGTGTAACAAAAGACATAGGACTATTATTTAAGGTTATCTCCAATTAACAAATCCAGAAACTTCAGAATGCCAAAAATCTTGACCTCTTAAAGTAGCCACATGCTTTTTGATGTTACTCCCCTAATTCTGGAAAGTAGGAACTACTGTGAGGCCTGTAGGCCAAAAACCATAGAGAACCAAACTGATGGTGGTTGTGTGTTATAAAACAACGATATACAACACTGAAATAAGACTCAAGAAACAAATCATACTCGTGATATTATTGAGTCTGGCTGGGCTGGTAGTGCATAACTTTGATCCCAGTACTCTGGAGGCAGAAATAAGGCATATCCCTGTGAGTTCAAGGCCAACCTCGTCTGCACAGTGAGTTCTAGGCCAGCTGGGGCTACCGGAAGACCCCATCTCAAAAAGACCAAAAAAGAAAGAAAAAACGATTCTTGAGTTACACAGATATGCAGGAAAAAAAGAGACCCCAGCTTGCATCCAGACAGGAAGCACATATGTTAGAAAGGACAAGGGACAAAGGTAGAAGAAGAGAAAAGTAAGAGTGGGAATACTCAGGAAAGGCTCACAGAAATACAAACTGCAGGTGTCTCTGAACAGGGACTTTATGACAATGCAGACAGTGTGTTTCAGGAAGTAACTGTACCTTATAGTCCATTTCTTCACTACATCAGTAAGAGTAATTTCAGATCCAGTAACACCTGTTGATCCAGTCACATTCTGCAGACCAAGGAGAAGAGCCATTGGCTTTGGTTCATAGACTCAGCCCTTACCTTTTTGTACAAAAGTCCAAATTTTGTGATTTTTATTTTTTTATTCCCACAGCCACACCTAACATCTTCCTTTTCATGGGAAAAGATTGCATGATACCTAGGAAAATAATAAAGTTGCTGGATCTTAAGATTTAAATACTTGGAGGCTTAGAGAATGATCAGGATTTTTATTTCCACATTGACCCCACTGATTCCTGAAAAATAGTACCAAGACCTGGAGAGATGGCTCAGGAATTAAGAGGACTTGCTGCTCTTGTAGGGGAACCAAGTTCAGTTCCCAGGAACCACTTTGTGCTGCTCAAAACCTCTGAATCTCCAGGATCCTGAATCCAGCACCCTCGTCTAGCCAACACAGGCACTGAACTCCCAGGTGTACACATATACACATAATTAACAATAAAATAAAATTTAAAAAAGAACAGAAAAAAAAAAACTCTTGGAAAACTGCATCCATACCCTTGTTAGGATTATTATTTATTTATTTGTGTCAGGGTCTTACTATGGATGGCTTTGAACTCAGAGATCTGCCTGCCTCTGCCTACTGAGTGCTGGGATTAAAATATGCACCACCATGCCCTGCTGATTTTAGGATTTAAAACAAAAACAACTCACAAACCTCCAAAACAAACACAAATACCATCTTAAAAAAAAACAAAAAAACAAAAAAAACCACACCCCAACACCTACTTTACTAAATTACAAAACATGGCTTGAAAGTCTCCTTTAAAACAATGTGCTTACTTGAGTCACTGCCATCCTAAAGGAGGTCAGTGAAACATGTGCAACGTCCAGCTAATGACAGTTATGGTCGGTAACAATTTTACCTTAAAAACAAAGAGCAGGGCGGAGTGGTGCACACCTTTAATCACAGCTCTCCGGAGGCAACCGCAGACAAATCTCTGTGACATTAGACCTGTTTCATCTGTATAGTGAGTGCTAGGCCAGCTAGGACTACAGGGAGACCAGGTCTTAAAACAGAAAAAAAAAAGAAAAACAACAAAAGAACTTGAAAGCTACACGCTTAACTTTAAAATCGGGTTCCATGTTAAATGAGCACGATAAAGTTCTCATTTGGGGTGTTCACGTGAACAGCTGGATAACACTATCTTGGTTAAAAGAGCAAACGACCATAATGCGCCATTCCAAGTAACTAAGCAAAGGACTTCAGGGCCTTTGTCCACCTACTATAGAAGAGAACCTTTAACACTTGGGCAGCTCTGGGAGCTGGTGTACTTGGTGACTGCCTTGGTGCCCTCGGACACGGCGTGCTTGGCCAGCTCCCCGGGCAGCAGCAGGCGCACGGCCGTCTGGATCTCCCGGGACGTGATGGTCGAGCGCTTGTTGTAGTGCGCCAGGCGCGACGCCTCGCCCGCGATGCACTCGAAGATGTCGTTGATGAACGAGTTCATGATGCCCATGGCCTTGGACGAGATGCCCGTGTCGGGGTGCACCTGCTTCAGCACCTTGTACACGTACACTGAGTAGCTCTCCTTGCGGCTGCGCTTGCGCTTCTTGCCGTCCTTCTTCTGTGCCTTGGTCACCGCCTTCTTGGAGCCCTTCTTCGGGGCGGGCGCTGACTTTGTGAAGTCACTCGGGTAGCTGACAAAAGAGGAAAATTAGGATCAGGGGAAAGAAATAATTAAGTTTGTGTTCTTTAATACTGTATTATGCAAATTAGGAGATGAAAATAACATTTCTAACTGGCGAGTGTTCCAGTGACGCCATACATTAATATTGACCAATCAGAGTAAATTAATCATTCTATTAAGTGTGACCAATGAGATCGCTCCTTTTTCGCGCCTTGCGTTCACTGTAAGCAGATCAGTTACGACTGTAACTTCAAGCTGTACAAACTTAAAAGATTTCTACTACGTCTGCGCACGTAAAGGCACGCTCCAAGGCCAAGACCCGCTCGTCCCGGGCCGGCCTGCAGTTCCCCGTGGGCCGCGTGCACCGGCTGCTGTGCAAGGGCAACTACTCGGAGCGGGTGGGTGCCGGCGCCCCGGTCTACCTGGCGGCCGTGCTGGAGTACCTGACGGCCGAGATCCTGGAGCTGGCGGGCAACGCGGCCCGCGACAAGACGCGCATCATCTCGCGCCACCTGCAGCTGGCCTTCCGCAACGACGAGGAGCTCAACAAGCTGCTGGGCCGTCACCATCGCGCAGGGCGGCGTCCTGCCCAACATCCAGGCGGTGCAGCAAGGCTACTTCGAGGGTCAACTAAGTCGCTTCGCCGAGAAGGGCTAAGTCAATGTGAATCGCTGAGCCTTAGTGTAGTTTAGCCATTAAGAAAGTCAAGGTGGGCACGCATGTACTTTCCTTATTAATTTGGACATATACCATTTAAGAGTTGCTTCCGATATCTGAAAACTAAAATTGAGGTGCTGGAGACGTGGTTCAGGGGTTGGAGCCAGAAGTTCGATTTCCCCCTCCCCCCGCCAACTTAGACCTGTTCCTAACTCCCATTTCCAGGAGACTGATGCACTCTTCTGACCTCCTGGGGTATTGCATGGCACACTCGCAGCATATTTTATGCAGGGCAAACATACCCATAAAGTAAACGGAGTGCACAGCCATTTTCTGAGCTCCCTGGGTGGCTCTGAAAAGAGCCTTTGGGGTTTGTCTTGGCTATCCAGGCCAACTCCCTACTTCTTCTTGGAAGCCGTCTTTTTGGCCTTGGCGACCTTAGGCTTAGCTGCCTTTGGCTTGGCAACCTTGGGCTTAGCCGCCTTTGGCCTCACTGCCTTGGGTTTCGCAGGACTCTTGGCGGCCTTCTTGGGCTTCGCGACAGCCTTGGCCTTCTTGGGGCTTTTGGTCACTTTTTTTACCCCGGCGGCGGCAGGCTTCTTCGCTTTCTTCGGAGTCTTCTTCACCGCTTTCTTGGTCCCCGGAGCCTTCTTGGGCTTCTTCGGTGTGGCCCCTGAGGGCTTCTTGGCCTTGGCCGCGCCCGCTTTTTTGGCCTTGGGCTTGGCCTCGCCGGACGCCGCCTTCTTGTTGAGCTTGAAGGAGCCGGAGGCGCCGGTGCCCTTGGTCTGCACCAGGGTGCCCTTGCTCACCAGGCTCTTGAGCCCCAGCTTGATGCGGCTGTTGTTCTTCTCCACGTCGTAGCCACCAGCGGCCAAGGCCTTCTTGAGCGCGGCCAGAGAGAGGCCATTGCGCTCCTTAGAGGCCGCCACGGCCTTAGTGATGAGCTCGGACACCGGGGGTCCGGTCGCCTTGCGCTTGGCCGCGCCCGCCTTCTTGGTTGCCTTCTTCTTGGCAGGAGACTTTTCCACCGGGGTTGGCGCGGCTATCTCAGCAGGGGCAGTTTCCGACATGCTGAGTGGAAGCTGCTAGAGAAGCAGAATCAAAATGCAATGAGCAAGTTTTGTAACGCATCCTTGCTCAGGCCCCGGGCTTATATAATCCGGCGCTGGGCTGTGATTGGTGGAGCGTCCAAATCCACCGCCCTCTGGCCGCCGCGGCTCAAGGTTAGACTGCCAAATTGTGTTTGTTGGTCTCCAAAATTTGATTAAATTCTGAAAGCAAAGGCACAGAATTTAACACTTCGAAGTTCCAGAGGAGGACAGCCTTTGGGTCTTCGTACTTGTTCCTGACTTCGTGAATCACATGCAACCGACTAAAGATATTTTTAAAAAATCTCTTCAGTGACTCCTAAGAATCCACCAAGACAGGGCATCCTGGTAGTTACTCACTTGTTTCCACAAACGTATCCTAAGTATCCAAGGACCATTATTAGAAAGGATTTGCCAACAGGTTCCGCCTTGGATTTTTGTAGAAGGAATGCTAGTATCTTTCTTGGTTTGGGTATCAACTTCATTGTAACTGTAGCAAGTAACACAGGCACATCCTGGCTGGTTGGCTACAGACTCTTGATAACCACGTTAAACCTTCCTCTCAAGCGCCTAGTATTTTTTTTTTTTTTTTTTTTTTTTTTTTTTTTTTTTGGATATTGCTGTCTTTATTAGAGAATGTGATTTTTCAGTTTTAAAGTTTAGTTGAAAAGGCACTTCATTATAGAAGGAAAAGTAGAAGTCAGTGGCTTCAAGACCAGTCACCCAAATTCAAAGTCCAACTTGGTATGTCTTTGATTAATGTGTTTTTGTTATTTCCTGGGCAGATTTAGAGACAGAAAGACACTTAATGTAGATAATTTGCTTTAGAAAATTTATAAAACATACAGAAAATTATCCAGACTCTTCATTCAGTCCTCAAAGGCACTCCTTGTTGAGATGACTAGTAAAGTTTTCAAAGCACTCCACGAACACTTAGCAATCAGCACCATGGTGCATGGTCTTAGGTCAGCCATCAAGATGTACCAGTATAGGTATTGTTGCACTTTGGATGCAGACAGACCAATATGTTAGAATAGTTGGATATTGACTTTGAAGTTGATTTCTGTATTGAAGACTGAAGGTTATAGAGGTTCGAAAGAATTTAAGAACATAAATAAGGCAAAGAGATTAGAATGGGAGGTGATAAGGCTTGCTGTGGAGGGGAGATGAACTTTATTATGGAGAGAAGTTGAGGCTTGCTGTGGAGGGGAAAATGTACAGTATTTTTGTACCAGCATGATAATGCAGATCATGAGATTTATTCAGATGTATAATAAAACAAACCACAAAGCTGTTCTTTTTGAGAAAAAAATTAAAATGTTCTTTTGACAAGCCTTTCTTGAACTAGGCTTGGTGGGGCCACACCCGTAATCCTAACTAATTAGGCAATGGAGGCAAGTTTAGGATTTCAAGAATTTTCTCAGCTACACATCCAGTTGAGTGCAACCTGGAACATTGAACTACATGAGACTTTGCCTCAGAACAAACATACAAAGTCTTTCTTGCCAGTGAAAAGCTCTGTACAGTAACCTAAAGTGGACAACATATTGCTTGACCTCTTCAGAAGCGAGAGTGACCGACATACTATGTGACCTATTAAGGAGCTCTGGAAAGGGTAGGCAAAGCAGCCAAACCTAGATAGACTTCAGCTTATTTTTATTCCTCAAGATTGGAATTTTTCTTCACCATTTAAATATTTTGTAGAAAAGAGAACGTATGCATTTCACAAACTTTAAAATCATGGCTACCTTCCTGCCACATTTTGATTTATTTCACACGGATTTCCTCCAGGTTTCTTTCCCAAAACATAATTGAAAACTCACAAGAGATCTTATAATAAACCATACCAGGACTTGGGAGGTCTTGGGGGACTGGGGCAAGAGGATTCTTGTCTTAAGTTTCAGGCCAGCTTGGCCTACAAAATGAGGCCTGGGAGAGAGAGAGAGAGAGAGAGAGAGAGAGAGAGAGAGAGAGAGAGAAAGAGAAAGAGAAAGAGGTCAAGCCTGTGGTGAAACACCTTTAATTCCAGTATGCCTGAGGCAGAAGCAGGCTGATCTCTGTGAGCTCTAGGCTAGCTTAAGTCTACATAGCCAGTTCTAGGCCACCTGGGGCCACAAAGAGACCCTGTGTCTAAGAACCAAAACAAAAAAACAAAAATCACCTGAAAAACTACAGAATGTTCTAACCAGACACTTTCCACTGCTAGAGTCACAAAGATTTGGGGAACACAGTGGCTACAACCACTCATTAAACCTTAATGAAGCTCCAGAAAGTTATCATAGTGGTGAGCTGTGAACTTTCATTCCTTTGTCATATTTTACTTATGGACCAAATCACCAGAGAGGATGAGAAACTTACAAGGACCTGTTAGCTATAACATCTACCCTTGTGAGATGCAGAAAATACCACTTGGCAGGGAAAATCCTAGAGGGGTTCTGGAGAAGCTATTGAACAAAGATCCTGCCAGTAACTTTCCAAAACAGGTGACAGCTAAAAACTGGTAAACCAGGAACTTAGAATTCCATGTAGGGTATAAAATAATTGTCTTTACATGGACTCACTTTCCAAGAGGTACTTAAAGTGTACTGCAAAAACAAATTCATTAGTGGAGAGCAGCCTCCAGCAAAAGAAACTGATCTAGGAGGTTAGTTGCCGTTACTATGGCCGAACTTGGTTTGCCACTGAAGGGGTCCACTCAACCCTTACTGCAGATTGATGGGAGCAAAGAAACCTGAAACAAGCTACTGCAGCTTTCCTCTAGGAAGTCCAGTTTCAAAAACGTAATCTTAACAGCTCCTTAATAGAAGCCCTTAAAAGAGCCTTTTGCAATTATCACAACTGACAGGTTGACAGCTCCCTCTGCTGACAATTGAGGGGCTCTGAAAAGAGCCTTTTACAATTATACTAACATGACATCAGGATAATTTACGCCCTCTCCCCGCGGATGCGGCGCGCCAGCTGTATGTCCTTGGGCATGATGGTGACGCGCTTGGCGTGGATGGCGCACAGGTTGGTGTCCTCGAACAGCCCCACCAGGTAGGCCTCGCAGGCCTCCTGCAGTGCCATCACGGCCGAGCTCTGGAAGCGCAGGTCGGTCTTGAAGTCCTGCGCGATCTCGCGCACCAGGCGCTGGAACGGCAGCTTGCGAATCAGCAGCTCGGTGGACTTCTGGTAGCGCCGGATCTCGCGCAGCGCCACGGTGCCCGGCCGGTAGCGGTGCGGCTTCTTCACGCCGCCAGTGGCCGGCGCGCTCTTGCGGGCGGCCTTGGTGGCCAGCTGCTTGCGCGGGGCCTTGCCGCCGGTAGACTTGCGAGCCGTCTGCTTAGTTCGAGCCATGGAGACACACAGGCACTAGTTCAGTGACTAAAATGGCTGCTACTTTCCGGAATATATAACGAGTCTCGGGTTATGATTGGACGGTAGACTGCTGACTTCATCATTCCAGCCACAGGATTGGTTGGCGTCTAGATACAGTAATGAAAGGAAACATTCCTACCTAGTTTTTAAAGAAACGTACGAATATTTCCTACCGACAAAAAAAAAAATTCTGGGGTTTTCCAGTCATTAATAATCCAACAAAATTTTGGCTTTGAGTATCAAAAGTTTTTACATTATTTAAACAGGAGCGGCATTATTTGTTACAAACCTATTGAAAAAGCTGAGTGGGAAATTGTATCGAAATTACTTGACCTGAATCCCCAGCACTTAACTTGAGCGCGCCTAAGACCATTCCAAAGGAAAGTGCCTTAAAAGATGCAGACCCGGCATTTGTGGCGGGAACGTATTTCAAACCGGGTGAGCCCGGTTGCATCTTTATTTACCAAGCCAGAAGGCAGCGAGGATTTGGCCCAACTCTAGAGAAAGCTACGCTTAGCCAGTATGTTACAATAACACGGAAAGGAACTCCCGGGCGCTTGTCACCCATTTGCAAAAGTTACATGATCACTGACTTGCGGAATCACAGGCCGTAGATGTGCAGACTGGGGGCCATTACAGTAAAGGATGATTTGGAGACCTAGCAGCAGAAGCTGTAATGTGTGGGGATCACGTTCTCCAGGAAGACCTTCATCACCTCGTAGATGAGGACAGAGATGCGCTTGATGGCGCTGGATGGCGGGCTTGGCGATACCCTGGATGTTATGGCGCAAAACTTTGCGCTGGCGCTTGGTGCCTTTGCCCATGAGGTTCCCGCCCTTGCCGCGCGCAAAGGTGCCAGAAACAAAAGGCAATAGGGTCAAACAGTAGGGGGCAGTGTTTCCACGGCGGCGCACCGGACCTGATTGGGAACACATCCTGCCACCTGTATTTGCTTAGTTGATTCCCAGAGAGGATAGCCCGGATTTTCAGGAAAAATGGAAAAGACCGTGCGGAACGTGCAGATTCTGAAAGGCCTATTTGAAAATAATTCCGTCCACCTAGAGTTGGTGCTACCCACTTCTGCGTCCAGACCGGCTTCCTGCCTTCCTCCTCAGCGCCGACCACACTATTTTGCGTGGTTGATGGATATGAGTCGCCCATCTTAAGAGAGCGCAGTTATTTCAGACCTTTGTGAAACCGCTGTGCAAAGTGCTTTCTCTATAACGGGAGATAAACAGGTCCAGAGGGCTGACGGTAGTTAACGTGGCTTTACTGAAACTTCAGTGTAGGTTTTCTCGGCCTTCCCAATGCTGGTTTTCTACCTTTCCTTATATGGCAGAAGCGGTGTTTGAACACCGGGGATTTCCCTTTACTTCTTTCGGACTTGGCACAGTTCTGGCGAGAAGCAACTTAATGTTTTCTTCATTCAGGGAAACACGTCAGGATGCACCCACAGCTTTTACTGTATTTCTTGGCAGATTGTAGAGGTGAAAGTCCTGTTCAGAATTCAGTTCTGCCTGTCCTTTTTCTCTATTGTCAGAAATCTACTGCCCCAGAGTCCCTCTCCTTTAAATTTGCAAATAAGACAGACAATGTAGAGACCAGAGATGACTTTAGTACAGATAAAAACATTTCAAACAGTGCCTGGTGGTTTCTATTGTTTCTTTGGAATGATGGAAGACCCAGCTCTACCTCTAACTGGTAGCAAATTCTGCTCAGAGCAACTTTGATTTTTCTCCTAACCCACCAGCTTCTCTTACCTGGAATGTCAGTAATATTAACCCTTTATATGTCAGCATGCTTGGCTGATTACTCCTGGAACAAATGTTGGGTTTTATTTTAGGTGTCAGCTGCTCCATGTGCATTCTAACCTATGATTATGGTTCAAGCACAGCAGTGTATGGTTGTATTCCTTTAATGAGTCTGTTTCTGCTTTTACATTTAGTCACTGGGGTCCTCCTTATTAAATTTGTAAAAGGCTTGTTAACAGGGACAAAGATTTATGAAAGATGCACAGAGGAGCTTTGCAGAATTGGAATAAAAGCCCAGAGAGGCAGACCGAGGCCTATCAGCTACTGTGAAGGGGATTAATGGCAGGAGGGTCAACACACCAGGTAAGGATGGAAGCCGACCTAGTAGGAATCCTCCCTGGGAGCCATTCTCTTCTGGTATGGTACAGAACAACTTTCACATGGGAAATTTCACTTATTAATATAAGGTGATCTGTGTTCCTTTATAAACAAAAAGGAACTTTTGCCTGGTATTTGCACTTACCCCCTGTCCATTGTTTCTCAAAATTATCAATTTAAAATAATTATTATAACCAAGTGACATATTTGGGGTGGAGTATTAAGTCTCCAATATAGTGTACTCTAGATACTCTGGTTTGGTGCCTCAACCATGGCTTACCTTGAGAACATTCACCTTGCTGCAGCGCAGAGTTCAATAATGAAGGGCATAAACGTGTCTC
Organism: Nannospalax galili; assembly: GCF_000622305.1. Lineage (NCBI taxonomy): Eukaryota > Metazoa > Chordata > Mammalia > Rodentia > Spalacidae > Nannospalax > Nannospalax galili. The sequence continues at coordinate 586,157 of NW_008331504.1, forward strand.
ATATACAAATCTGTATTCTCTACCCTCCTGTCTCACAGTCCCCTTCTTCTGAATCTTGTCATAGAAACCACAGTTTGCAACGCAAGTAGCACAAACGAGAATTTCACTTGTCCAAAGCAAGGCACAGGCTCTAAACTGTCCATTCTCTCCTTTCCCAAACCCAGGGGAGTCCTGCTGCATACACAGAAGGAAAGAATGCTGCCTGCATGCAGATCAAGAAGAATCTGGACAGACAGGCCTCACTGAGGCTCCCCTTTGACCTATATAACCTTTAGGCCAGGCCCCATTTGTACAGTCACATTTCTACACATTTGTCTGTTCATCAAATCTAAGCATAAAAATGGGTATTTCCCCTTGAGATTCCTTGAGTTTTTCTTTCTGAAGTCTCCTATATCACTTAAATTCTGGTGAGATAAATCTATTACTCAGCTAAGGAGTGGCCCAGAGCACCTATCTAGTATGTACAAGGCCCTGAATTAAACTCCCAGGACTGCAAAGTAAATGAACAAATGAATCTACAATGGTTTTCTCATATTATTAGCCTGTCCTTTAGGTCTCTGGCCAGGATCCCTTTGGCTTGTGAGGAAAGGGTTCATAACCTTTCCATCCCTCCAAAATTGACTTGCATGTTGTTAGATCAGATGTGCAATTATTTACAAATTCTTTGTTAAATGAGATTTTTTTATTAATGCTTTTCTCACACCCTGTGTGAAGGAAACAGACTAACTGAAGATTTCTTAAAGAGTTTGGGGATTTTGTTGCTTTTAAATATTTAAAAAATGTTTCTTCCCAGCCGAGTGTGGTGGCAACACACCTTTAATCCCAGCACCTGGCAGCAGATATAGTCTGTGAGTTCAGGGCCATCCTGGTGTACATAGTGATTTCCAGGCTAGTTGGGGCTACAGGGAGACCCTGTCTCAAAAAAGACCAAAAAGGAAAAAAATCTACCCACCCAAACCTTAGCAAATCACCAAGTGGACCCCCATTTCCTGTTAAGTGGAATGAGTAATGATGAGATTTTCCTCACAGTTGAAGGCATATACTTGTGCCTGATAAGACGGCTCAAAGGTAAGTGTGCTTGCTAACAAACACGATGTATGAGTTCCATCCTTGGAAACCACATGGTAAGAGAACTTTCCAGCAAGTTGTCTCCTGACTTCAACCTGCAGATTTTGTGGCATTCATGCAAAATAGGAAATGTAAAAAAAAAAAAAAAAAAGTTTTTTTAGGATGTACTTTTTCAAGAGAAGTATTCTGGTATTTTATGTCACACATGACTCCCTTTCATCTTGATGAGATGAATAAGTGAGGTGTACCTGTCTTTCCTGTGTTCTGAGGATTGCCTGTTGATCCAAGGCTCACTGAGGATTCCTTAAGATTCCTAATTCCTTTGATGTGCTGCCTATTTATCTCCTTGACAACTGAGTTTCTTGTGCTTATTTTTATATTTTTAAAGTTTCTGAATTAGGTAGGCTATTTTAAATTTAATCTTCTTACTTTTTATTCAAAATTAGTTTAGTAGTCTGTCTCCTAATTCTTGTTTTTCCTTCCCTCAAAACACACACACACACACACACACACACACACACACAAGAATACTAACTTTTGAGAGGCACAGGACCTTCTTCACTTTCCCTGCTATCTTGTTAACACCCCCCCCACACACACACCACACCACACACACAGACACACACAGCTTTATTTTTTTGTCAGCCTGATTGGCCTGGAACTTGAGTATAGACCAAACTTGCTAGCCTGGCACTCAGAGATCCTCCTGCCTCATCCTCCCAAGTGCCTGGATTAAAGGCCTGCATCACCATCTCAGTGAAGTCCCCCTGCTTTCTTGGTCACGGTAATCACCAACCATGCTCCTAAAAGCTTCCTTAAACTTGATATTTGAGTATGAAACATGGACAGGAGAAAGGACAAACATTCAAGTTCACTGGTTGTCAGAGGAGAATGAGTACACTCCTTAACTCAGTGAAACACAAAATTATCTCTCTTCACAGGAAGGGATGAGACGTAGGCAATTTTATAGGAAAAATACATTTTATGGAAGATGAATGGACTCAAACAGTCTGGAAACAAGATTTCTCTCTCTAGGCTCTGGTGTGTGACTCATGACTCCAGTCATGAGTCCAGTTCCTTCAGTTGATGGAAGTATCTGAGGAGATTCAGAACAAGTGAAGGAACTGGCCCTTAGGTGGAGAACTTGAGACAAAGCTCTGCCCGGCACTTGCTGATCCCTGGGTGCTGTGGGACTAAAGCTGCAGGGATGGTTACATATTTCAGGGTACTCTTCTGAGCCTCAAAAGACCTATTGAATTCTGGAGATACAGAACCCAGGTCCCTACCAGACCTTTCCTCTCTTGAACTCATCAGTCTTAAGATTCACTATTAGCCTATGCCTTTACATCCCAGCACTGCTCTGGAGAGGCAGAAGGCAGAGGCAGGCCAGATCTTTGACAAAGCACCATACCCTAGCCTAACTCTGATCCGCCTCAGAATTTTCAGTGCTGAACCATTAAATCAGAAAAATTTAAGAGTTCTCATACCTTGAACCAGAGGCTTAGCTCTTTACTAACGATTTATCCTAGTTGCACAACTCACTAGTCAGTCAACTTTGTGTAGGTTAAACATACTGCCCATTAACCCTTTATTTCGAGTTCTTACTCAAGGATTCCTGAAACTACACCCATACAGCTCAGGGAAAAATACTGTCCCCTCCCCTCCTGACAAAGTGAAACACTCTCCAATGAGTCCGAAGGTGGCTCTGAAAAGAGCCTTTTGCCAAGCCCACGGCGGGTGAGCATCTAAGCCCTCTCCCCGCGGATGCGGCGCGCCAGTTGTATGTCCTTGGGCATGATGGTGACGCGCTTGGCGTGGATGGCGCACAGGTTGGTGTCCTCGAACAGCCCCACCAGGTAGGCCTCGCTGGCCTCCTGCAGCGCCATCACGGCCGAGCTCTGGAAGCGCAGGTCGGTCTTGAAGTCCTGCGCGATCTCGCGCACCAGGCGCTGGAACGGCAGCTTGCGGATCAGCAGCTCGGTGGACTTCTGGTAGCGCCGGATCTCGCGCAGCGCCACGGTGCCGGGCCGGTAGCGGTGCGGCTTCTTCACGCCGCCAGTGGCCGGCGCGCTCTTGCGGGCGGCCTTGGTGGCCAGCTGCTTGCGCGGGGCCTTGCCGCCGGTGGACTTGCGAGCCGTCTGCTTCGTGCGTGCCATAGCCTAAAACTTTGCTCCGCAAACTTGGAACTGCAGGCTTTGGTGCAGTGACCAAAATTTATACAGATGATCGGATTCTCATTGGTCAGACTGGCTGCCGGTGGAACTTGATTGGCTCTTTCAGTTAACCTTGTGTTTTCGACAATTGTGTGAATCCTCCAATGAAAATCTAATGAGACATTTGTGAAAAATCATTCTAAAGTGTTCTTAAAGGCGCTTTCTGTGGAGCCTTTTTCCCTATTTCAGATTATGTAAAAAAGAATTTTTTTAGTTGAAATTTTTTATATAATTTCATACAATAAATTTTAACTGCAGTAAGATCACTCCATCTTAACCCCTCCAATACCCCTCACCCAACCTCACGTTCTCTCTCTCTCTCTCTCTAAATGCCCTTCAGTGTGGTCCATCCACTGGAGCCTGGTCAACCTAGCAAGTCTCGTCCTTAGACTGACCCCCCCCCCCCCCC